>NW_022987840.1:4896746-5360105 GCF_902827165.1 Trematomus bernacchii | reverse complement strand
AACACTTTGATCTTGTTGGTCAAATATACATATACCTGACAACTCACAACCTCATTATGACTCTCCCAGCCTTTTTCTCTGAGGTCCTGACGTTCCTTTTAGAACAGACTTCCTTTTATTTTAAAAGTGGCTCAACGTTTCTCTTCTCAAAATCCCTTAGCGGCCTTCTCAGCCTTGCACTTTTCAACCAGATGTGTGGGTTGTAGGTTGTGGAGATAAATGTTGTTCTTTATCTGACCCTATTCCAGATTTAGATAAGTCGGATAAATATTCGTAGGATGACAGATCTGTATTGATTATGTTTGTTGCGCTGATTTCAGCCATACCATCTGTGTTGCAATATTTGTTGGTTATTGCCTCTTTAAACACACCCAGACAACTTATCTCATTGTAAATACAAACAGGGACTTGATTTTGCCAGTAAATCAGTGTTCTGTCCAATCCACCATATTGTGTGTTTGTCTTTTATCTTCGCTTCCTGAACATGTGTCTTTCACTCTAAATTCCACATTTCTGCCGACTAGTGCACTCTTCACCATCGGGTCCAGCAGTGTGGCCCCCAGGGAACTGTGCTTAGTGATAGAATCAGGGCTTCTATTATTGAGGCTGAAGTGGTGCCATGCTGCTGGGGTCTGAAGTGAAGTAAAAAGATACTCTCAAGGATTTATCTTTCCAGACATAATGGTCTGGATGAGTCATTATTCGATGTTAATTATGACCTCCTAGCAGACACATGGTGAAAGAAGACAAACACCATATGTGAAAAGCAAAACCTCTAAACAACTGTATCTTCCATATTGGCGTATCATCAGACCACTTTGTATTTTTCTACACATTCACCGCGCAACTGCTGTTTCACATGTGTTTTCTCTGGCTGCACTGTGTGTGTGTGTGTGTGTGTACGTGTGTGTGTGTGTGTCTGTATGTTTGTGTTATGCGTGGGAGTGTGAGGACGATATTTCTCATGGCTCTGCAACAGAGCAGGCACTTTTCTAAATCTCTGGTGGGACATTAACCTGCTCAGCATATCCTTCCTGAGTCTGGTCTAACAACCCGAGCACAGAGACTGAATATCTGCTCATAATGAGCAGGAAGTCCTCTCTCTCTCTGTGTGTGTGTGTGTGTGTGTGTGTGTGTGTGTGTGTGTGTGTGTGTGTGTGTGTGTGTGTGTGTGTGGTGTGTGTGTGTGTGTGTGTGTGTGTGTGTGTGTGTGTGTGTGTGTGTGTGTGTGTGTGTGTGTGTGTGTGTGTGTGTGTGTGTGTGTGTGTGTGTGTGTGTGTGTGTGTGTGTGTGTGTGTGTGTGTGTGTGTGTGTGTGTGTGTGTGTGTGTGATGTGTGTGGTGTGTGTGTGTGTGTGTGTGTGGGTGGGTGTAAATGCTTGTGTGTTTGTGTGCACGTGTGTGTGCGCGCAGGTGTACTTCTGTAGGACTGTGCACTCTCTGTGGCTGAACTATACATGCAGTAAAAGAATGTGAGAATGGGTTTTGCGTTGTTTACCCGAACTCTTTTGATTTAAATACGGCTTAAATACGGCTCCACGTTATAACAATTATTTACTATTGTTTATTTTTCACTAATGTAATCAGGATGCAGCAAACTCCACCCACTCCGGCTCTGCAGCCAGGTTAAAACAAAAAGTTATTTTCCGACACAGTTCAGTCCAGGTCTGGTGGGCTGTAGGCAGCCATATGGTGAGGGAGCTCTGAAAACATCCCATTTACAGGTCATATATCACACGTCTGACAGCAGCCATTCTGCCTTGTTTTCATTTCAATCACGAGTGCAGCTGCGTTTCAGAGCAGCGAGGCTCTGCCATGTTAACCCGCTGAAGGCTGGAAGATGGAAGTCACCAGAATGCACTCTGGGTGTTTAATGTATCTGCTGCCCAATGCTAGATATCCATCACCAGCTCACAAAATGACTCAGATCACTGTTGAGTTGAGCAGCTCTGTTCTGCAGTTCAATACTGATATTTTGATGTTGGAGCTGCAGATGGCCGTTATTAATTATTTTAATATTTAACCATCTTTTAAGTACTGAGAGTTTTCCCTTTCAGGCAAAGATATTTAGAACAATGATGACACCGTCTGGGAGAATAAAACTCCCAAGATGGGAAATGATATGTCTTAAGTTACAATATTACATTTGGGATTTAAGAAACTTGCAATACAATACACCAGGCTTGTAATGCTAGTTGTATTACATATTTGAATGTTTATTTTAAAGGTTGAAAAACAACTTTGTTACTCCTAGATCTAGGGCTTGGCAGTATAACATTAAATAATGTAAATTACATTTTCTCAACCCTTGGGAGGATTTACAATTCATGAGGTTATTCTATTTAAGAAGCATCACATTTGAGGTGTTATTGAAGGCGAGAAAGTTGACCAACAATAATAAAAGTCTTGAACTACCTGCAAGGCACCGTTACACATATTTAAAATACAGGTTATCTGATCCAGTTATGGACTGTCAGTACCACATGCTTTAACTTAATAATCCGTTTCAGCTCAGATAGAGTAAAACATCTGCACTATCAATTAATCTGCTGTTTTTGATTATGGAAATCTTCAGATAGCTAGCAAGCTAACATTAGCTGCCTGAATACATCGCAGACACTGATACAGGCTACCACATCAAATACAAAGCAAAAGGTCTATAACTCTTGTAGATGAATGCAAGCCAGAGCCAGCAAGCCACCTGGAGTCACAAGAGTCCTTAAAACGGTGTACAGAGTGCATAGAAACATATAGAGAGTAGAACTGGCATTGAACTGCCATAATAATTTGACTATTTCAAAATGACATAGCGCTTGTAATGTTCATAGATAATAGAAATACAATGGGTTAGTCTACTACAACTTTCACAGTATTTTCAATAGCAAAAGAACACATAAAAGTAGCTGCCAGTCTGACCATCCTGCTACGTTGATTCTGTTGATAAATAGGAATATCCCTTTTTACTGTCTTTCTATTTTTATTAGTGCAGCTTTTTACATCACATTTTACGGGACTGTTGTGAGTACTCTCAGGTAGGATAGCTTGTTTTATCAGTTTTATTTCAGGTATCCCTTCATGGATACTTACCATTACTGGGATAAAAAATAAATAACGTTTGTTCCTAGTGTGGCATAAGAATACATAAAAGTCAGAATGACGTCCATTTCTGACTTTTTTGCATCCAATACCAACATTCAGAAAGTGTGCTGTTCATGGAGCGTGGCAGAAAGTGGTCTATGTGTTAGTACTTTCATTAATGATACCAAAGTGCATATAATGTTAAAGTAGAAATATTAAAAACGTTGGTAGTGGATGTTATCCCCTCTAGAACACTCCAATATTTATGTACTTGTCAGACTATAAGTGCTACCTAAAATCTGCCATGTCAAAGTTATTTTGAAGAACGTTTGGCCAGTAAAAGACTAAGAGCTGTATCCCCCTAAGTAAATAAACTTCAACAATGAGGTAGGAAAAAAAAACCTACAAAAGCCACATGTCCGTGCCTTTATTGTATTACTTCCCTTAACAAAGTACCTTCTGCCCAAAACAAAGTGAGTGTGAGACGATTTGCTGAGATCTCTACTTTGGGAGCCGCTGCTGTCTGGCTGTGATTTTGGAAATCTTCAGATAGCTAGCAAGCTAACATTAGCTGCCTGAATACATCGCAGACACTGATACAGGCTACCACATCAAATCCAAAGCAAAAGGTCTATGACTCTTGTAGATGAATGCAAGTGTGCTGTTCATGGAGCGTGGCAGAACGTGGTCTATGTGTTAGTACTTTCATTAATGATACCAAAGTGCATATAATGTTAAAGTAGAAATATTAAAAACGTTGGTAGAGGATGTTATCCCTCTAGAACACTCCAATATTTATGTACTTGTCAGACTATAAGTGCTACCTAAAATCTAAGTGAACTTTTAGCTTAATATTAATCTAACATGCTGCCATGTCAAAGTTATTTTGAAGAACGTTTGGCTAGTAAAAGACTAAGAGCTGTATGCCCCTAAGTAAATAAACTTCAACAATGAGGCAGGAAAAAAAAACCTACAAAAGCCACATGTCCGTGCCTTTATTGTATTACTTCCCTTAACAAAGTACCTTCTGCCCAAAACAAAGTGAGTGTGAGACGATTTGCTGAGATCTCTACTTTGGGAGCCGCTGCTGTCTGGCTGTAGTGCTTATTTGTAGACGATCAAACCCGCTTCCTTCCACTATGTAATCTGTCCCACATGGATTTCCTCCATAGTCCATTAAAATGTAGCGTAGAGGGGCTAGAGGAGAGATGGGAACAGAGAAAAATAGGTGCCCTTCCTTTGCCTCAACATGCGGCTTTGATGAAAACTTCTGTCATGTTTCAATCAGACTGAAATGTGATTTGCAAGGTTCAGGAAAACCTCTCGATCCCAATCCATCTCCAAGATGGATGCAAATCAGCCCCATGTAATTGTATTGTTGCATCTGTTTTTCCTTTAATGAACTTAGACTTTTAATTGTCATATTTAAATTATTGTTAAGTGGATTTAACAGGAGCAGCAGGGTGTGGGTTACAACTTTATTGAGTAGAAGCCACATTTTTGTATAATGTTTACTTTTGACATGAGTCCTGATTCCCTTGTTGGAAACTACTTTTATCCACAACTCCCGGTAAGCCTGTGGGTAATCCAGTATTCAGTTCCATTACTTTTACTTTGGGTAAATGCCAGACTGCAAAAGTATTCCGTTATGATTATTTAAAAGTACATATTAATTGCAAAATGTTCTTAAAGTTTTAAAGTTAAGGTATTAACTTAATATATAGCTACGTATATGTTGCTTATTCTATAACATTTCAACATATTTTATGAGCTCATCATATTGTCTTCTATTTGAAAAATAAACTAGTAAAAAGTCAAATACTTTCAATAAATAATCGAAAATACTCTGTATAAATATATACATTCCACCAAAGATCAGACTATAGTTTTATAATCTTGGGATTGATCTCATATCTCCAAGTTTAACAGTACAGGTATATGAATGATGTGGGAACGCACACATTTGACAGGTAGGTGTAAGTGGATTAAAAAAACACCTTTAAAAAGTTGTTTTATTTCCTTTTTGTCTATCGTTAATCTTTTATTGTCCCTCAGTGGAGGCAGGTAGTGCGAGGTTGAACAGAAGAGAGGGGTCTGTGTTATATTCTCTCTCTCCGATACTTTCTCAGAGGAAAACAGCTGCGGTTTCCAGGAGGAAACGTTGCTTTTTCCCATCAGGCCTTTTTGCCTGTGATGGACAGCGGTCTGGTTTTGGCTCGGCCTGCGATGTAGGATGCAGTTTATGAGCCAGAGCACAGCGAGGGGTGGAGGCGAGGGTGTATTCTGCATATACAACCCCCCCCCCCCCCCCCCCCCCGCTCGGAAAACAAAGTCCCCCATGACGGAGACCTTTTCGACCTCATCGTGAGAGCATCAGGGGAGAAGACCTGCTCCTTAACCTCTGAGCCCACTTTCTACATAATCCTGAGACCGCAGCCTCTCACTGTTATCTTTCAATTAGGGATTCACTTTCAGTGTTTGTGTTGACTGGTCGTAAATGATACCTTTCACACTTTCTTATTATTATATGAAAACCATCTTGTTTTTACTCAGTGTAACATTTTGCAGCATGCAAATCAGAATCAAAATAATTTTTCTCCAGTCAACCAACATAGTGCTTTCAGTGTCCTGTCGAGGTACAAAAATGTTTGTCAGTTAATATCCACATGAAAATGTATATAAATAAATCACTTCAAATCATGCAAGGGGAAAAAGGTCATGTTAATGTTTCAAAACGTACTGTTCTGTTACAAATAAGGGATTATTCTCTGTCGAGAGTGGGGCACGTTTACAGATATCAATTAGTTGATTATTCAGAGAATGAATCAACAGTTTTGCTGGTTCCAGTTTCTCAATATGTGATGACATTTTTGGAGCAAAGAACAAGAACACAAGGTCCACAGGAGAGCTTTGAATTGATGTCAGATACTTTAGATTTATTGGAATTTACAGCCGGAGAATTGACATAGACATATTCTGAGACACCGATGTGACACAGCTTCGCGCAAAAGTTATCTTCCCCTGTCACTGATACTTAACCACTCCTAATCCATAATCAACATTATTCTACAAGACGCTGTAAATCCTGTCCCTGGCAGGTTAAACTGTCCCCAGGGACGTATCCCCTGATAAGATGGACCCAGATGTCCTTCCTGCTCTCTGACCCTCTCCATCAACGCTGCCCTGTGATTATCTGAATCAGAGATCGTTAATGACTCTGCCTTATCATACCAGGAGAAGGCAATGTGCCTGTGCTTGGGAAAGAAAGGAGTCAGAGGAGAGGTAAAGGCCCACATAATTAAAACTTAGCTAAATAAACTAACCAGATAAATACATTCCCTGGCGGTATTATACTTAAATGTAAGTAAACTTCGAGAACATTTAACGTCTATTTCACAAAGCAACAGCATTTTTTATTTAACTGGGATACACATTAAACAAGCAATGCATATATATATATATAAAAAAAAAACTATTCTCTGAAATTGTAATGGTCTTTTTTTGTCTATTTTCTGATATTCAATAGAACAAACAATGAATCACTTAAATGGCAGTTTAATTGGCGATCCATTTGGATGAAAATAACATCCAACACTGGTTATTCAATATATCAACACAGCATTTTATTATATGCCGTACAAACTGTCGGCTCATTAACACTTTTACAGTCAAACATCTTAGCCGGTTTTCAAACCCGTTTAGAGAACAGACTGCTGGTGTCTGTTCTTAATGATTCGATGACAGTCACCTACACTGTCATCTTGGCTAAATCAGTGTAGCTTCACAATCTGATTTTCTACATGGTGCCACATTCGTTATTTTGAAGAAAGTATAATGAGTTATCTGCTGCTAATCCTTCTCTCTGTGTGTTGTCCAGGCCTTTGTCTCCCTCTCTCTGCTGTACTGGGCTCTGCAGAGTTTCTCCCAGATGTTCAGCATCAGGAAGAAGACCGACTGAGTCAACATAAGAAGACTCAGACCACATTTTACCTTTTTAAGTCAAAATTGACATTGACATAAATCCATATTTATACATGTTTTAATCACCTTAAATATTTGTTTAATAACATATCTGCATGTAGAGTACGAGACGCAGTTATCTCAGCTTTTGCTTGATTCACTTTAAACGTTTTATGTATAACTGTTTAAGGTCTGTTTAAGCTTTACCATGTAAAGCAGCCATAAAACAAGACTCTCACATGACACATTTCTCTCTCCTTATAAATGTCTTCTGTGATTTTGTCTCTACACTGTAATAACAGAGGTGCTGCGGTGCTAATTAAAGTACTAATAAATTAACATTTTATATATTACCTTTATGCAACATATATCTCCTATATAAGAAAATGTTTCTTATACTTTTGCCTTTTAATTTTGATTTGCACAACACTGTACGATACATTGTCTTTCAATTTCTTATTGCAATAAAAGATTTGTAATCTCCACTGTGCGTGTGCGTGTGCGTGTGCGTGTGCGTGTGCGTGTGCGCGCGTGTGTGTGTGTGTGTGTGTGTGAAGAGCAGATTGTCCGCATTAATTCCTCCTCCCAGCCTCCAGATCTTGTGTGGGAGTGACACACAGTCCTCAGCAGATGGTGCTGTTATCAACCGCCAAAAGTCTTGTAAATCCACAAACTGTTTACAAGTGGCAGCTGTGTTCAACAACACTCCTACATCCATGGTTTTGAGAGGCATTAAGTCATACACTCAAGTATTAAGGTCAAGTAAAAAAAACAGGAAAAATACTTTGATGTTAGATGTTAAAAATATATTGTTATGATAGATTATAATTTCATTTCATTCGGGTGTTATGCATAAAGATGAATATTCCATGTCATTTAAATATGTTGATATTAAATAAATTATTGGGTGTGAAATCAGTCTCATCACAAAGCAACCCAATGCAAAATATCCTATGCCTGCGCCCTTAAGAGTGTGTAAAATCTGCACTTTTATATGATACTACTTAAACATAACTTTAATATGAACCCCTGATATATCAAAGTAATATTTATAAATAATAGGAAAATCCTCCTCTCACAAAATCATACCTACAGTAGATAAATAATTAACAACTGTTTGGTGATAAACAATGCAAAATATGAGTTTGTGGAAATTATGAGAAAGATATCTTATTGTATGTACATGTTTGATCTCATTCCCACAAAACATTATTTCATAAAAGCAGTACTGTTTACATACTAAGGTAAACATTATAATTTCAGTGTGAAACTACAGTATGAAAGAACACCACAGTATGCGGTTTATGTAAATGACTGGATTTTGTGAAAACGGTATGAATATTCATGGTGTGTCATATTAACAGGTCTACAGATGGCATCACTGCTGTACATATGTGCAGCACACCCATGGGCTTCACTGAGATATCAGAAATCTTAATAAATGTGTTCACACCACAGGTGCACATCACATCTGTTGGTACATAATGACCTCATTTGGATGTACATGTGCACTATTAAAATGACTCTGGGAATACCTAGAACACTAATCACCTCTGTGTTTTATAACTACAAGAAGATACATCTTTTTATTTTTATATTCAGGTACAATGACATTTTGCAAAACTTTTTATGGTGTAGGTAAAAAAAGCAAATTAATAAAAGCAGTAATAGTTTTACATTTACTACATTCCTGTTTACATCTTTGTATATGTATTTATAACTTCTCATTGTGCATATACTACCTCTCTTTATTAGTTCAGTTCATTTATTTGAAATACTGTCAAATATGAATGCTTTATACTTTACTTTAATTGATTGTCGTTTTCATATTTGAGCCCTATACTTGCTTTATTTTTGGTTTAAATTCTCATGAAATGTTCTACTTGCGTAACTTTCAATTAAATAAACATATTTAAAAAGGGTTTTCACTGCAAATGCTTCACTGTTACTGTTGTGCATATAAATTAAAAATTGAATCTTTTTAATTTATTTATTAATTAATTTTAATTGATTAATCTATTCAACATCATACATGAACATCATACATTCTACATACAACAAAGTCCAGGGGCAGACATACAAAGCAACAAGACATTACATACAGTAAATAAAGAAAAAAAGGAAAGAAAAATACATTTTGATACTTCAGATTAAATATTTTGGAGTTTAACCTTTTGTCCCGTCTTTTTCCTAATAAAACATTCTACATCATACCACAATATTCTACAATAAGCATTCATAAAAAAAATGGCCAATAGTCTCTTCTTGTAGATTACCAAATGTACAGGACAGGAGTATTCAATATCAAGTCCAAATCGTTGCAGTGTCTTTTTTGGTGGATATATTGTGTGTACAATTTTAAAAGAAACCTCCTCAACTTTATTATTGAGCAATAGTTTATTTCGAGTTTAAATCTTGAAACTGTTCATGTCTTGGTCAGTGATGTCACTGCCACTAATTTCCAGCAGGTGTGAAAACCAAGCACCTGCTGTGACATCACTAATTAGGGTGTGGCCAACTCATGGTTACAGGTTTGAACCCATGAGGGGGTCACATAGGATGGATTTTATATATAGTATATAATTACGATATGCTGGATTTTATTTGAGATTATTTTGAGTTATCCATTTTGTGTTTTGTAAAGAAACCCACAATGTTCACCACAGAAAAAAGCCGAGGTTAGACCCTCTGTTCTCTAAGCTAATGGTATCAGCAATTAGCATGTCTTCATTCCTCCACTACATGCAAAGTAAATGGAGTTAGTAGCCTACAAGTTGGAAGTTTTCTTCCCAGCCTTTTTCAACAACAGAAAATATCAACAAACAGACGTGAGTATCATGACTGCAATAACGTTTCAGGTAAGTTTGTTCTTTTGCATTTAGCTAGCAAGACTTGCTAATGTCTTTAGCTATAGCCTATGCTAAGGAACAAGAAGCTGGGTTTGAGTGTTAGAGGAAGCTTGTCTGAACAGGATTACACTTCAACTTTGAACTGAAACAATGTACATTAATTTGCAGGTTACTTTTATCCAGTGGAGAAAGATGTATTCAGATGTTTACCTAGGTTAAAGTATACTCCAAAAACAAAGTTTAAAGTCCTGCATTCAAATCTCTTCTTGAGTAACAGTATGTACATATTACAACATAACACACTTAAACTATGAAACGTATTGATAGAGCAGTAAAATCATCCCTGTCAGTATTTCACAAGTATACATTTACAAGATGTTTTAGTTATAATGCCACTGCTGCATAAATGCATGTATTGCATTTTTCTGGTCTAAATGTTTAATGTTGTGCTAATTTTAGCTCTTTTTATATAGACTGCTCTTGGACTGTTTAATGGCTGTACGGAACCACATATCTCCACAAAATATATTTCTACATGAATGTAAGTCTAGCTTATTCAGCCTAAGAAGTACAATAATTTCTTAGCACATAAAATAACACTTAAAGGTACAGTAGGGAAGGTAAGTTTGAGAAACCGGCTCGAGATACACTTTTTGTTATATTCCATGGAATGCTCTTAACATCCCGATAGCAATGAATATCTTAAGTGCTTTGACAAAAAAATCCATAAAGAAATTTCATCTGTGGAAGCCGTAGTACTGTAAAAAGCACGACCAATCATTTTAGCCGGCCCGGCTAAAATGACTGGATGGCCTACCTGCCTGTCAGCCTTCCATCTGTGCACAAACTTATCTCGTGCCCTCATTGGTCATGTACGTGTGTGTTGGAGGAGGGGCTCTGTAAGGAAGTGGCAGATTTGTTCCGGCTGTGTATTTTCAAATTCTAGCGCACTCGAGCTGGTTTTTCCAAAATTACCTACCCCACCTTTAATACTTCAGTCCATTCAAAATATGGAGATACAGTACTTACCTAAAGATTTGAGACAAATGTAATGGAGTTAAAGTGTAGTATTTGTGGAGTAGAATTCAAACACTTCAAGTATCAGGATCATAAAGACAAATACAGAAGCAGTAATCTACTCTGTGAGATTCAGAGTGGGTTTACCCTTTAGGTATAAAAGAGAAAAAGAAACCCATTCCTCCCACTAGATGTTGATTGACTGATATTTTTCTTTTCATTATCTAGTCCATTTAGTATGATATGAAAGGTGACCTTATAGTTACTGAATACTATTTTACAGGCAAATATGCAGAGCCCTTCTCTGTGCTGCTCTGCTCTTATTCTCTGCTCTTTAATGATCCGCTGGGTTATTGAAGCGATCATCCGACCAGTGGAGAAGCTGACATATTGATCTCGGTGTGGAAGGATATGGCCTTCACCTTTACATGAAATCCTCCTAATGGGCGGTGAGGGAATTCTGCCGGGGGTCTCGCTTAATGGAACGAGGAAATGTTGCTAGAGAAAGATCAGTGAGTGAGCCAATGAGAATTAGATCTGGCTGTAATGTAAAAGAGGGCAAAAAAACAAACCTTTGTTTTTTTACAGTCTCTGGTTTATCTGAAAATAGCAACAATACATTTTGAAAAACAATTCAATCTAAACATTTAATCTTATTTCAACTAATGCCTAAGAATGGCAATAACTCTCTGTCTCTGTCTCTCTCTTGATAAACATGTGGTTCTTTAGAGAATATTACAATGTGTGTGTTCATGGTAAAGAGGAATTGTGTCAGTCAGTGCAACAGTGGCTCTTTGATGGGTATACACTCTATGTAGACAGCAAAGCTTTTTGTACAGACATTCATGGTTCCAAGAGGATTCATTTTAGTGAATTTTAAATGTGGTTATAAGTGTAACCAGGTGAACAACTATTAATAGAGATGGTTACTGACAAACTGTTGTAAATGAAAAGCTGTCACTTTAGGAGACGTGTTGACATTTAGAGATCCGCAAAGAGAGGCACACGGTGATGATACGAAATGTAAAAAACTTGCTCTATCCTTTATGACCAGGCTACATTAGTAAGATGTCTCAACAAGTAATAAGACCGCTATCATGATTAACTAAGATGGTAACCATTGTAAACTTCCTACCTTCCTGTAACCTACAGCATTTTAACATTGTCTTTGTTATTGTGTCGTTATGCTAGTGTTAACATTCATTTAGTGCTACTGTTTCAAAGTACAGCCCCGCAGTTAGTATGGCTGTAATCTTTGTCTTGTAAGCTTTTTTTTTTGGACAACCTCTATGCTACAGGGGAATATGCTGTATTTGGATACAAATTGGATTTGTTAGTGATAAAAAAAGAAAATGAAATATGGCCAGACAAAACCACACTCAAAAATGTCAACCTACCGCAGAGAAAGTCAGGAGTGCAGCTCCTTTTCTGCTCCCCACGAGATGTGAATGAAGATATTCACATGCCAGTTTGATATCATCACAGCGCTTGTAGCGTAAGAATGTGTTCTGCTCAGTTGGTCGAGTACAAATCACATCAGCAGTGTTCAGAAAAACGTTTGAACGCCCGAATGCTCCAGACAACTTCACCTTCGTTGTGCTGACGACTGCTACAGTACTTTAAGGTAAATGCATGGTTGTGATTCACCTCATTAGTACACCTCAGTGCATTCACAACATTTTGAACCAAGTGTTGAGAAATAAGTCTTTTTTTAAAACAGTGGCGTGAATGAGTTATGACTTTTAAAGCAAACTTTGAATCTTTTAATGTGTATCAGGGTACTCATCTTTTCAGAATGATAGGGGGTCATGGGCTAGTTAAAAACACAATTTCCAACTTTGACTCACTTACTTGTAACGTTTCAGTCTCATTTTTTTCACTGTACACCTGCATTACATCATCATTTCCCCTCATTACAGTATGCAACTTACAAGATTGCCTACCACTTGTTTAGTTGGCATTTTCATCATTGGTGAAATGGTAAGTGACTTTAAGTTCATTTGTAATCACATTGGTTCGTCCCTTTTTTATGGTGATAAATAATGTGATTTTAAAGAGCTGTCAAGATAAATAAAAGTACAGTAGCCGCAGATACTCGAACTGCATCAACGGAAATCTGTCCGACCCACACTGCAGCAAAGATGGAAAGAATAAAAGAGCAGATTTTCAATTATATGTAATTGTATCTGTATGTCATCACATTTAAATGTGTGTTTAATCTACACATGTTGGTTTTATCTTTGTATTCACACTTAAACCAAATTCACGCTACAGCTCAACTTGTATGTCTGCGTGGCTCCCTCTTTTTCCTCTTTTCCTCATTACATGGCAGATGGTAAGAGCGAACAAATGTGATTTGCTCCCTCAGAGCCACAGAATGTTCCAGTGACTCATGCTCTGATAATATAGTTCAATGCTTTGCACCAACCGTCTGCAGGGGAGTCCCATTACACACATATATATATTTTAAGCAATTTTAAAGTATTTCGCAGTATTTCCATACCTTCTCTCTAACCTGACATTGCAGACGGCACTCTCAAAAAAAACTAAGCCGGTGATTGAATGAGGAATCTATCAATAAACACTCTTGCCGCCACCAGTCAGGAGGAACATTTTAGAGCAAAGCTTTCAGTGCCGGTCTTTTATAACAAGGAAATTCACCATTGTTGATGTTTTAAACAAACAGTCCTCTTTCTGTATCGCATCTCACATGCCTGTAGTTCCTCACAGGCATGTGAGATGCGGCTGGGTGGTCTCTAGCCGACCGAACACATAAATGTAAGGCTCATAACAGCTTTTTGTGCGAAATGTGATGACATGATTCTTGTGCCATCGCTTCATTGGAAGAAACCAGCTGCCATGCTAGGCAATGATAGGTGTGTTTGATGGCTTTCAAAGTAAAAACTACATGAGCACTCTCCCAACGTACTCACACATTTCCTCAAAATGGAAGATGCTTCAGGCTAATTATTGAGTTTGTAAGTCAGTCTTTTTTCTTTCTTGATGCTCTTTTGCTTCTGCCTGGGGATGTAATCTCAGTGAGGGAGACCCATCTGTCTGCTAACCAGCCAGCATTAGCTCCATCCCCACGGGAAGGAAGACCCAGGGTCAGCCTGTGTTGGTGCATGGCACAAGACCTTACGTAAAGGTCCCATTATGATCCATGGTGTTCTGCACTAGACTCTACACACAGGTTGCTATTTATAGCACAGAAGGCCAGAAGTGGTGTAGAAGTGATGTATCGACTGTGGGCTGCTGTCACAGTCAGGCGGGTTATGGTGGTGACACCAGCTCTCTTCTGAGTAACAGGCTGATTTGATTGGATTTTAGAAGTTGTAATGTTGATTTACATGGCAATAAATTAACTCTACAACCCATCTGCTGGTCATGGCAGACGATTCAGGCTGCAATATGTGCTCTATGCTGTAATCGTCATACATTAGAATCAGTTAACACTCAGGGAGTCAACACTTTACAATGTTGTGCCTCCCTGGCCAAAGCAAAATTGCCACTGTGTGATGATGAAGCATTGTTGTTATGACTTCTCACATATTTTATATAAACAATACAGTTATCTTAATACTGGTTAAACCTTTAAGTTTACATGAGAAGCAGCTCACCACCGAAGCTAAACAGAGTAAGACAATTCCCCACCGGCATACACATTTTTATCAATGTGAGATCTAAAGAAAATGGAAGTCCCACTCTGCTTTTAGACGATGATCCAACTCCTACAGCTTTCATTACTCATTTATTATTAATGAATTCTTCAAAATGATCATACACTTTTATTTCTTTAACACTTTACAGAAAAAGTAATCCATAGTGTCTTCCTAAAAACGATTAGATTATTAGTTTCCAGTTATTAATGCAGACTGTTTTCACAATCCATGTTGGAAAACCATTTTCTCCATCACTGACCTCAAGCTGTTATTGACAGCCTGCTCCAGGCATATGTGATCCTCTGAGAAAACACAGTCTGCAGACTCAGACTTTAATGATAAAGTCATTGTTCTGTCAGGGTAATGTATGAGTCCAACGTTCAGCTTTACCACCAATGTGACCTTAAAATATTGGACTACATTCCTGCTGCTACAAGTCTCGTTCTCAACACTTACTAGCTTAATGTTAGTACATGACACTGGTGCAGGCAGCACAAAATGAAGAATGCACAAGCATTGAGCACCATTTGTCTAGCAAAGCAATAATCCCTTGTTCTGCAGTGTAGCCATAACGTTTTCTTACTGAATGCTCCACTGGGTGTTTGAGAGGTGGTTTGACAGGGATATTTGTGATTTCAAATGGTTGAACTAATTTGCAGTGTTCCATTTTTTTGCAAAATCAAATGGGTGCTTTTACTTTTATCACCATCTTTGAATACAGTCTCAACATTGGGTTTCTGTGCCTCAAGTGTCTTTTTCAAGAGGACATAGGGCGTCATAACATATTTTCTCCTAAGAAAACATTCTAAGACTAAATTGGTTTTCTTGGGGGGGAAAAAAATGTTGGCCTATGATAGACCAAAATGTCCAATCTCTGAAATGCAGTACAGGAAAGTGGCGCAGGACTGTTAAACATAGATTCTGTTTATTGAGACAAAAGTAAAAACTTTGATTTTAATTTGTATTGATGCAGAGTGATGCAGTCAGTTGCCAGGGAGGCTACTCCAACCTGCCTACAGTCTGCCTGACCCACATACACAATGACCTCAAGAGATCTCGTAAGGATGCAGGTCTGACTCTCTCACCAGTGAGATGTGCATATCTGACGTGTATCCTTTGTGTATGTAATCTCCATGTAAAACTGTATGTAATCTCCATGTAAAACTCAACAGCAGAGTTTTACATTAATATAGAGTGGGCTTGGACTTTATTGTGTATATCAAGAGCTGGATGTATAACGTTGGTTTAATTAGTACGGGCTGTCTTTCTGTCCACATACAGTAGAGACCGTCTGTCTTATTGCCTAAATGTAGAACTTTATATATGGGAAAACTAGGACAGAACATATAATAAAAAGACAATATAGTATTTTATTTACAACATTTCAGAAACACAACGGTAGATAACTATAGGGAATCTGAACGTTGACAGTGAAGGACATGTCAATACTTCAAATGCCTCTTCCTCTGTGACACAAATGTTAACGCCCACATGACCTACACAGATGACCCGGAGGCAACGCTAAAACACAAATGTTATGTGCACACTGATTAGCCGCTACCCAGACACACTGCCAATATCTGGGTCATTGTTCAGCAATCTTTCCTGAAACTCAATCCATGCTGAGGCTTGTGGGTCAAATTAAACTGAGGATCATGTAGGCGGGAGGTTGCGTAAAAGGTGTGAGCAATGTAAAGGTTATCTAAAGGTGGGCTGGTAAATGAATTGAAGACAATACGTTTGTTCCAGGAAGCAGCATGCTCAGGCCCTTTTATCCTTCCAGACTGGTCTGAATGCCAAAACAGCAGAAACTGTTATTGAGTAACCTTTATGTCAACTGCAGCAAGGTTTTGCTCTGAACATATGCACTATAAAAGCTCAATGTATATTGTACAGCATCTCCAATAGTGCAGCTGGAGGTTAAATGTCTGGCTCATGGACAACTAGACAGTCATTGGGAAGTTCAGAATAATACCAATACAATTTAAAGATATTGCTACTCCAACAATTTAACATGTATTATTAAATAAACATAAAATAGTTGAAACACTATTGCTTTTAGAGGTGTTTTGACAACACCTTGTATGAACTAGTTTTTTAGAGGCATAGTGAATCCTTGTTTGGTTGATGGCAAAGGATCTCACTTTGACACCTGGATTTCAGTCAAAATGTCTCCCATTAACAATATAGATGAACTTTTTGTGACCTTAAGGAAACTATATATATATATATATATATATATATATATATATATATATATATATATATATAGAAAGAAGACATTGAATCTCCATGTTATGTTTGGAGTACCACAGGTTCAGTACTTGGTCCATTACTATTCATCGTTTACATGTTATCTCATATTAACTTCAGAATTACCGCAATGTAAAGTACATGGATTATATTTATAAAACCTTTCGGACTAAACACTATCTTTCCCTTTCCTAGATTAAATACTGTGAGTGCCTAACAATGTTGTGTGTCATGCTAATTTGCTCTTTAGCATGTACTATATTGCAAAAGTGGGTAATTTAGAATAAAAACAATTCATTGTAAACATTTTGCTTGTGTTTTCTGTTTAACATTTTTGCGATTTACATGTTTTCCCTATTATATTGAATTTGTGTCGCATAACGTCTTTCTCAAAACAGTGTGTGCGATTGTTTAAGTGTACAGTACGGGTGTGATTTAAATTATGTATATTGTTACTAATATTTTATTTTATTGATTTGTTTTCTGATTCGTTGATCAAATGAAATGCATCAAATAAGTGTTATCTTTTTTAATTAACACTGTCTTGTCCAGTTGTCTTAAACTATCTGGATCTGCTTAAACTCCTTCTGGATTTATCTTTATTTTTTATACATGTATATTTTTATACACACTTAATTGGGTTGAAAAGCACATAGTGTTTTTACTGCTTACGATTGTAAAGGCCCCTGTGGGAGGGTTGTGATATTGGGCTATATAAATCAAATTGACTGGACTGGGCTCTGTGTCTCTACCCTCTGACTTCATTACTATTGATTGCTCTCAGGGAGGCCACCTAAGAATCTGAGCTCATTTCGATATGTGCACTCATCATGCATTTCTGAGAGAGTGGGCTAAGTACCGAAAATGTCATGACACTGTTTGGAATATCAATGATGGAAGAACACATTTAGCCTCAAGCTGCTTTATTTCTAAACATCATTTCACAAAAGTTCGGGTTTTTTATACTTTGAGACATGACGATTTGGTAAATGAAAATAAAGAATAAAATGAATAATTTCAAGCCCGAGTGGATCCTAGAGGCGAACAAACATTTAAAAATGCGCATTTCACCTCCTCATCCCCTGTCCCTGAGGACATATGGCCATATTGTAGGAGGGGACTACAATAGACATAAACAATGATATATATATATATATATATATATATATATATATATATATATATATATATATATATATATATATATATATATATATTTTTAAGCCTTTTTTAAAAATCTGGACACTTACTGTACGCATCATCCTACATTTGCGTTGTCACTCAAAACTGTAGCCTAATGTCAACCTTAAATATAGCTTCGTTGATAGTAAACGTGGAGTTTTGGATTCCTATTTTCCAAAGATCTAAACCAGAGATTTCTGCACATTTTAATATTTCTTTTCTCAGCGTAGAGTTTTTATAGGTATTTTATTATTGAATTCACACTCACTGTATGCATGCTGTGATTGCTAATGTACCTCATGTTTTGTGTCCCCAGGAAATAAGATGGGAATAAATAATTGGTTACAAAATGTCCTATTCCACCTCCTGTCCCCCTTCATCATCTTTCTCTTCTCTTATTTGTCCCCATTTCTTATCTTTCTCTTCTCTTATTTGTCCCCATTTCTTATCTTTTCTGCTCTCTCTTTGCTTTACTCGCTCTCTGTCTTCATCTTCCTCTTTTTCCCGCCTTCTCTTAGGGCATCCCACAGGTTGCTGCACTTACCGCCTGTCGCGTTGAATGCTAATGCTGTCGGTTGATGCGTGCCACTGTTGCCAGAGTAGAGATGGCTTTAAAGAAGGAGGTGGTGGTGGGGGGGGGAGTAGTAGAGGGAGACACACAGAAAAAGCAGGAGAGCCGAGGACCTTAGGGCTTTTTTATTTCAGGGCAGGGAGGGGGAAGGAATTGAGAGATTGAGGAAGGGATGTGACGTGAGCGAGCGGGAGTATGGAAACTGATCATTGCAGGCAGAGCAGTGTTGGATAATTCTGCTCTCCCTCTTTCTCTCCCCCCCTCGCGCTCTCTCTTGCGCTCTCACTCTCTCACCACTATACATCCCTAGCGAAGCGGCTCTGACCAGAAAAACAAACACCATCCACATACTCATACTCTGACATTCAGCGGAGAGGGCTGCTGCCTCTGCTCCCTTGTCTCCTCTCTTTCGTACACAGACACTCACCCTCTATCTAAATACAAACACCCACTTCTGCCCTGCAGTGGACAGGAGACCGACAAAAGGATACGGCAGTAATGTGGCTGAGGAGCTTCATCTGAAAACATCTGCCTGGAGGACTCCTCCCTTCTCCTCTCTTGGTGGTCAACCCCAGCTCTGCAGCAGGTGAGCTTCATGTTGACATCTCATTCATGGTTCTGTATGTCGCAGTGGCCACTACCTATTATATCTGAGTGGCATGGCATCAGTGATGTTTGAGCTTAGATCTTGTGTCAGTGTGGTGAACAGAGCATGGATCCACACTGAATATACTCACTGGATCACTGGAGGACAATGATCCGATGACATTTGTGGAAATGGGTTTGATTGTTGAATGGATGCCAGCAGAGTGTTTTGAGGATGCACTGCAGTTAGGCAACATTGGATAGAGAGAGAGAGAGAGAGGATCATTACAGTGCAGTGCATGGCAGGAGTACTCTGCACACATCAGTATTATATTAGAGATAGTGTAACTGTTAGGAGTAGAGTCATAGACATTTAAGATGAATACAAAGATTCTCTATCCACTCCTTCTTTGGCTTTGTGTGTGAAACCTTTAAGACCATGCAGAGTGTTTTCTAGTTTCAGCTCTAGCTGCAGATCAAAGTTTATGCGAGGGAGGCTGATTCCTACGCACCCAGCGTGTTCACACAACATCAATGGTGGCTGCAAATTGTACTGAGTGTTGCTTATCCTTTTTACATTGTGTCAATATAATACTAATGTTGCTTTCTTATTTTGTATAGATTTTGTTCATGCAATTATCCTTTCATACAGGGGTCCTTCAAGGTAACATGTTGTACCACCAGGAAAGTTTCTGCAAATGTATTCGCCCATGAATTAATAAACACACGCACTTGCATAAACACAGGCAAACAGACGTCCAAGCTAAATTATACACATCTATAACTCATCAATGTAATTTATTTTCTCACACACATCCATCCACCTCACGAATGAACATGACTACTTGTTGATTCCTGGTTTCAGTATACCGAATACCTTTTACACTGGAGAACACACACACACATACACACACACACACACACACACACACACACACACACACCTGAGTGACAGCTACACAAACAGTAAGGGAAAGCCTTGATGTTGTACTCCTTACAATGACATAAATGTAATATCCAGCCTTTCATATGATGGGAGCTCCTCCTACACAACAGCTAACACTTGATCCACGCTCCTGTATTGTGCATGATTCTGTTTTAAACAGTCGCTGCATTCCTGAACTATTGTGGTTCTCCATAATGAATTAAACCTTGTTTAAATGGCTTTAAAGGAACACTGGCAGCTTCTAATTTACCTCTTGTCAAACACTACATATTGGACTCTGTTAAAAAATACAAGTAACAGCCGACAAACTGTTGATCGTGTTGTCATCATAGCAACCAGCAGTGCCGATTCTAGAGTCTGGGGGCCCTAGGCAAACATTCACTGGGGGCCCGTCGAACCAGCTTTTCATCACCACGCACAGCCGACAGCACCCCGCCCCCGGAGCAGAGCAAGGCAACGAAACTTAAGATAAGAAGCAGCATTTTACGGCGCGCTGTGCATGGGGGGTTTCCCGACATGTTGTTGCAGTAAATTAAAGGGTGTTTCATGTTGTCGTTGCTGTTGCCTGCCTTGCCTGTCCGCAAGCGGCGGCCCTGGCAACCAGTCAAGCTGAGGCAACGTCATTTGAAAAGCAGCACCATTGTGATTATTTTCACACAAGGACCCTTCCACTTACCTTCCACTTGCTGCCAACAATTCATGATGCTCCACCCTGAAAACATCCGTTAAGCCGATGGTAGATTTGGGTTTTTATGTTGGGGTGGATCTTTTCTTCAGAAATGTCACCCACCTCACTCCCATATTCTTTTCATTCCTCTCAATCACAAATAATCCTGTATATATGTATACTATGCATATTCCAAGTGTTATAAAACAACAATAACGTAGACTTTATGTATATGTTATGTACCTAGGTCAAATGTTCTCAGAAACCTCCCATTATGTGATATGCCCTTTTCTGTTATTTGTTTCCATCCAAAGAATTGTCTCCATAAATGTTTAATTATGGTGAATTCTGTAGTCATCTGTTCTGCTTCACACAAAAGTCAATGCCTGAAATGTCCAATCGTTGCAACATTTATCAAAACATGGCGATCAAGAGACCAAAACCCATTTTGGCTCTTCTTTTGCCAAGCATTGAGATGACAGCTACAGACAGAGGCAGGGAACTGGGGAAAGTGACATATCAGTGTAATGGGAATTGAGGCAAAATGACATTTAGAAAAAATTGTGTGTATTGATATGTCTAGAGTTTTTTGGACCTTTTACAATATAGAAAAAACACAGCTTATTGCAAACAAGCTCCAATTCAGCCATATATAGATTAGTTGGGTGCATCTGTATTTGGTGAATTTACCGTTCTTTTTCATTTTCACAGCCATGAAGTAAAAAGAGATTTGTGCCGCTGTTAATGGGCAATGATCTGATATCGTTTGTTTCCAGAGTAAGACTCCCCGCTGTGTGTTGCTGCCCGGGGAATGCTCGACTGACGGACAGAAAAGGCCTGAACACGATGAGCAACCAGGACAAATGGGTCACACTGACCCCAACTGAATTCGCCTTGCTGCAGGATTACACTCAGTGTGAGTAGGAGAGAGACTCTCTGTTTGTGCCTGGCTGTGATAAAGACAGAATGTATTTTTCTACAGTAGGTGTCTCTTTGTACGTGTGATCATGTTCTGCTTTGAATGTGTAATTTTACAGGTGTTATGATACTCAGGAAGCCATTACAGGTGCTCAGCTCCAAGTCATCAATTTCATCAACCAGTGTTTTTCTTGTAATATGTCGATCTCAGAACAAAGAGGAGAAGAAAAGGTTGATTTCAGGGATGTCTTTGACCACTTTTAACTTAATTTATCACAAATTATAAGAAGCAGTAACGGGCAATACCAATAACAGACCCTTCTATTTATCGTGCAGCATTAGTTGGTTACTATTGTTAGGAACATTTTTAACATATATAATTAACTTGTAACAACAAAAGATGAGAAGTGTCATGAATTGACCACTGTTAAGGCAGGCAACAGGTGCAACGTATTCCCTTCTTCATTTTCAAAACTCTAAATATTACTCATGGAGCACTCCATAACAAATGGCACATATTCACTTCATCAGGTTGGGTTATTGGAAAGTTGGCATGATCCCAATTTGTGCCTTTATATCTCCACTAATCCTCCCTTTACATCGAGAGACGGAACAATGCATACAGTACATTCTCTCCGATAGCATCAATCCACCGAGTAAAAAAATATCAAGAGAATTTCTGTGTCTGCTTTAAAACTACATTATGACTCAATTCCCTGTGCTTCCATCAACGTCCCTCCTTCTATTGATAAAATGTTGTCGTCGTAATTTCACACTGCATGTTCGTCATGCTAATGTAGGTAGCTCAAGCTGCTGAAGCATGTAATCGGTGTGGTACCGCCTTAGCTCTGAATGATTCATTCGCAACCCAACAAATGGCTCCCCTTCTCAGCAGACTGTGCTCTGGATGCCTGGAGTTTATGTTACGCTCCAAGATGTTGACACATTTCATCATTTGAAATGGTACCAGGGACGGAAAATATGACGATACCTAGCAGCCTAACTGTGGGATGTTGTGCACCACCCACACATAGTGTTTGACGGACTTTGAAAGTACAAGTCAGA
This sequence comes from Trematomus bernacchii, assembly GCF_902827165.1. Taxonomy (NCBI): domain Eukaryota; kingdom Metazoa; phylum Chordata; class Actinopteri; order Perciformes; family Nototheniidae; genus Trematomus; species Trematomus bernacchii. The sequence continues at coordinate 5,337,353 of NW_022987840.1, read as the reverse complement.
GTAAATTGTTTTGCAGGAAGAAAAACAATGGAACTCACTGTCACAAGAAATGGTGTTGTTAGGTGTTTAACTTTTATATATCCTAAGTGCTCTTTGTGTCAGGGTGTAAACACAGGGTGGAATATATTACAGAGCTATTTTCAGTGTCAAACATGATACCTTTGAGATTTCAACTACTGCACCAACTGGCTATAAATCTTAATAATTGATGCTCTTCACCTAAGATCTCTAGTTCCACTGTTTTCCTTGGTAATGACAATTCTTCGTTTTAAATGTACTATGCCTTGTCATACTTTGTCAACATTGTTCCACATTCACAGTCTTCGAGAGCCAATCAGGTTCTGTTTTTTGTTTCTGTGTTTTTACAATTCTTTGCTTTGTGGTGGCTAAGCAATTTATGGAATTAAACAAGTAAATGTTTCAGAGACGTGAGGCTTAACAGAAGCTTTTAGTTGTGTTGGAATAAAAGGCAGGATGAAAAAAAGCACAGCCGTAACAGAGAACTAAAGAGTCTCGGTGTGGGTGCACGCCTGCGTGAAGGCGTGTGTGCACGCTAGAAAGATTTGGATAATCATGTTTCAACGAGCTCCGGGCAGCGCTTTGTGCACTGTGCAGCTAAAGGTTATAAAATATCCCATTCTCTGAGCAGCAACAATGGGCATCACATTGCTAGCCTCCCCTCTCATCTCGCCTCCTACTGAATGTCTCCCTTCGTTCTCATTAAAGTGAGCCGGGCCCACTTTCATAACATTTTAATAGCTGTGCACCGAATCAGACACCTGAGATCTATCTCACAACAGTTAGACTCTCTTTGTCTGATATAATTGCTAATGTGTGTATTATGTAGCCCAGTGCTGCTTCACAGAGGGAACATTATTTTACTTTTAAAGCTAGACAAGATCTTCAGTGTGTTTTTAAAAACCTATGAGAAATGAGTCATGTCCTCTGACTAATGTGTGCCACACAATGGTTTAATCTTTAGCCTGATTAAGAAAATACATTGTAATTCAGCTGTGGCTGATGAATGTGACAGGCAATCGGTGGATACATAATCACTCTGCTTCGTAATGGGTCTGTGTAGACAGCGTGCTAATAAAGGTGGTCAATAATAATGATGACACACACAGTCCAATGCGAAGCAATTATATCTACTCACTGTTGGTAAAATGCATACTGAAAAAAATCAAAGGTCCAAAGCCATTAGTGCCTGAGGCAACACATTGTTACAGGCAACAACAAGCTGTTAAGAGGAGCTCAAAAGCACATCTTAATGGATGCGGGAAATCAGCTACTAATAATGCTTTGTGACTAATAGACCTTTTGCAACAGATATATGGAAAATGTAATATAGTGAAATACATTATGTAACATTAATGATACACTTTTCCCAACTTTGACTGATTTTGAAAATAAAATAATCAGCAACTACAGTACACTTTCCTTTTGTACCTGCTAGGTTAAATCCAAATGCACCAGCTAATTACCAATCAGTGACACGCGTTGCTGTTTAATGAACAGCAATTTTACATTAGGGTTTCCGGCTGCGTTATATACAGTAGATGATGATGTTTTGGAGTACAGTATCTGCGCGCAAAACTGCTTGAGAAACAGACACAGTTTTATCCACAATAGGAGCCAAAGATCTGCGTTTCCTTGTGCTAATTGAGCCTGTTCAGAGGTGAGAGAAAACGAAGCTAATATGAAACACTTCTAAGTTCAAACAACAGCTTTGTGAAGGATGAACCGGTTCCTAAACTGCATATGAAAATGTTACTTTTAATTAACTTTTTACATTTATAACCTGGTATCTGTGGTGCAGCAAATGGATTCAGCAGCGGGACTCCTAAACACTCTGCAGTAATAGTAGTTATCACAGCAAATTCCTCAATGCTCAAGATATTTTTTTGTCTACTGAAAGCTAAAACTGTATTTTTAAAACGGGTGAATTACATTTGCCATTTTGGTCACCTACCGGTCCGATTTTCATTAAATGTATAGGCTAGCATAAAGCAAGGATGAAAGTCAGAATCACGTGGCAGATGCACGCAATATTTTTCACTCGTGGTGGATAATAATGTTATTCTTGTGTAATGAGCCATCCTGCATGAGTACCTACAGTATGGCAGTTTTAGTATATTTTGATACCATTACTTTGGTTATTTTAATCTTGTATGCATTTGAACGCAGTTTGTTTTTTTACATTGTGTTAATGCTTTTTTTTTTATTAGGATTGAATATTTTTTCAAGCTGTTTTTCCTAGGTGGAACTTGTTTAGCCTGTAAGCTAACATGTGCTGCTGACATGAGGTGACACAGTCAACAGCATAAGGTACTTTTTTTCATATCTGACTCATGAGTGGGAGGGTGTAACGCAGACATTATGGTGCTGCATCGACACGAATTACCATGACCAGGTTTCAGCAGCTCTTCAAAGTGTTGACAAAGACCAGACTGTACTGTGAATGCATCTTTATTATTAAAATACAAACTCAATGAGAGAAGAAGCCAAACTTTGTAACAGAAATGTAACACAACACACAAATCACTACCATGTCCTCATTTTCTCCGTCAGACTCCACCAAGAAGCTGAAGGATGTGCTGCAGGAGTTCCATGGAGATGGTGTGTTGGCAAAATACAATCCAGAGGAGGTACATATGTACAGTTTATACTTTATGTACGCCTATCTGCATATTCCTAAATATTGAGAAATAACTATTATAATAATAATAATAATAATAATACATTCGATTTGTAAAGCACTTTCATTGCTAACAGCAATCCCAAGGTGCTACACGAGGCATAATAAAAACAAGCAAAAGAAACACAAGTTTAATCAAAAGCTTTTTTTAAAAGAAAGGTTTTTAGGCCTTTCTTGAAGGCGTCATGTGTTATTTTGGCATAAATATGTTTGATTTTAAGAACATAGCTGTTAACAATTGTACATACAAATGTTTAACATTTCATATTTGTTTTGATTATGTATATTTAAGGTTGGGAAAGAAAGTACCATCTCAATCCACAGTGATCAGTGCTTTTTACTCTTACAATTGTAATCCACTATGCATGGATTGATAATTGTTGCAAGACAGTTTAGTACCTCTTAATGTCGTGGCAGTTAATCCAGAGAACTACACGCTGTTTTTATCATGCCTTTTTAGGGTTTTCACTTGCGTAGGTGTAAAATGGACATTTAGCACATTTTGATATGAAGCCATGCAGTTTTGTGATAACTGCATGAACCATAAACCTGTTGGGTTTCTTTCTTTCTACAATGCTGCGGATTTAGAAGCACGACATCCTCAGCCAGGTAACGCTCATCTCTCACTTTAAATTGTTGTTGATGTGTTTGCTCATACTGTATGGTGTCACGCTTGATAACTCAACACTTTGTGACGGTGAAGAACAAAAACATGTTTTCAGAGAGCAATAAAGTTAACGCCATTCATAGAGAAATGCATTTATATACAGTAAACAAATGCAATCTTGTCTCCTACATAATTAGGTTCCTATATAACTTAAATACAATATTTAGTTTGGTTTAGAGGGAGACATGTGTGGTCCTTGGATTATGTTTACAGTTTTAAAATGTGGTTAATGTTTATTGAAACAAAACTAAAATATTTGGTTGGTTTTGAAAAAAACATTATTTGGATTTCATGTTGTAAGGCATTTGGTGGACTTCCAGTGACTTTGACTAAAGACATGAGACTGTCAAAAATGTGCTTTGAAATGTAATTCACAATGCAGTTTGGTTGTATGGGATTATAATTTTTAGGAGACATTACTGCTGTAATGTGTTTCTTGAATCGAAATGTGTGAAAACATTAACAACTCCCAGATTGAAACTATCAGCCAACCACATGGATGGGCAAAGCTGTAAACCTAAATAAATGATAGGTAAGACCACAGAACATAGACTGCAAAAACATTGAAAGCACTCTAACAGAGCTTCACCACCCACATCAACACTCTTTCTGAGTGCATAAACCTGTAACAAGAGTTTTGAAACATTTAGCAAGTGATCACAGACGTCACCCCCAAAAGTTAAACAGTTTCAACTGCAGCTCAGCATGACAATCAACATGCTCTATTTTTGTCATGTTTGTTTTTCTAGGAGATCGACTTTGAGGGCTTCAAGGTCTTCATGCAGACGTTCTTGGAGAGCGAACTCCCCGAAGAGTTTTGTCAACACCTCTTCATGACATTTAGCAACAAGGGTCCCAAACCCAGTCCCTCATCTTCTGACAAACCCAGAGTCTCTGGTGAGTGTTAAAGGAAGTATTTACCATAACAAACCCTCAAGCTGTTGGTGTTTAGTTACTAATATTTTCATGAAATCATTGCAGCATTTGTGGCTAAAGTGCAACCAATGTGTCCCTTATTCCATAATGCTCTAACAGCATTTCCTTAGTGACTTTTTGGTGATGAATTTTTTCTTTACTGTGTAACAGCCGCAACATTTTTTTGAATCCATGTTTTGTGCCATCGGGTAATTACAGATTTCCTGCCAAGTTCAGCTCGGTGGCACACAATGCAATTTGTTATGTTGCGGCTGCCAATTGTCTTGGCTACGGTTTCCTTTGTTTACAGTATTTACACTTATATTTCATTCTGCTGTGATAATGAGTTACTGATAATAGAGACATCCTTCCCCTGCATTGACTCTTAGAACATACTCCAAACATCCCATTTTGTCGGCCAATATCTCAATTCTGACCTGATATGACCTGTAATGTAATTTTTGCAATTCTTAGCATTCACTTTGATTCTTGGTTGTGTTTGAGGCTATTAAAGGAGCTTATTACACTGTCCAATGTCTGCCTATTGATAATGACATACAATTAGTGCTGATGTTACGAGTGTTTTTGCATGATGTGCAGATGACTTGGGAAGTAGGACACATGTAAAGCCTGAACACTTATCTAATCGCACAGGATTTTTTGTAGAATAATTCTCAAATTCCTTATAAAAGACAGCAAACTAAAGCAAGTGGTAATATGGATGTTGCATGACCAAATGTCTGCTTAGGGTTAAACAGTTAACAGTCACCTTTGTCATGAAACTAAGAGGGAGAGGTGCAAGGAAACTTGTCAATAGATTTTCCATGATGCTGATAACTGCTGTAATCAGCTACAGACGAGGATGTACTGTGTAAAAACTGTTATCATTAATGTATGTTAATGTCCAACAAAACGCACAGATGCAGTAATTGAAATAATAGAATTGCCTTTCAATGCTTTTTGGTGTGCATTTACCCCAAGCAGGTTACAGCCCTGTCGCTAAACAGCAGGATCAAAAGCAGCATTTACCATTCAGTTGATGGAATTGAAGAAGATTCTCCCTGAGGATTGAACAGTACATTAGCACATAAGGTTGCTACAGTTCAGCTGAACATTTGTAGCATGGGATTTTTACTCTGGCATTATTTCAAACCTAAAAACAAGTTGCTGACCTTTTATAAAATCAGTGTTTGACCTGCAGTGTAGCAATGAATATACTAGCATCCGTTTAGCATTATAAAGAGATCAATGAAGGACAATTAAACCTAATAAATCATCCTTGGCATGCATATTCTGAAATAATTTACAAACACAACAGGTACATCTGATAAAACATTTTTAATTCCTTTAATACATAAAGGTTTTTTGTTTCAGAGATAAAACCTGCGTGTCACTTCTATTTCTATATCTTACATAATGTAATACAAGATATCTGCATATTTTCATGATGGGTAAATATTCAGCACATTGGATGTAAATCTCACACATTTTTTATATCAACAGAAAATGAAATTAATGTAGACTCAGCACATCACCTAACATGATTTGTATTATTTGCATTTTTTATTTAATGCACATTGTTTGCCCCTACCTCCCAGAGCATGTGTTGAGCTGAGTCAGTGCATCCTGCTGTGAATATGTTTATTAGGCCTTATTGATCTAGTTTAAACAGGAAGTCCTCACACCATGGAGCCCAGATCCTCATCTGAGTTCAGATGGGAGAACTAACATGTTCCGTCTACCATAAACTGCTCAGTCTGCACACAGGAGTCTTCTTTTTACAACGTTAATAAGAGGTTTATTTCCCAATAAAAGCACTTTAGAAGCAAACTGCATAATAACTTATTTTATGGCTGCTGTAGCTGTGTATATACACTGACTGTAAGAAAATGTTACCATAGCTGCTTGTATTAAATATGTCCTTTCAGTCATTACCCAAAACACATGACCATAGTGAGTACTGGAAAGTAGATTGACTAGTAAATGGAAAACTCTTCCCTTAGGCTGAATGCTCCTCTCCCCCATAACAGTCCACTGTAATCTCAATTGATACCTGCTTTTATGGGAAAAAGCTATTTCAAATGCACTCAAAACTGCTAAGAAATAACAGTGGCCTTCTTATTGTCACAGTCCTGCCAACCATTTTTAGAATATGTTCAATTCACTACATACTTTGGTTATTATGGCCTGGAACACACCGACCAGTTCTCATTTCTAACTCGCCAAATCAGACTTTTCAAAGCTTTCAAAAACTCCTAGTATCCTAATTGGAATTCTTGCAAAACTGTTAATGAGACCGATATTTAGTCGTTGGAAAGGGATAAATACCCTAAATCCCAGCTACAGTAGGCATTCCAAGTTAATATTAAAGCGTGTTAATGATGTCAATGTGGGCTGATGATTTTGCACATCAGCAGGTAGACTAGAGTCAAAGCTAACCTGTTTGTGAGAAAAAGAAATAATAAATTTGTGCACATCATTTGTACCCCGGAGAAGTTGCTCATAACGGCGAGATGAGCATGTATGTACATTTCTCATTTTTCTTTTCAGTGTGTATTTCTATTTTGCACACCTGTTTGCCATTGCTAATGACTATACTTACTGTGTTTCCATATTTAAGCCTTGGGCCTTTTGCATATTTTATGAACCCGATGAAGCAATTACTCTCGTCAGTGGTATTAAATACCAACACAACACAAATGCCTCTTTCTACTGTGTGTTGCTCATGCAAATGAGACAACACAGTTTTTTATATACCACAAAGAAAAACTAGTGACGTAAGTGCCAATAAAAAAGCTGAATGCAGTTTAAAGCCAGGACCTTTAGTAGATAGCTGACAACAAGCTGATGCACATTAGCCGGTTATGTCAGTTTACCAGAGTAGGGAATCAATAGGAATAGCAGCGTTAATAATTATGTATTGATCTTTACTGTTTAAACACAATGAGATCAGGTTGAAAAACGGTAGTACAGTATAGTTGTATAATCCATTAAAATCACTTGTAGGAGTACAGCCCTGATTTGAAAACAAAGACTAAAACTGGACTGTTTGTTCGCCTTTTGTGAACTGGACACCCACCATTGATCAATCTCACTGTATGACTAATGTGGTGCCAGCATGTTGTTGGGCTAGCATTAGAAGCATTGTGGAGGATGTTTTGACCTTTCATATCCGTCTCCCTGCAGGGCTGAAGCTGATGAAAGGCAGCTCGACCCCTCTGAAGACAGTCGCACTGCCACAGCCTCTGGATACGGTGCAGCTGAAGGACATTGTGTGTTACCTCTCGTTGCTGGAGGGCGGGCGTCCTGAGGACAAGCTGGAGTGTGAGTGTCCCCCCACATCACAAGGCTTTTGGCTCCTATGCCTTTATACATTGAGAATCTAGAAAATCAGTGTTGTACAGTCAAGTACACAAATCCAGGTTTATGAACTGCAGAGATACATGAAACACTTGGAGCTGAATAGAAAAATAGAAAGATAAAAAAACACAACCACCCACCTGAGCCACTATAAGGGCAGGAGTAATGTCAGTGGTTGAGTCAAACCTCAGTGGGTGGAAAGCAGTCAGGTCAGACTGAAGTCCAGTGAGAAAGACAAAGGGCAAGAGAGGACAAACCATGAATCTTTGCTCTGTTGCATTGTAGAAAAATGCTACCATCTATTCAAATATATTCAGAACATGTGATGGTATTGGTATAAAAACAATGGTGTCACAAAGGGTTTTGAAAATGGCAGTAATATATATTTTCAGATTTTATGGACAAAACTAATTAATTGGATTGAGGAAATAATCGTGTGATAAATTACAATTCACAATTTTACACAAAGCCAAAGTCCTTTTTTATAGAAAAATAATGAATGAGGTGGAGTCTATTCTGTTTTGAACTGGGCATACTGAGTGTGTTATAGTTGCTTATACCATGGCCACAAATCAAAGGAAAGTAAGTTTGGCTTTGTTCTTTTTTCAAAGTTTATTTTCAGTCAATTGTAACTCATGGTTGGTTTGGTCTGATCTGCTAATGGAGCATCCAGCAGAACTACAGTTGCTATGGTTACATGCTGTATGATATAACTTTCACAGTTAATGAAAACATCTGTTTAACTGTGTAATCTGTGTTACAATGGTGTAAAAGGGCATGCCAAACCGACACCTTTCAGTACGGTTAATAAGATATAAATAGATAACAATTATACATTTATGTCAATTAATTAACACATCGTTTCAGCAGTAGTTATATATACTGTTGGGTAGTTTATATATAACAAAATGTATTTTTTCTTGACTCTTCATACATTATGTTTGCAAAAACTAGTATTTTAAGCTGGTAATTAAATATTGTAGTAGAAATTGCAATATTTGCCTATGAGATCATGGAAAGAAAAGACTCACGTTAAATGTGTATATAAGTGCATTACCTCACTTAGAGTACTTTTCACCGCTGAAAATGACTATCACGTTACATGTAAGCCTGGATCAGCTTTCCTAGCCATCCCTCTTTGCTTTCAAAGTCTATAAATCTTTGGTCCTAAATAAATAAAACCACTGGTTTGAAAAAACAAAAACAACTACCTTGTCCAGGTGCTGAGAATGATATCTCTCAACACTTCATAATCACACATTGGACTGGCTCGGGTACAAAAGATTGAAACGACATCAATTCATCCGAAAATCCCCCAAATAATAATATTTATCAAGTGTATTGTCTACATTTACCTTGGTCCTCAGCTGCGTTTAACTCAAACATTGAATTATTTTCTTTCTCATCTTAAGCTGTGAGAAATGCTCATCCTTACAACTACTGTCTGTGAGATCAACATGACATAAGAACATAAGCCTGGGAAAGCAGGGAACCCTGATAATACACAGTAATCTTATTTTGTAGCAAAATTTGATATTTTCTAAAAACAATCTACCTTGGGTATTCATATTTATTTTCCAGTGAAATATTTTCCAGGTATCTTCTTCTACCTGTTCTCTGTCGTCGTGCATCTTGGTCTATTTGTGATGTTAAAAAGTCAGAGTTTCAGTCTCTAGTGTATTTTGTTGTGAGCAAACTCATGCATTCAAACGGGACCTTTCTTGGCCTTTCTTCCTCCTGTTGTTGTCTTACAACCAAATTTGGTTTCCTAAGTTTTAATTACCACCATTTACACTTATCTTTATAACTTTCTTTGGAGACGATCATTGCAGCTCCCATTTAGGTCTCCCTTCTCAATTTTTCACACATCTTCCCACATCTCTTAATTGCATTTATCACAAGGTAACATCACTTAACTGGACATCAGACCTTTTTCTCTGCGTAGCTATAATTCTCATCCATTCGCTCAATTATTGAGTAGAGTAGCTCTCATTAAGCTCAAGGATGATTAAATAATTAAACTGATGCTGCCTGTGTTAGCACATCATGGATTTAACTATGGATGATGTCTTGAGCTCTTCTCCTGCCTGTATCCCTGCCTCTCTCAAACTCTGCGAACCCCACTGTTGGTATTTTATCAGGTGGACAGCTCCCTCTGCTGGTTAGTTTAAGAACTGCTCTGGTTTCAATGCATTTTTGTTTGTGTTGATCTCTTTATCAGGATCATCTAAAATGAGCAGATTCTGGCAATCCAGCTCAGATGTCTGCATTGCAAAACATATGTACATATTATTAACTTAAACAAATTAAAATCTGTAATGTAACTTGTTCCCGTGCAGTTTCCCTTGTTTCAGGTTCTGTACTTATAAACAAAGAGTGACAGTATATTGAAGCAATGGAGAAAAGGCTGAATCAAGTCCTATATTCAATGAAACCATCTTTTGTCTCTTGAAAAAATCATAATTGTATTATTCTTATATTTAATAGAAATGATTGTATCCATGTAGAGAGACATACATTTAAGTTAGATCAATATATATAGATTTAAGTGATTCCAATTAGTTTTTTCTTTCATGAGAGCCACAGAGAAAACTATTTTCTGCTTTTGTACTGTGGACAGAAGTAACAATTCTCATAATTTTTACTAAACCCCCAAATGGTCACACCCACTCAGGAAACTGGCACTTAGCTCCTCGTTAGTGGCCTGACGAACCTCCATCTGACGTCAACTCCCTGTGGTGTTAGCCCCTCCCCGCCCCTCTGCTGCACCTCGAGCACGTCAGGCAGGGTGGGGTGGGGGGGGGGGGGAGCAGACATTAGTATGGAAATGATCTGCTGCCAGGTCATGTTATTGTCTCAATTCTGTTACATACAGACTTTGAGGGTGTTAACGCATCACTGTAATGTAAAAGGTAGAGCCAATCACAGCCGAGATGTGGGAGCTGTCTGTTTCCATGGTGACACTTTTGAGTGGCAATTGGGGGACACTTAAAGTTTCAGTATAAGGATGTTTTGTATTTACCTGCAGTGAAGTGCCGAGAGGGAAAAAAAAGCAGTTTTATGGAGCAGTGAATTCTGTGTTTCTCCTGCCTAGAACTGCTCTTAATGTTCACTAACCCTCAGGGTGTAGAGCGCAGGCTGTGTATGCTGCAGATTGACATTTTGTTTTTTGTCTCCACAGTTATGTTTCGCCTCTATGACACTGATGGAAATGGCTCTTTGGACAGCTCGGTAAATAAAAACAACTTTCACTGGGGTTAATTTTTCAAAAAAGCTTAATTGAACCTGATATTACCCCTGTATTTAATGATCAAGTCATGTCTAATGAGTTGTATTTCAATGTGTGCTCTCAAGACGAAGAGTACAGTTATGACAGGATGCACTCTCCTGTCAATTATTATCACTATGTGCTGATTATATTCTAGATAAAACAATAACAAATATAGAATCACAACTTCTTCACAAACAGTTAGTTTCCTTCTTAAAATACTTCCAACAACATACATTACAAATGTGCAGATAATTATTATGTTGATTGATAAATCATCAATTAAGAGTCATTTGATCTTCAAGGGTTTGCGTTCCTTAAGAACATTATAATTGTTGAATGTTAATGATTTGAAACTGATAAACAAGATGCATAAAAATATACAAACCATCATGATAAAAATACATGAGCACTTTTGGTGATAATAATAATAATAATAATAATAATAATAATAATGGGCAATCATTTACTTAAGTGCTGTATGTCGGCACAATGTTGAGGTACTTTATTTAAGTGTCAATTTGAAGCCACTTTATTTCTGCTTAGCTACAAATAAGTGAAAAATATGGTACTTTTCACTTCATTGCATTTATATCAAGATAACATTTTAAAGGTACATTTCTCTATAAATTAGAATTGTATACTCTATTATTGATTCAATTACTCATACTGTTTATAAACTATTAACCATGACAACATTACAATGCTGCTCATTCATTCAAATTAAAATAAGTGCAGTATATAGAGTTCATAATGTGGACATTTTGCATAATGAGTACTTGTACATTAGATGCTTAAGTTGTCTTTCTACTCTATGTACACAAACCGTTTGCTACCATTCTCTACATTTTATCCTAACACATGTTTAGGAATATGACATAAAAACAAATATCCAAGAGAAAAGTTGTGAATGAACAAGTATAGAAAGTGCATAGAATGGATTGGTGGGTTAACTAGGAGGGAGAAAGGGTGGGGTGTGGGGAGAGGTTTTGTAATGTACTCTATTATTAGTATCCCATTATAAGCTGGTATAGGGAATGTAGAGAAAAGAGGACGGAGAGCGCTCCGAAAAAGAGAAATATTCATTGTGTGTGACCCAGATGTTAAAGATAATACACATAATAATAATAATACCATTTCGTTTTTTAACATCTTAAAGAAGTCCAAGTGCATCATGGTGATTTATTATCCCAATATCAAACCCTCCCCCCCCCTTAAAAAGTAACCATTGTAATTAAACCGTCAGCCTCGGAGCTCTTCCCACGCTGCCTTTGTTTTTCTCTGAACAACTCTTCTGTTTGGGAGAATGACGTTCCTAACCTACTATTACACACTGTTCATCAGTCTATTCACGCCAAAGACATTAAAGGACATCAACTTGTAAGGCTGCAATATACAGAAAGGTAAATACAGTATTTTTGTGCCTGTAATTGACTGTCTGTGGTCTCGCCGCAGGAGCTGGAGCACATTATCTCCCAGATGATGCATGTAGCCGAGTACCTGGAGTGGGACGTGACTGAGCTGAAACCAGTAAGAGACATATTTCACCCAGTTAACAGAAATCAGTAATGATGGGAATTTGAATATAATATCCTGTCTGGCAAACCTCTTGGCTTGTAACCACACGCCTTCTCAGCAATCTTAGACATGTTTCTTTCACAACAATGTGGCAGGACTTTAACACAAAGGATGTTACTGAACAATATTTAAGGGCCGTTAAAATCAAAATGACAAGTGGGTATAGTATTGATATGCTCATTAAATGTAGTTTCCACAGAGTTTATTTCATCGCCACGTTATTTGAGACCAGATTACTCCAATATACAACGTGAAACTGAAAAATCTTTATATTTTTTTAAAGGTCACCTATTATGCAAAATCCACTTTTTCCTGTCTTTTATACATAAACATGTGTCCCCTCTGTGTAAAGAGATTCTGAACGTTTCAGGAAAAAAGATTCTCTCACTTTTTGTCCGGATCCATTTAAATAAAAACCTGTCTGAAAATGAGCTGATCAGATTTTGGTCACTTTATGATGTCATAACGATTTTTTGGCTTGTGTAACCATTAGCCAATCACCAGCCAGGTAACTCCCCCCACCTTATCACCTGAATCTCCTCCTAGAGCACCGTTGTGTTCTTGTTAACCAAATGTCTCTCAGAGGGTCGTGGGGAATGGCTTCTTATTTTCATCTGAAGTAACAGACAGAGAATCAGCACTTTTGAAACAGGGCTGAAACAGAGGGGATTATGGGATGCTGCAATGCATGATATGTTTGGTATTTGGAGCCAAACACTTCAGAGACATGTTTTGTATATATCTGAGACTTATTATATATTGATGAAAAACAGTATAACCTTTAATTCTGTCTTTGTGTTTACTGTAGATCCTGCAGGATATGATGTTGGAGATAGACTATGATCGCGATGGCACTGTGTCACTGGAGGAGTGGATCCAAGGAGGCATGACCACTATCCCACTGCTGGTGCTGCTGGGCCTGGAGACGGTGAGGCCACAGAGAGATAGGGATACCACTCACTTGTAATGTTACAAGAAAAAAAGTCTTAGAAAGGGCCTTTTGGATAAAAATTGGATCACCTAGATATATTTGCCTCCAGTTTTGACACAGCTCTTTCTTTATCAGTTGAAATCTCATACATGTATTGTGAACCTGGAGTATATTCAAATAGTTTAATTTTATAAAGTCAAAACATGTACAGCAGCTTTTATCTGTTGTATCCATTTTACAATGACCTAACAATATCAAAATGTTCATTTATTAAACTAACAGTCTACAGTCATGATGAATAGTTGTGTTTAGACACATCTGTGATTTGTGCTCAATGCTAACATCAGCAGGCGAACATGGTCCTCAAGTCTAGCGTTTTCCCAGCAAAGGCTGATATGAAATGTCGTTTTTTTTGTTTGATTTTTAGTATTGTACACATTTGACCTCATGGTGGGCCTAATTCATGGGTTCACCAAAGTTATCACAACTCATCCTGCCAGTGACCGGAGTCTGTTAACCACATTTTTTGGCAATCCAAGCAAAAGATGTTGAGACATAACCCTGTAAAATGACCAATCACCTTAAATGGTTAATTGATATTTTAATTTCTGTACATACAAACTTATGACTTGACTCATGGTGTTGTTTAAGAACTGATACTTAAGAGTTCCTTTACACTGTTTGTGGGTCAACAACGACCTAGAAAAATTAAGCTGATACAGTATTTTTTTGCATCCTAGAAGTGTATATTGCTCCGTTTCTATCAGTCTCTCCTCAGCTTACTCAACGTTTTTTCTACTAGCATTCACTAGAATTTAAAATATGCATCTGAAATGTTTTTTTTTTCTTTATGCCCATGCTACTTCATGTATAATCTAAAAAAAGGTCAGAGGCAGTAAATGACAACACAAAAACATTCATCATCATCATTAATTCATATTGTAAAACTCAAAAATGATTTAGTAACAGATGAAGTAAACCCAGTGGTTTCCTGAGAACTTCCTTATTCTCGTGTATCCCCTCTGCTGCAGCGTGATCCTCAAACTGAGAGCGGTTCATATTTCTTCCACTAGATGGAACCATTTGACCAGCTTCAGCAGTCTTCCCTACCAATTGTCATTTTTTTATGAATGAATAATACTGCAAAGGGAAGACGGCAAAACTTGTCCTGAGTCTTTACTGAAAGAAATAAAAATAGAAAGCTAACTACAACTAGTGATCAAATCTTAATGACAATTAAATCATTGAAATCATTAGGGAATGATTGTTCCACTAGAATGTGAAATGATCAATTGAATCCCTTAATTATTGAATCAATCATTTGTGTTTCTGCTCCAGAATGTTAAAGATGACGGGCAACACGTGTGGAGGCTGAAGCACTTCAACAAGCCGGCTTACTGTAACCTGTGTCTCAACATGCTAATTGGACTGGGGAAGCAGGGACTCTGCTGCTCTTGTGAGTAATTCACTTACCATTAAGGGTTCGACAGATACATTGATTGGCACGGACAGAGAGAAATACATTACACTTGGCCATAACTGTCTGTCCAGTGTTGTCTGTTGCAGTGAACTTAATATGGATGTTTCACTGTGATCACATTTACTTCAAAAATTGCCATCTGATTTTTCACTTGGCCCTTTGAAAACAGAAGTAATTCAAATGAGGTTTACCAAGAACTTTAGTGTCACATGGTGATTTAAAACGTGTTTCTAGTGCTTTCTCCAACACTATGAGCAGAAAAGGGGAAAAAGACAATTAAGGCACATTCAGACAGTCGTGTGAATAAAGCCTGCTTGTGTTTATAGTGGCTAAAGAAACTTCAGAACGGCTTTCCCAAACACATCACTCAAACCTTGGTGTATATCATTTCAAACTGTATGAAAATGTTTTTTCCCCTCTGTTTTGTGTCTTTTCCTAGTTGAAAGTCTTACATTGCATTTCATTGTTTTCCTTTCTTCCCCAGTCTGCAAATACACAGTGCATGAGCGCTGTGTGGCTCGCGCTCCTCCGTCTTGCATCAAAACCTATGTCAAGTCCAAGAAAAACACAGAGGTGCGTCCAATTGGAGTGTTTACCAATCGGCACGCTTGGATCAGCGATGCTCCACGGGGCTTTGGATGAGGGCTTCTTTTCTTCTAATGGAATTAAAACTCGATCTGCTACTTAGCATTTCTAATTACCAGGACAAGCATAGTTTAAAGACACAGATGGCATCATTTGTTTGGCCTTTCTGATTCTCTGCTGGGCTTTTTCTCTTTCCTTCTTCCTTGTTTTCTTTCCTTCTTGCTTTCTTTAATTGTTGTCACTTGTGCCTTTGTATACATCTTGTTTTTCTGCACCATGTTTCTTTTCTCACTTCTTCTGTCTCTCCCTCTTTCCGCAGGTAATGCATCATTTCTGGGTGGAAGGGAACTGCCCCACCAAGTGTGACAAGTGTCACAAAACCGTTAAGTGTTACCAGGGCCTGACTGGGCTCCACTGTGTGTGGTGTCAAATCACGGTAAGCCACCACCTGAGGAGAGGCAGCCACCTCCTCATTATATTCCCACTGCTTCTTGTTTTTTAGGGTTTCGTTTTAGCACCTCTGATACCTCACAAGTCATTCCACCAATTTACACCCAGAAAACACTTGTTTGTTGCAAGATAATAGAAAAATAGAAACAGAAGCATTGACACAAGTAATGCAAATAAATCCTGAGCATATATCTGAAAATGTACACATGTTTTGTTATTTACACACGTTTGCTGTTAATAACAACTGCCACCTCCTCCAGCTCCATAACAAGTGTGCCTCCCATGTGAAACCTGAGTGTGACTGCGGACCCCTGAAGGATCACATCCTGCCCCCGAATTCAATCTGCCCCGTCGTCCTGGTAAGACTTCTCTGCTCGCTGGTCAGCGGTCCCGTGGCAGAGAGAGGATAACCTTGTTTGACACTGTTGTTTTCTGAGGATGCAATCATCAGCCTGGGTTCTCCCACTGAGCTCTGAAAGAGGGATTTTACGAGATTATTTCCAAGATGTTTCAAATCCATTTCAGGGGAAAAGACTGTAACCTACATTTCTCATTATTCACTTTGTGTGGTCATTTAGACTGCTATTAATAGTTGCCGGCTATAAAATAAAATGTTAATTGTTTTTAAAACAGATACAATTGCAGCTTTTTCCAACCAGGGCAACAGCCAAACTCTTCTTTAAAGGCTTGAAACATCATCTTTGTAATTTATCGGATTCTATAAGATTAATTGTATTTATTCTAGTTGTATAGAAAGAGAAGAAAAATCTCTGAATATCAACATCTGATAATTAACTAAACTAATAAAAACGACCTTTTGTCTTGTTTTGTATTTACATTTCAAAATGATGGTCTGAATGCTGTTGGAAAGTCTAATGAATTAATTTCAGTTGGCGAGAGAATACATAATATATTTTATTGTACATTTTAGTTTTTTTATGACATAACATTGGAAACATCTTTTTGTATCCTCTCTGTTTGACCTTTGACCTCAGGAAAGGCAGTCGACGCTGAGGAAGGACTCCCGGTGCAGTCTGTCGAGCCGGGGGAAGATGCAGAGAGCCAACTCCGTCACGGTGGACGGCCAAGGACTGCAGGTGAGAGCTTTCTGCCCTCCGCTCTGTGTAGTGCTTTCCTGCTTTAGTTCACATTGACACAATCTATCTGCACCATACTGCAATGCACAGAGAGGACTTTCATTTAATCTATCCTATATCGATCTAAATCTCCTTTTACATATTGATTTCAGCAAAAATAAGGTTTTACTGTGGTGGGAAAATATTTGCAGATTTTAAATTAGTTACATACTTTTAAAAATGTTCAAACTTTAAGATGTAAAATAACAATTTATTTCCAGAGTTATTCTACAGCCTGGATGTATTTCTTTCAGATCATCACAAGACTATGTCTTTTGATCCCTTATTTAGTCATTTGTATCGGAAGCAGAAGTAGTAAAATGAGTCACAACTTCAGTAGTTAGACATAAAAAGTAAATCATTTAACTTAAAATCAGAGCAACGGGGAGCTTAACCGGTGCAAAGAAGGTCCTTGAGTAAAGCATATCACAGCTGGTGTAATAAGGAAGAATTTGTTCCTAAAACAATAAAAGCCTGTTCCACGGTTTGTCCTAAGACTAAACTGTGGAACCTTTACCAATATCTGATTGATTTGATATATCTTGGTTGATTTCTTGTGAACTTGCTGCTGCATGCTGCACCAGTTATAGCCCATCAGTCTGAACAATTATTTGAAGAAAGACATTTATTTGAAAATAGACAGAGCCATATTGTTTTAACAATAACCTCTGCAGTTGGTCTTGGGACCTATGATGGGATGCTCTGCAGGCGCTGCTGGGACTCAGTATTAAACAGCAGAGCTCAGTCCGCTCCGATCCTCTCTAATATCTGTCAGCAGCGGGCAGGCGATGGAAACCTGCCGCTGTCCGTGGCGACTGCTCGTCTACGCGTGGCGACTGCTCGTCTACGCGTGGCTGGGAGAGAAATATGATGAATCATATCCCAGGCACATCCATCTATGCCTCTCTCTGGCTAACCAGCATAATAATCAAGATTATTATTTATAATTACAGGAAGTAATGGATCACTCTGGACTGGACAGGGAGCTCATTAATTCACCCTCGGCCTGCTGGGATAGCAGACAGGGGGAGTTAAGCGCTTAATCTGTGTCAGGGAGAGCACAGGGCGAGTTGTCGCAGACTAACTGCACGAGGAGCGATCCAAACAGGGCCGCTGGATTAGAGCTTGTTTATGTGGCGATTTGTGAGTTTGGCCTCCGGCACCGCAGGCTCTGTCTGTCCACAGTCTCACTACCACTCAGAGGAAACCCCCCCCCCCCCCCCCCCCCCGTGACACCAGACAAACTGCCCTGCCAATTGCCAATTAGGAAGCAGTGACAGATAACTACTAAGACTGAATTGTGAATCATGATTGATCAGGTTGAGAGTATTGATTAGCTGAGAGAAAGATGGGTTGTTTTACTGTACTGTATATCCATGGCTGTCTAAACCTGATACCTGGCATCTCATATTACCTGCCTTCATAACCTCTAAGAAATTATTTGCAGAAAATGTGCAATATCAACAAACAGCAGTAAGAAAAGTTGTGTCTGTGTATCCAAAGCCTGAACAATCTTGTTCATATACTGCATGGCATAGAGCTCTCTTGTTGTCCAAAAACACATACTCTTTTAACTCTTGTTTGAGCTTAAATTCATAAAAGTGACAGTGCTCTGCTGTTTAAGGACATTTCTGAGCCTTTTAAAAAAAGAAACCTGATATTTGTGAACTTGTTTTACTGATATGTGACTTATAGATGGATAGGGCTTCGGGCTGTGTGCCACAGACACTGTAGGAAATTATTAACATGCGGACTAATACATTGTTGCTTTGAGTCTTTTCGTGGGATCCTTAACATCATCTGACCAAAACTCAACATAAAAGGAACATTTATGTGATTTATTTTGCCTTAGAAATACATTTTTTGGGGCTTCATCATTGTTCTCCTTTTTATAATTGGATATTATAATTAACACAAGATTTCATTTGGACTCAGGCGAAGAATCGGTTAGCGGCCTGACTTTGCCGTATCCAGGTACCACTTGTGCTCCTCTGGAATGAAACAGGAAAACTATGAAATAAAACAGATGACTGGCATTGCTTGGATGTGCCGTATATACTCGATAAAACGTCTGAGGGATATGGCTTGAAAGTGAATTCCTGTGAAGCATCCTGCAGTCTCCAAACACCAACGGTTTGTTTTGACATCTCCCTTTCAGATCACAACAATAGAGGGCACTCATCCTCTGCTAGTGTTTGTCAATCCAAAAAGCGGAGGGAAGCAGGGAGAGAGGTAAGTACACAATCTGTCTCAACATGCTACAAGAGGCCTCTGAAGCCCCGCTCCTCAGCCGCAGAGGGAGGCTTGCATGGCCTCTGGCTGCCAAGTGCTTTAGGCTTACTTAGTCAAATAAAAACACAATACCACTAACCTAAAGCGCCGGCCGCCTTCACCGTCGGCTCTCCACGCCCTCCTCACTGTCACCTCCCTGACTGGTCCCCCTTCTTTAACCCAAGGCTAATTGGGTTATTACTGAAACATATTCACTCACTACTTATTACGCCGGCCCTCATTTGTTTAAATTATGAGATCAAAATATGACTTCAGCCAGTTGATATAATGAAATTGAAATTAAAATGAATTAGTCTTTCTAATGATTTCTCCTCAAGGGGACTTTGGGTATGTCCCACCCTGCTGCCCAGTCCACTGCCTTATTACGATCTGATTGGACGCCGGCCTGCGTCGGCATTTACAGAACAACATTTTACACCTAATCCACATTTTTGAGATGTTTGAAACAAATGATTGCATTGTGTCTCTCTGTCATCTCGATGTTTTCTAATCTCTCGGCATATTCACTCTTTCAGGATATACAGAAAGTTCCAGTATCTTCTGAACCCGAGACAAGTGTACAACCTGGCCAAGAATGGACCCATGCCAGGGTAAGTTGTACAGTATGTTCAAACAAGGGTAGATCACTAAATTATAGATTAATTTATTTTTCAAGCCTGTCTTAAAACAACAGTTAAATGCACATATATACATTAAACTGTTTTCGCTTGCTGTTAAAATTCCCCCTGTTTATTAAAGAGTGGTGAAAGAAGGTAACTTAAAGGAGAGGTGTCATGCTTTTCCGGTTATTACCCGTCCCCTTGTGTGTTATGAAGGTTTTTATGCATGTAAACGGTGTGCAGAGTCAAAACCCTCAAAGTACACCCTGTAGCGAGTAAAACTCTAACACAGAAAATACCTCCCCAAAACGCCTCGTTGGAGATACGTCATTGTCCATTTGATTCTTCCGGGTACGGGATGATGTAATCCCGTACCCGGAACGAAATGGACCAATCCGTGGAGCCGTTACGTTACGTCCGCGGAGCCGTTACGTTAAGCCCCCGCTTCCAAATTGACCAATCCACGGACTTCCTCACACACAGGCAGCTCTGCTGATTTCTCCTCCCTGGCTGCAGGCTGAAAACAGACAGTTGGGATCGTGGCGAAATTCTCTCTGCAGACCCATTCTCACAGCGTTTATCAACCTTTTTCTTAATCAATATCAAGCCACACTTATTGTTTTTACTTCGGGTCTGAGTTTGTGTGTGCTCAGGATGAGTTTGGCTGTGTTTCGCTATGTATCCTAAACAAGGAAACAACACCTCCACGGAGCTCAGCGCGATTCACAACGTCCCGACCAATCAGAGCACACTGTGCTCACAGGGAGGGTGGGGGCTGGAGCTTTTGGAGCTACAACGCGCCGTTAAAGGCAGAGAGTGAAATTCAGTGAATACAAGTAGTTTACAGAGATGCTGTATGAGAAACCAATGTGAGTTTGGAAAAATGCACAATATAAATCTATTTTAGTATACCTCAACAATGGAATTATGATCAGTGGAAATGGCCATGACACCTCTCTAACTAAAAGTAGCAGTTCTACTAGATGAATGTAGCGTTGTAAATGTACCTCTTAAATACTGCCTATTCAAGAGGGATAAAAGTTACTGTTAATCGTACTGGAGTCGAATTCTATGGAAGCATAACATCCTCAATTCTTGAGTAAAGTAAAAAACCCATTTAGTTTGTTTTATTTCAAAACACGCAAAAGAAAAGCAATGCACTGCAAGAAATATGGTTTAAATTAAAAACACAACCTTAAAATATGAATATTTTAAAGGAAAATACAATCCTGCTACCATAAAGTTGCATTTCTAAATGCTTTATTATGACGTGAATTGTTGTAAACATCGAAATAGAAAAAAGGAAAGACATCATATCATACAGTATCTGCTAATGAACTTCTGTTTACAAACAGGCTGTTGTTGTTCACATTTAATAACCACAATCTCATGCAAGAGAGACCCTTTATCATTACACCTTTTTACTCGCTTCCCTCACACAGCACAGACACAAATGAGGTGAGTTCACACATAACAAAACCTGGAGACGACAGCATCATGCTGTAGCCTCAGACGAGCGGCGGCTCCATATGCATAAGCCCGTATGTGAAGGGAGAGCCGGTGACACAGCTGAGTGACGGATAGAGAGGGGTGAAACTCTCACCATACCACATGTGATCATGCATACAGACGAGGAGCTCTCCGCAGGCTGGAGCTGCGGCCAGCGTCAGGTTTCCTATGGTTCACATCTGTGATTAGGAAAATGAATGGATCATTTACATGCAAAAGGCTCTTTCAACACTTTGGTGGCACCTAACATACAGGAATGTCTCTCCGCCGTGCCGCCACATTGTTTGGCTTTGATTAGATCTCAGAACGGCTCATAAAAAATAAATTCACAGCGATACAGGCAAGGTGCACAAATCCCATGCCACAGATTGTGCCAACGAAGCTGCAAGTTCTTGTGACCGACCTTGTGTTCACTGTTTTGTCTCTCTCCTCTTGGTGTCCCTGCGCGTTCCCTGAAACATCACCTGCATCCCTTCTGCTGTCTGCAGATCAATCCCAGAGCTTCTCCTCAGAGCTGACAACATTCCAGATGACCTTACCCCGCTGTAACCTTGTTAACATTTAGTCAAGTGTACGCACCGCTGCACACATTAGAGAGGTGACCGGTCACCGTCGGACACTGCAGGCCGAAGCAGCCGCACGCACTGCTGTCAATTAGCTGCCTCACTAATGCAATTATAGCAAATTAAGTGTTTGTTTCTTGGTATTTAAATATCCCCAAAGTTGCCTTTCATGTTCACGGCCTTCTGTTTTGCATCTAATGTGGTTTGTGGTCCCAGTTGGAGAGTAATTGAGCGAATCATTTACCCGCCATACGAGGCTCAGAGGCTGGCTCATTCAGTTAGGGCTTTGTTATTGTGAAGGAACGGAAGAAGTTGGACTGAACATTGCCTGTCATGATCCAATTAGCCCTCGAACAGGCAGGCTAACTCACCGAATGAATAATTGTCAATGCGACATGTGTTATTTTGTGGAATTAGAGGGGGTTTGCAGTGGCAGTAGGCTCAAATATATCCTCCTGATCTGCACACAGATCTCTTAACACTTAAAGGTCCCATGTCATGCTTTTCCAGTTATTACCCGTCCCCTTGTGTGTTATGAAGGTTTTTGTAAACGGTCTGCAAAGTCACAAACCCTCAAAGTACACCCTGTAGCGAGTAAAACTCTAACACAGAAAAGACCTGTCTATGCTGCCCCAGAACGCCTCGTTGGAGATTTTTCTTTTTCCATTGTTTTCTTCCTGGATATGGTAACGTGCCCATACCCAAATGGACCCATTGGTCCAAATGGACCAATCCGTGGAGCCGTTGCGTTACGTCCGCGGAGCCGTTAAGTTACTCACACACACACTCAATCTTTTCTCAGCTGCAGCTCCGCCGATTTCTCCGCCTGAGACGGCGGGACGCGGCGAGGCTGTGAGTCGGTGTGCGAGTACACACACAAACTGCCAGCCAGGCTGCGGGTGTGTGTGTGTTCGGGATGGTTTCGCTGTGTCTCGCTGTCTCGCAGACGGCCACTGGGCTAATAGGGAGGGGGGGGGCAGGAGCTGCAACAAGCCGTTTAGGACAGAGAGTGAATACACATACTATACAGAGATGCAAACCAATGAGATTTTGGAAAATTGCACAATATAAATCTATTCTAGTAGACCTCAACAATGGAATTATGATCAGTAGAAATGGCCATGACACGGGACCTTTATTAACATTTTCTTTTTTCAGGGATGAGAGAAAAGCTGATCTTTGTCATTAGCCTTCAACACCTGAACAAATGTATCTTTTTTTTTTAGAGCAGATCAAAATGAAGGACTCCGCAATCTCATATTTTGTTTATTTCTTGAAAAGGAATGCCAAGTAAAAAACATAATGTCATGCAACGAAGTGACGTGTAGTGCCTTTTTTAGAGCATCACTTTTTTCAATTTGAATCAGGACTGCCATTTGCAATCCTCAGTCTAATTACATGTCTGTAATAGAAGTTTGTT
This sequence comes from Trematomus bernacchii, assembly GCF_902827165.1. Taxonomy (NCBI): domain Eukaryota; kingdom Metazoa; phylum Chordata; class Actinopteri; order Perciformes; family Nototheniidae; genus Trematomus; species Trematomus bernacchii. Next base: position 5,313,902 of record NW_022987840.1, on the reverse strand, counting down.
CAAGAGGCAACATAATCAACACACTTTTAAGAAACCACTTGATAATGTAGTTGTTCATATAACATAATTCTCCTATTTGGTGTAAAAACAATGCTTTTATATAGAGTTATTTAGAGTTATTTCCTACAATAATTTTTACAAACAGAAAAAGGAGGAAGTAAAGTCAATGTGAACAAAACGGAATGGTAAAGCACTTCAACCTTATATCAGTTTTAATACAATATATTTTGGGGTTAATTTTCGGAAGTAAAACATGTATAAGAATACACCTCAAAACATTTCTAGCTAGATAAGTTCTCCAATAAGATTTTTAAATATACAATAACAGTGGAAAATTCAAAGTGGAGAACAAACGTAATGCACAATCGCACTGTGTTTGTTTGCAGGCTGAACTTCTTCAGAGATGTTCCTGATTTCAGAGTGCTGGCCTGCGGAGGAGACGGCACTGTGGGATGGATCCTCGACTTTATAGGTACAGAATACATGATATATTTTATAATACTTTATGAATTTATGTCATCACAACAATATCAATAATCTGCTACCATCAATTATATCACACAGATTACAAACTCCTCTCTACACACAAGAACTTAAACACTCAATTTCCTTTTTTAGCAAAATGTAATGTGTTTTTATTAGTTTTCTAAGGCAGCAGCAGCTCTTGCTGTTCTGGCTGAAATTATAAAGCGTACTTTATGGTTGGTATAGAAACACTTTCATTACGTCCGAGCCTGCGTGTTCAAGGGTGGTAAATGGCATGATTACGTGAGTTTGAAAACAACATACAAGTCATCATTTGTGTAGGAAAAAAACACCATCCCTCCTTTATTGGGTGCTGAAGACGTGTGACTTGTTTTTGCTCTGAAAAATTGCCTCAATTTTTTATCAATCAAAACAGAGAGGTAATAACGGCCTCCTGGAATAGACTGGACAACGCTCATATTGGCTTGTACTGTAGTTTTATAAATGCTGCCTCAAAATGGATTTGGTTCTGTCTTTGCAGTGAGTTTTTTTTCTTGGTTTGGCCTCGTTTCCCATCATGTTGTAATATTTGTCCCGCTCCCCCAGATAAGGCCAACCTGGACAGGAACCCCCCCGTGTGTATACTTCCTCTTGGCACGGGCAACGACCTGGCGAGGTGTCTGCGATGGGGAGGAGGTACTGACAGGAAATAGATACATTGCACTGAAATACATTGCCTTAACTCCTCTTATTACATTCATAGTGAGAGACTACTATAATTTAACCCTGAAGTTTTATTATAATTATCACTAACAACGTTTTAAGAAATTCACATTCACAACTTCTAAGACAATGGCAAGCAGCATATTTTCACATTTGGGAAACTGAAACGTAGTAACGAACTTACATGATTAATTGATTTATCAACATAGACTAAGATTGATTAAGTAATATTATCACAAAATGTTGAATAAAGTACACAATGAAGGGTTTCCCGCTCACAAGTGAACCTAGACTGAAAAACACAGATACATTTTTAAAGCCCACATTTGTTTTCATTACATTTAAACACCTTCCTTTATTCTATTATACATCAGAAACAGTCTTAGTTTTAATGACAAAATCTATCACTTTTTAATAGAGCTTTAAAAGTGCATAGGAACTCTGTTTCTTAATTATTAAAAAATAAAAAATGTATATTCACAATGTAAGTTGCACCTAAAACCATCAGGAAAGTTTCACAATGTATTTCTCAACACATTTAACACACTTTAACACACTTATGGTTTGTGTTCCCGAGGCTATGAGGGCGAGAGCCTCCTGAAGATAATGCGGGACATTGAGAACAGTTCGGAGTTGATGCTGGACCGCTGGAAGATTGACGTCACGCCCACGGACAAAGAGGAGCGAGGGGACCCGGTGCCTTACAGTATCGTCAACAACTACTTCTCCATCGGAGTGGTGAGTCGGACAATATTCATGACGTACAGTAACAAGTAAACATGAATCTTAAGTTCTATGTATATTAAAAGGTCTTGGGTTGACACATTTCAAAATCAAACAGCTCCATTCCATTTCATAATTATTAGATACATGGTTCATTAGTTTGGCTTGTCTTGACTACTTAACCATTTCCATACAAAAATCACAGATTTGGGAAAAAGAGTGCGAATGGATGGGATGTGTAATAGATTTATAGACAACATGTAATTAATTATGTTTTGAGTCAAGGGCCACAACTAATGCACACATGAAGGAAATCTTAAAGTCCTGAGTATCAGAAAAAAAGTATTTAATTTTTACAGACACTGCATTGTTTTGTTTCCTGCATCATATTTACAGATACACGTACACTATAAATGATTTGTAGTTGCCTAAACATTATGTAGTTGCTGTTATGTGTTGATGTAAAGGATATTTTAAAGCAGGCAGGTATCAGATTTATAAGGATGACTCAAAATGCTCTAAACACATTGACCCATCAACACCTCACAAAGAGAAAAACGTACTTGGCTGTGAGTTACAGTGGTGGCACACTGCTCTGCTGTTGGAGGAAGCGTATGGCAGCTTTTCAAACCTTTCACACCCAACTTAAGTTTGATTGCAACAAAGAGTCTCAGTCACAGAAAAGCAGGGGTGCCAGTAAACAGTCCAAAATACAGAAATAAATAAAGGAGGATGGACTGACGCACTAACAATAAGATGCTTTGTTATATTATTAAGGGTCGAGTCAATTCTTTTTTTTTAAACACACTTTCTGCAGGAGCAGCATAATCATTCATCCATTTGTTTTTGATTACAATGTGGTTAGGCCTTTATTAGGATGTGCTCAAGCCTCATCCAGCTCTGATTGACAAACAAGCCTTGTTGTGTCTTTGCATGGTGTTACGCACCCCCTCTGTCCATCTCCAACATAATGACGCTTATTTCACGTAGCTCATGTTAGCCATTACTGATAAATGTCAGGGGGAAATATGGTAATTGACATTTGCAGGTGGCAGAGGAGGGAGCCACTCGGTGTTGTGAGATGTGTGCAGACTGTGGCAGGGACATAAGTGATGCATGGCCTTACAAATGTTAGTTGAATAACACGTCCAGCCTGTGCCTCTAATGACGATGTTAGAGGATATTAGGGGACAGGTCTTGTTAACATTGTGAGAGATTAGAACAATGTCTGAAGTGCTGATCATACTATACGGTGATGTGAGGGAAAATAGGTTAAAGTGTGGAATAAATCTGTGTATGTGTATTAATTTCCCTGTAAATATCAAACACACATGTAACAAGTGATGGATTTAGTACATTTATTGTGACTTGATATGGCTTTGTTTAGACGGTATTACACAAGGTGAGTCAGAGCTTGAACAAAATAAGGGATGTTCTAGCAAAAATCCAGCTTCAAACACAAGGGTAAGAAAAAAATACTTTGCAGAAATTGATGTTTGCATTGCTTTGCAGTACATGAAATTCAACACTTTCAGGAAAAAACCCTGAGGTATGAGTATTTCCATATTAAGCAGCTTTATTAGTTACATGGTACAAATGGATGGATCAGGATCAGAGTCTGGTTGCAAGGTTTCGGAAAAAGAGAATATGAGTAAAGAAATGCATTGATTCAATGAGTACTCATTTCACTGCTGTCTGAGGACAAAACATGTCATCCCCTGTCTTTCTTATAAAAGTTAACTTAAGCTACAAAACCCTAAAAACAACTGCAAGTGTGTGTTTTAGTGGGACCGGTAGATTCTGTGTTGCTGAACCAAAGACAGCAGCTTTGGCGTGCTTGGTTCATAAAGTGATTATAAGCCATATTGTCTCTCCTCTGTTAGGGATTAGCACCCAGCAGGCGTGATGATGACAAATGAAGTTGTTTGTCGGGGGATTAAAAAGACTTTGAGCTCTCTATGGGTTTGAGTGTGATATAATATTTTGTGACACATTTTTGCATCAATTTTTTTGCTTTCCGTTCGAATGAAAAAAACTCAAATTATAATAAAGATTACACGACAAGTCAAGCTAATAATTACCTCAGAGATTATGCAGATGAAGTGTAGATTGTTTCTGTAATAAAAATGTAGAAATCAAAAGATCAGCAGCAGAGTGTCAACACCTTGAAGTCATTTAAAGAGAAGTTCCTTATGACTTTATATTTGGTCTCATACCTCTCAAATAATAAGTGTCAGCAGCTGACAAACAAACTGAATTATTATCCAACTCGGGTCATTCTCAGGTGATTCTTCCAAAAAAAAGGAGAACCATCTTTTTTTTTTTTGTAAATCCCTTCAACCTACCCTACTGCCAGGGCCCAGTTGGATTGAGAATTAATGTTGGCCATCGCTTTGGGAGGATGTGGAAGTGACGTGAAGTGTAATGATCTCAATCAGGGCCAGGGGTGAGAGACAGAACTAATCACTGCGCCCGCTCCCCTACCATAATGCAGTCAGTCGCCTTAATGACCCTGGCGCTCCTGTCAAAGCCATTACTCTCCCCCGTGGTGAAAGGCACATCAAACTGCTGGGGCCCACTCATAATTGGACTAAACTTTGAGCTATGAGAGGACATTACACATGTCCTGTATTAATTTGGGTGCCAGATTTTTACATTGGTAATTATTTGAGGGCAGCTAGAGGGAGAGAGGGAGTGAGTGAGCTGACGATGTCCTACTGCCGCGAGGGGGTCAAGGCTCCACCATGTGAATGTGTCCGACGTGTGTTGGTGGGATTAACTCGCACATTTGGTTTTTAACAATGTCTTAAGATGTATATAGTAGTTGAACACAATGTCCATTTCGCAGATGTTTAGAGTTAAATCATATCACATGATCTTGATTAGCAGATAAGGCCTTTCATCCCTGTTGGTTTAAACGTTTAAAATGAATTATTTGACCTTGTAAACATCACTTAATACTCACCACAATCTCCAGTTAGTAGCTATTCTTGAGCTCTCAATTACGTCCTATAAGCTTCATCGACAGATTTTCAGGAGCACATTTTCAATGGCAGATGGTAAAGCAACATAAACGGTCTAAAAATAGAGCCTTTTTATCCAAAAGCAACCATGTTTCAAACTAAATAAATAGAAACATCTTCTCATAAAAATAAATGTAAATAATTATGTATTGATATTAAACATGATTGAAAAATCTGCATCTGTTAAACTACACCTAATAAAGTGGGTGACATATTTAACCTGTGCAGTAGAAAAAACTAAAAATTGCTTAAAAGTTTGTTATGGTGGGAATTAAAAAATAAAGTTATGTTTCTGTTTTTAAATTTAGAAAAAAGTATTTCTTATTAAAGTATATTTAATATATTATATATATATATTTTTTTGCATATCAACAATGTTTTGATATATACTGTAATCATACAATTTAGACAAATATACAAAAGAAATATTTTGTATTCAAATCTTCTTCATGATGTTGATTCTTAACTACAAGGCAGTGTTGTTAGGCTGGTTTGTTTGAAAGTGTTTCCACTGAAAGCACACAAAGCTGCATGGATGTAGGACGACAAAGGGCTTCGTCCACTGGTAGCTGCTTGAAATCGCTGTTTACTGTTGCTAAAGCCACAGCTCCACTTGTACAGATCTCAGATAATAGAGCCCAAACCAAAGGGGAGACAACCTCTTCTTGCTTTTGCTCCCTTTCTTGCAGCTATTGTCCTGTTTGTAAGAAAATCAAGTTACAGTCTCTCAGATATATCCATCATCTCACCTTTCTGGCTGGCGTTGGAAGCGTGAGGTGAGTCTGCGGGGATCTTGAAGGATTCTTTTGGTCTTCTGCTTACAGCGTCTTGAAGAGACATCAAGAGAAGCTCCATTGATTTTGTTCTTTTTTGGCTTCTCCTACATTTCTGTACAGAGAGCCAGCAGGGGGTCCTCCCTGTAGGTGCTGTTTCAATAGTGCCACTCAAAAATGGAGTGGGTCAAAACAGATTGCTTCAGTGGAGGGGAGGGAGTGCGAGAGAGGAACCAATTCAGAAAGTTTACAGCAACTTTCTCTCACTCTTTCCTGAGATGTTTTCAGAGCCGCACAAGTTTTTCAAAGTTTGGTCTGTTGTTCATGATGGCCTTGCCAGCATTTTCCTTCTCACACTGGCTTAGAAGTGTAAATTCAAGAAAATGTCTGTATCCCTTTGTACTTCATTACTTGAGACTTCACAATCTGTTGACAAAAGTACCCTCCATACTTTATTGGTGTCAAAGATATTTAGTTTTCATGTACACTACTTATTTACATGAAACACCTTGCTCAAAGGATTGCATTTCTGATTATACAATATAATAACAAGTTACTACTCAGGCAGAAGTTCAATATGTAATTAATTATTGAAAACAATTACTTTAATCAAAGCAGAATCATAATCAGTAAAACTTTCAAAAAATATAGATTATTACAAATGATGATATCTGCCATGTTCATTTGGCAAAATAACATCTGGTAATAACATGGGGATTTATAATAATAATATCTGATCACTCAATATATTGATAACTTCATTCATAATCAAGTTGCATTTTGATTTTACATTTTCACTGTAACTTTTTTCTATGTATTTTCTTTTAATGTTTATTTTCTTTTTTCTTTTTAATGACTGATTTTAAATGCCATTTTCTTAATGTCTTTCATTTTTTTGTAAAGCACTTTGAATTGCCTTGTGTTGAAAGGTGCTATATAAATAAACTTGCCTTGCCTTGCCTTGCCTTTCACAATTTTATCTGATCGTATTTAAGTCCAAATAAATCTGGGTAAATTACGACGAAAGATTTCCCTCCAAAATGTCAGACACAAAACACAACACAAAAATGTATAGTAAAAAAAGTGTCTTCTAGAAAACTACATCATATAGGTTTACTTTAAACATACTATTATTGTGTAAGTTCTCACTTAAAAACTAGATAACACTCTTGCCAGACTGAGATGGTGTTAATACTTTGGTGGAGCGTCTCTGTCAGTCACACCACACTAACATATGTAACATGAACTGTTTCACAGTCACACCAATAGCTCCAATGAGGCTCCACCCTGAGCCCCAGGTCACAGAGAGAGAGACTGGAGGCGGGGGGAGTCAGGAAAGGGTGAGAGGAAGGTCGAGAGTGACATGAAGAGAGAGGAGAGGAGGTGGAGGAAGGGAGAGAGAAAACAACTTGGTTGCCGTGGTGTCGGCAGCATCCTGTAGGTTAGCTGGGAGCTGTGATTACTCCCAATGTGTGTTTAATTAATTAGCCTGTGTGGAGACAGCGTGCTGTTCATCAGAGTTTCTGTCAATACCTCTCCATCCCAGGTTCAACCCCGCTGCCACCTCCTGCACACAGCTTCTTCCATCATATAAAAACATACACAAGGGACACGCAAGGTGTAACCGCGCTGTTTGAGAACTCTAGAAAGTTGGTTAATGAGGAAGAAGTTGCATAGGATATAAAGGCAAGTAGTTACACTTCTGCTGTGGCTGTTTAGTTGCTTTCCATGTGAGCATCTTTAAATGCCAGCAGGATATACTGTAGTTAGTCACAGAATAATTAAACATCATATTTGTTAAGTGTAAAAGGATGTATAATATTTTGAGCAAGGAGGGGACCTATTATGCAAAATGCACTTTTTCACGTCTTTTATACATAAACATGTGTCCCCTCTGTGTAAAGAGATTCGGAACGTTTCAGGAGAAAAGATTCTCTCTCTTTTTGTCCTGATCCATTTATATAAAAACCTGTCTGAAAATGAGCTGATCAGGTGTTGGCCACTTTATGATGTCATAACGATTTTTTTGGCTTGTGTAACCATTAGCCAATCACCAACCAAGGTACCACCCCCCAACCTTATCACCTGAATCTCCTCCTAGAGCACATTTTGTTCTTTTTAACCAAATATCTCTGAGGGGCGTGGGGAGTGGCTCCTTATTTTCATCTAAAGTAACAGACAGAGGGTGTTTCTCAATGTCGAGTACGCTTGCTTGGTAGCACATGTCTGCCGAGCATCTTGCTTCAGAAGCGAGGCAAGAATACTTCCTGGCATTCGGAAAACAAAGAGTGGAACAGGCTAGCAAGTGTGCAGGTGTGCGTCATATGAGAGGCCCCGCCTTACATTTTCCGTCACAGATTTGGGGAAATTGGTCCGTGCGCAAAGCATTGTGGGGATTTTAAGACCGCGGAGTCTACTCATGTGCAGCCTCGATATTTCTCCAAACGGAGTACGCCGGGCTCGGTAGATTTCCAAGTATGCTGGACATTGGAACAGTACTTCGGCGGCACTCGATGACGTAGTATGCTTGAAATAGTGGCTCTGAAGCAGCTTTACTCGCGATTGAGAAACACCCAGAGAATCAGCACTTTTGAAACAGGGCTAAAACAGAGGGGTTTATGGGATGCTACAATGATCTGTTTGGTATTTGGAGCCAACACTTCAGAGACATGTTTTGTATATATATCTGAGACTCATAATATATTGATGAAAAACAGAATAATAGGGGAACTTTAAGTTTGAGGAGAAGAAAATCCCCTGCAACAAACTCAACATTATTTGCAGTCGCTGAACTGAAATGTCTTTCTTTCTTTCAGGATGCCTCAATTGCACATCGTTTCCATGTTATGAGGGAAAAGCATCCAGAGAAATTCAACAGCAGGTAAGTGTGTGACTGACGGTTTATTTGAAATGTTTTTGGGTCAGTAAAGAAAATGTAATATATTATCCCAGAGGCTCCAAACTGTTCTGTCCTCATAAAACCATAAGATACTGCAACAAGAGTTAACACTAATTCAGACGGTTAATGCTATGAATAGCAGCCTGATTACATTATCAGGCTAATACAACGGCTGCATTTGTTTTCAACAATTATCTAAACATTTCAATGGGCTTTGCAAATTCCTTTCAATGATGACTATCTCTAAGCATATGTTACATTTGGTTTAATTCATTGCGTATATATAATGGGCTTATATAAATACTATATACAATTACTCATGTGAAATATGGAGTATGCCAACACTTATATTATCGATCTCAGTAATTGTATACTGAACAACTTAATATATTACAATTATTTATTTCATTTATTTTAAAACTGCCACAATAGATCCGTTATCTACATGCAGTTTCTAAACTGTCCAAACTATATTTTTATGGCTGCACATATTTGTTATAAAACATACAGCTGGAATTTGAATTGTAGGAGCACACTCTTTTTCATGAATGTGTACATTGAGGTAATTGAAAAATATTTGTCCCCTTCAGAATCAAATATCTTGCAACTTTATGGCCTAGAATGACAGCACACTTGAGGAAATATTTCTTGAACCAACGACCACAATGGGAACAAGTCTCACTTTATCTAAAGAAATAAAAAAGAAAATGTCAAACTCCTCCCAGTGTAAACAAACCAACAGTGTACTGTATGTGCAGATCTGATCTGGAGCTCAGCATGACGAATGGACCAGCTCCATATTTAGCATTAGCGATTACCTCGAGAAGATGCGTCTACCTTTATGAGTAGAACAAATGTGGCATCTATGTTTCCATCAATATTTAAAGTCTCCCATACGTCTCCACTAGCGCCAGGGAGTAATTGCAGGCCTAATTGAATTTGCTTGGCTAGTTTGACATCATGGATCAGTCAGACTGATGACATGCAGCCTCCTAATAATCCCATTTGTACTAATTATCATTTTTTACCCTAGTACAACATTTAGCCAACCATCTCTCTGCTGCTTGTTGCTTGAACATGATATGAGAGAGAAAGATTTCACAAGGAAAAGAAGGTTTATAGATAAACGTATTGACTCTAATTTTGTGATAAAATAAAGAGGGTGTTGGGTAGTAATCCCTTTATACGCTGGTACCAATGTTCATGTTTCAACATTGTTCGTCACACTCAACTTCAGTCACTTTCTAGGTCTCCATGCAGGACACACACAGCTCTGTTGTTTTACACCATTTTAAGCCTTTGTGAAAAATGATTTAGATATTTTAAGAAAATTATTCTGTCTGTTATTTGAATTCAATGAATAATTCAGTAGGGGGAATGGGTTTAGGATCTCTCTATTACACACTATCCTTGCCGATTCAATAATGCATGATTATAGTTTTTCAAGGTAGCATAGATTTTGTTGAATTTGTCCAAAGGGCTCGTGTCCATTGGAGGTGTATTGCAACTTATCACAGAGTCATTTTCCCGCAGCCTGAAGCAGTTTCTCAGGATCTTCAGTGTCAAAAGAGGCAGCCTTTCTCTGCTACAGTATTTTATATCACTTTTATCTGCAATAAGGATGTTTCTTTCAAAAATAAATGAAAGGATTGATATTTTTGACTACTTTTTAACAAGCTTTATGCACCATAAAACATGAATGCACTGAAAGATTTCAGTCAAATAAAATCCTAATAATCACACATTATAGACACACACACTTTTACTAATATACCTTCTTGCACAAGATACTGAGTCGTTTTGTTTGTTTTTATCTGTTTAGCTAAACCTTTTGGATAAATAATGTACTGTTCCTCAGACTGGGGTATAATTTAACATCAGTTAAGGTATTTAATGAAAGTTTTGAGAGAGCTCTTTCACAGCTGTAGAGATTGACCTGACTTTCTGCATCGTAAAATTGTTTTGAACATGTTGGTTGTACAGAATACTCAAAATTAGTATTTTTGATAGTGTTCATTGTACAACAAAATGTATTTTGGAACAGCACTGTCTGTGGATAGAAAAAATAATGAATGTACTGTATATCTAAACACAATATTGGCACATTTTCATTGATTCAAATTGCTTATTTATTATGTATTTTCAAAGTTCTAGTGTCACCGTATTTGTGAAACCTTGACGTGGCTATTCAATTGTTTTCTTAGACAAAATTATGAGATAAACAAACATGTAAGTTGTCAGCCCAACATTTAGTTTTTTTAATTATCTGACAGCAGTAAAGCTTTTTACCCCCCCCCCCCTGATCCCAATCTACAGTATACATCTTCTCCCTGGTTTGACCTCAAAGAAACTGCATACAAATTAACAAGGTTTAATTACCAAACAAACAACTTCATGTAGCTTTTGTTAATCATGAAATGAGGGGATTGTGTTGATGAAATGCAGGGGTCATACCCTAGCTCTTCCCTTCATTTCTCTTGTTCTATCCGTCTTCTGCATTTGCACCATGGGGTGATTACCAGGGCGAAGGTGTGAAGATTTGACACTCGGCAGATAGATTCATTTACTGCCACTGCCGGACCTGGAGGTGATAATGAGGTTGAGGATTAAAAGCAGACAATCAGTCGGCCCGTGACGAGGGCTGCGCCACCTCCTCCCCCTCTGACACTCCTCCACCGCCTTGTTAAAATATACTACTCCGTTTCTTCACCCCGTTTTTTGCTGATCTCCAATGTAATTACACACTAATCTCTGACTCTAAGGGAAAGGGATGGATGAGAAATGAGGAGAGTGAGGTAGAGCAAGAGAGAGAGAGAGAGAGAGAGGTTTAGAAAATTACAAACTTTGTCTTGTTATACGGTTTCGTTCTTATATACATCTTTGTTCACCCGTTGATGTTCAGATTGGTAGATTTGAGTCACTGAGCAGATTCCTTTCTTTCATTTGAACCAATTCTCAGTTTTGACATACAGTACATGACTGTAGCGCAGACTGACACGACCCCAAAGCTTTACGGGACATTTAATCAACACCGTGATATCCACTTTGCGCAACCTCAATAGCGTCAGAATAATGGAAAGGAAAGACTGAAGTTGCGACACTTCTGTTCCTATAACTTATAAAAAAATATATATATTTCCCTCCATGCGTTACTCCTGAACCATGAACATTCGGATTGTTTCCTGGTTCAAGATGTATCTTTAAGTAAAGGCAATGACCATTTTTAGTACAACTTCCCGGGCAAATTTCAGGCTGTTGACCTTCGTTGCGTTTATCAAACTCTACCTATATAAAGGTTATACATCCTTTTATGGGAATTGTTGTGGTTATAGAAACATTTACTCAAGATGAGGATTGGAATCATCCAATCTGGATAAATACCAAAGGGATCTTGGGCAGATATGAATAGACATTAGTCTGTTTCACTTCAAGAACATATTCTGATACAAAGCCAATACAAAGTGGCTTTTGATTGGAGCTCATGAGATCTGAGGGCAAACATCTGATTTGGGACGATTTAGTTTCCGTGTGAAAGCTGGTGAGGCTTCACCTGCAATGTTTGTTTATTCTCTGGCATCGATCATGGCACCTTGATGTTCCCATGATATTTGCCCTGCATACCCAGATCTATTTTTGGTCCCGATACATCTAACACCGTCACGGCGCTCCTCCAGAGCCGCTCTGCCCCCGTGCGCCCACAGTGTCTCGCTGTGCTGTGTAACCATCCTGAGTTAACCTTTCCTGAAGGCACAGGGAAGCCCAGGCATGGAGCACTCTTTAGCATAATGAGTATGTTCATCAAAGACTGCGATGTGCTGGAAGGGCCGCCGGAATCACCAACACACGCAGCCATCAACACACCTAATGCTAATGTACGTGTAGGCATGTAGGTGTGTGCGTGTTTCCTGCTGAGCTGGGAACAGGGCCACAGGTGATGGCGCTTTAAATTACACATGTGCACACACTCATTTACACACCGACACGCTCACACACACATGAATAGTGGACCTCAGTAGCGGCCGCCCTCGGACCTCATTTGAGGATGAAATCGTTTATGTGACCAAAGTGTCATCTATAATTAATGACCACTTGTGTGTAATTTAGAGGGATCTCACCTGTGGCCCTGTCCCCAGCTCAGTGGGCACACACACACACACACACACACACACACACACACACACACACACACACACACACACACACACACACACACACACACACACACACACACATACATATATATATATATATATAAAATAGTAAGATTGGTCAGTTAATATACTAAATGTTGTGATTTTCATTTTATTCACTACTAAATCTGATAATGTATCTACAAAACTCTTTTCATTAAGCCATATCAACAATGAACATGTTAAACAGCATTAAGCTGGAGGTCCAGTAGCTAAATGGTTATCTTACTACAACTCACTGGCTTAATGTCTGGCTGTGGACCTTTGTTGCATGTCTCAGACTCACCCCATGTTTCCTGTTTAATGTAATGTCTTTCTCTCTTCTGTTACCAATCCGATAAAGGCAATTCATCTTTAAAATAAAAAAATAAAAAGGATAGTGGTAATTGTAAAAAGTGTATGTCATTAGCCACAATAGATGTTATTCCTATGGATACCGGGCTGATATTAATGGACATCATTTATTAATCTGTATCACTTGTAGCAAATGTCATTCGGATGCAAAACCTTCATGTTCCTGGTAACATTGTTGAAAAAGGCCTTTTATACTGAACATGAAGTATTTAAAAAAAACATTAATAGCCATATCTTCATTTTAAAGTTATTAACCCACATTCATTATTCTTTGTTAAATGATAATGTTGCCTGCTGTAATGTCCTATATTTATTTTCAAAAGGAACTTTTGAATTCATTCACTGCATGAATGAAAAAGTGGAGGGAGTTTTGAAGAATGTCAATTATTTGAGATACAGGCTTCTTTTCAGTCTCTAAATATGATTTTTATCACGTTTTCTTTCCCCTTTCATTATTACCGCCAAATATAGACAGAAAAGGGAGAGAGAGCGATGACAACATGAAGCAAAGGTGCTGCCGAGGTGCTTTAATACTTCAGGTCTTTAGGGGTTGACTCCTGAAAGCTAATGAAGAACAATAACTGAGTCAGTTGCACTCTCGTCGTGAAACAGACTTAAATCAAAGTGTCCCCCCTGCAGATGTGTTGCTGAAGGTGTCAGACATTAGATAAGCACAATTCTATAACGCCCCAAGCTTTGCAAACAATATGAAATCATTCATTAACAGTATTGCTTTGAATTCATTTCAGGTGTCTTAACAGTTCCCCACAGTATCACAAATTATATTCTCCTTCATTTCAACTTTATTTTATTATTATGCTCACCGTTAAGCAGCCTGATAACAGCATTTGCGTGTTGAAATCAATTACAGAAATACCTTTAAAATGAAGGAGCGGGAATGTCTGTGCAATGAAGGGCAACTCAACCAAGTATTCCTGCCATTAACACATAAGTCAAATTAGACCGCTGCATTTATTCATTATAAAGTAACCTTTAAGCCTAAAATGATCCTTATTTTTTCTTTTAACTTCATATGCACTGTCTGCTAATGAGACAATCTAGCTCTTTTTGTGCAGTATAAGTATATAAAGCTTATCCGTTCATTTCTATGTGATTTAAACAGCTCAGTTTTTTTGTTTCTAAAGCTGTTGGATGTGTAATACCCGTATCAGTAGTTTTGGTATATATATAAAAAGCTCCTATGAATCACTGCAGTGCAACAGAAAGAAATACATTTTTCAAACTGCTTGCCGCATCTCTGAAGGCAAGGCGATGCAACTCGGGTCATTTCTCAAACTGCCAGTCGGAGTCGGAGCGCTCTAGGCGGTGTCATGTTAAACAAAACAGTGCATTGATGCAATGCACAAAGAGTTGGTTATGTCAATGCGATATTTATCACCTCTGATCAAGAAGAAATTAGTGTGAAGATAAGGTCGTAGATCATTGTGGGTTAGATTAAGTGTCAGAGGGGAAATAAATCAATGGCTGTGTGCCTGGCGTTCAGTGTGGCCGGTGGAAAGTGCATCTAAAGGTGCTGTGGCCTCGGGACAGCGGCGCTGCACTGAAGCTTATTGCCTCTGACATCCTTTAATATGGTGACCATCCAGTGGAGCTGTGATGAACATTGTGTATTGTTTGAATTCAGCCTTTTTGAGCGACATTTGTCTTTCTGTTGCTTGCCTGGATGTGTTTCTCTTGGTGTGAGATGTTTCTCTAAAGCCCTTTTGGGTTGTTGTTTTTCTTGGCCACACAGTTTGTATATGTCCTCTTCTTTCAGTTTTGTTTTATGATTTGTTTGTGCAAATAAACTACACCTCAGTAGCTCTGGAAACCTGAGCCACTGTTTTCTTTTGGTGTGCCAGCTGTGACTACTACAGCTGATCTCACATTCACACCGCCAAAGTTATTATTGCAGTAGTCTTTGCATTGATACACTGAAGTTACAATCACACACAGGGGCCTTGTGGCTTCTAGTTGAATTATAAAACCAGCTACATACATGCGACTGAAAACAAGAATCTGACACAGATATTCCACAGGAGACCTAATGAAGGGATTTCTAAAATCTCCTAGAAAGATGCAGGAGTCAGCCAACAGTATAAGCAAATGGGCACTTTATGTTCACGTTTATTGCACTTAATCTACATTAAAAGTATCATCTTACTCAAATGGACTCCCTATTAATCCTAGCATAAGCTTGCCACTATTGAAGACGCTCCTCTGTCGTTCTGTCAGAGGAGTCTAGTGTTTAGCATCAGTCGGCAGATAACAAATGACAATCCGATCCGGCCAATGGGATGCTCCTAATTACCTAATGAACAGGCAGATGAGGTGATTTGTTGCCATGGTGCGCTTGTTAGGTTAAGTGGTGGAAATCGACAGGATGGTTAGATTCTGTCTTTTACTGTATCTATTCCTACAGTGTGTCTTCAGTGTCCAAGTGCAGCTGGGTTTCTCTGTATTACGATGTCTCTGTTCAGGATGTTCCTGTACACATGATGTAGTCATGCTATCAAATTTGAGGAGAATCAGTCGGTTACTAGCTTTTTTGAAAATGAAGTTGGTCATTATTATATGAATGTCCATGTAACAGGTGAAACATGTAGCAGCTTGTAAACGACGAAGAAACATCTAAATTGATGCAGCAGAACCAGAGATATCGCTTTTTTCCCTCCATGCAGTTGTTCTTCTTGTCCTTGGGTAATGAGTTCCAGTTGCATTGTGGGTAATGTTCACAAAACAATGTAGTGCAATATATAGTTTAGTTGGAGATTTGGGTATGTTAGCTAGCACAGCAGTAATGCCTGCAGAATGTGTAAATGTGTGAGGAACATGTGTGTGTTCTCTCTGTTACGTTCCTCTAGTTTCTCCTTACCTCGCGTCCATACATTCATGAAGTGGTTTAGCTGTAGTTTGAATAATTGGACGTTTTTCTTCTTTGAAGCAGTTTGAAATAACACCCTTACCTCAGCTTGCTGCAGTTAGAGAGCATCCTCTTTCCATTCACTTTTTTACCTCTCAAACTTGCTTTGGTTTACTCATAGTTTCAGATATCAGAGCCTCTTGAATGTTACAGCAACATACCAGAACCAGCTTTAAATCAACAATAACAAAGAGCATACAACACATGCCCTGTAGTGTATTTGGCCTCATTCTCTCCATCAATCTCTAACAGCCACTAGTTTTGAATATGCTTTTCAGAGTGGCCACCTTAATTTGTTTGTTTGCAAAATTGCCCAGGCCTTTGTTAATGTGTTCTCTTGGGTTTGACTACTGAGCCTACAGACTGGTGATGATGAGGATGATGAAGGTGGTGATGCAGTGGGAGATGTAGGGATGTGTTGTTGTGGAAAGCCTCTCAGCGTGGCCCCGTCGCCCTCCTGCCTCTTCCCACCTCCCTCTGCTCCCATCCCTCTTCTATTGACCATGTTGCACATTATAAATCAACTGTGAGTTGGGCTACCTTGCAAGTACCCTAATGAAAGCTCATTTATAAAGTGGCTAAATGGTCCTGACAAAAGTCCTAATGAGGAAATCAATAATTCAGTGATTGTTACTCTTCTTATACTAATACGTTCCTCTTGTAGCGCTTTGATTCAAGCTAAGAGAAGGCCATTTTTTACTGTTTTCAATTCTGCGTGTCAGCATTGTGTCTGTCCTTGAATCTTTTTGATGAATAGTGTGTTGTCTGCTGTTTCTTGGAAAGATTAAAAGGCTTTTGCGATCGGCGGGACGCTGTGACGCTGCTTGAAAGCTGTGATGTTGCATTGTGATTTCTGTGACATCAACAACAGCTGTCTAGTCTTTGTCCCTCTTCGATTTCCTGTTTTAATGCCCTCGCTTTTATATTTATCTACTCCATGTGATATTAGACTATAACTTTTTATTTTCAAGTAGACCTTATCATTATAGGGTACACTCTGTTGTGAGAATGGTCTAGCTCCAGTAATGAAGATTATCCACTTCCCTATAGGACTTTCTTTAAAACGACGTGTAAATCATTCATAGCTCATCTCTGCTAATGTTGCCCTCCAGGAAGCTTTAGCGGGCTTAGGCCTAATATTGGTAGCCCTAGCATTGCACGAAATGTTAAATCAGCTGCCCACAAATATTTAAGTTAATTCTCCCTTTAAGTCCACAAGAGATCTATTCAATTTGAAGGTGTTGACCGAACTGTAAGACGTCTGTTTGCAGTTTTAAGTGTTAGTCATGCAATTTAACATCGAATAAACTAATAAAACAAATGTATGTCTATATAAAGGGGTACAACTAAAAAAATCCAATCTCTAAAACGAAAAAGGTACATTTTATTTGAGTAGTCATGAGTGAATGTAATGTGCCGTAGCAGTATGTGGACAGATGGTGAGTCACCCCTGCGAGGTCATTGATCATCAGCCTTAGCAATGGGATAGTTAGCTGTAGGAAGCCCGGGGAGCAGCGCCCCAGTCCTCTGTTAATTGAAGGGGCAGTTTAGATTACCCTCTCACACCCCTCACTGGGCCCTAATGTTGGGCATGGGTACCCACTGGTCACCCCGTGTGCTCCCTCAGATGCTTCTTGAACTGGCTTAAGATTCATCATTATGCTTCAATATGTGATTAATGACCCACATTATGCATTCTCTGGAGATTAATGACTGTGTGGATTCGGTCAGTGGTAAACATTAAAGGTATTTCCTGTGTAGTTTAGAAGATCCTTTTTTTCAAGCATGAATCAAAAACACCTCTACAGAATGTTCTCTTTTCATAATCTCATAAAGGACAAGAGATATGAATGAGCAGAAGAGATGCTATGACTACACGCTTCAGATTTTGATGTGGGGAAAACTACAGTATGTTGGCTCTTTGCTCGGTCCCTTTGCAATTCATGTTGTCTTGTTTCTTTCAGAACAAAGAACAAGCTGTGGTACTTTGAGTTTGGCACGTCAGAGACCTTTTCTGCCACATGTAAGAAGCTCCATGACTTTCTGGAGGTTGAGGTAAATCAAACCACATTCTTTACAGTATGTTGAGCCCTATAGAAGAGAAACTATTAGCATGGGATAGATAGACTTCAAACATTATTTGATCAACTCTTTTATGGGAATCCCAACCAGTCCTACATCTATTTTATTGAATTATTTGATTTAAAAAAACATTCACATACTGTAATGCAGATCGCTGCAAGTACCTTGGTAAGAATAATGGTGCTTGTTAACATATTCTGGTCTGCCTGTGTTCCATAAATGGCACAAATGGTACTTGTTTCAAATGAAGCCAGACAAAGTGTTGATGTGTGAAGGCTATCTGTGCACCTCCCCACCCGCTTCTCACTGAACATCAGTTCAACACACAGGTAATTAGCCCTACACGACCCTGCTGTGTGTGATATTGAGTGATAATGAAGATGGTGTCTATACAATTCATCTTCCCCCTTCTCGTGCGATCCTAACAGTGCAGAGGTCTTCATTAATTAGTGCTCGATAAGTACATACACTACCAGGGGAGGTGAGGATCCATACTGGTACAAAATCCACTATTTAGAGGAATCGCAGCCTTTTTCAGCTTAATCAGATCAAATTGACTAGAAGAGTGTTTTTAAAGGCAGGCTCAGCCCAAACAGACAGGCTCAGTCTCAGGTAGATATAGAAAGAGAGGCAGATTTATAGATAAGTACAGACAGACAGGTTAAGGCTCAGACATGTCCTTGTTCATCAGGTGATTTGTGGATGATTAGTCATTTGAATATACTATATCACTTGACTGATAATAATATTTCTGCCTGAAATACTAAACAAATCAATTCTTATTTTCCCTTGTAAAAGTGTGATGGTGTCACTCTGGACCTCAGCAGCATCTCTTTGGAAGGCATTGCCATTCTCAACATTCCCAGCATGCACGGCGGCTCAAACCTTTGGGGTGAGAGCAAGAAGAGAAGGGGTAACCGCAAAGGAGGCAAAAAGAGCCAAGACAAGAGGACACCAGTACTGGACCCCAAGGAACTGATGTTTGCAGTTCAAGGTAGATTTGACAACATAATAATTCATACATGTTACATTTGTTTATTGCTTTCCCAATTATATAAGATAATGAAATATAAAGGAGTATATGTGGATTTGTTTTACCACATTGGTCCGGTCTGAAATATCTCACTATTGAAAAGACTACAAACATTGTCTGCAGAAATCCAGGTTTTAAAGTGCAGGGGGCCTACACCAGACACAGTCTGTGTCCTTGCTCCTTTTAGATAGATCAAAGTCTAAACTTTCCACCAAACTTTTCTTGAGTGCATGAATATTTCACAGAGGACAAGGTTAATCATAGCTAGCAGGTTTTGTTTGCAAAGAAAGGTACAATCCTGTCACTGTTTGGAACTGTCACTTGTGTATTAATGGTCTGTGTAGGCTCCAGTGGGCAGGCTCAGTTAATAAGAGCGGACTGGGGGGGGGGGTGTTGGGCATACCCCTGAATCCATTTATGTCCAAAGGAAGCCCGTCAATGGAACTATGAATGAACAAAGCAGAATGAGTCAGCTGCTCTGTCCTATCTGGTCAAATGGTGTGAGCAACTTGAAGGTCTCATTAGAAAAAGCAAGAAATATGAAGAATATATATTCCATTCTAATATGTAAAGATATTATTACCAACATGCAAAAAATGTCATCTCTGCATTTAGAATTTGAAAAGTTGGCGCTGTGAAGTTGGGTATTTTAACATAAGGGGCTTTGCAGTTTTGCTCCCTCTTGGAGCCAGCCTCAAGGGGTCAGCTTCACTGTTCTGCCCCGGAGTTAGCTTGAGGTCATTGCCATGGTAAACAATGTGTTTTGTGAACATTTTACGTTCCGTTATTGTTAAAAACAGGATTCTCCAAATTTGCAGATTTTTTTTACTCAAAGATGAATTTAAGGGTTCAAGATATTTCACCTCTGGTTGACTACAGTATCTAGTTTTAAGATTGAGAATGTTTTTTTTTGTTTTTAATTCCCACAAAAGTTGTCATTTTGGCGGAAACAAATATTTTTTTATTTCCCATCATGTTCAACTGTTGCTCGCTTAGGTGCACACTAAATCTTCAGGTGTCTCAGTGAGGACCTCCAGACATGGCCGACAGTGATCCCTTAAGAGGCTTCACTGATCAGAACATGAAAAAACAGGACTCTGTGAGGCTTTAATTGTTGTTATTCCATGTTTGTTTCCTTTGTATATCAGTTGCTGTTGCACCTTCAAAATGAAGATGGAAAAGATAGGGAGAAAGAATGAAAGAGAAAAGTAGCACCTCATTTACAGAAGCAGCATGAACTGTTCTTTTGATGAGAGAAAACATGTTTTTATTGTTGTGTAAGTACAGTAAATCACAGCAATGGCAGTGAAAGAGTGGAATAAAAGTCAGCCAAATCACAACAAACGTTCTTTAAGCAACTGCTGCTGTATGCCGGGATGCATATAGCTTTCCAAAATGGAAAGATGTGACTGTGAAGTTAAGGTGCTGTGTGGCACCGACTGTGAGGGAGATAGTTGATCAATTTAAACCCAATATTGCTACAATGAACACTCCATTAATCCCTGAATAAAAATCAATCAGTGTGGTTTATAAAAAGGCCCACATCTGAACCTGGAAAGGCACTTAGTGTGAGTGGGGAGTATGCATTTGTCTGCCTCTTGTCATTCTTCTCTGTTTGTGTTTGCCTTTTTATTGACGTGTGTTGTGTGTGTGTGTGTGTGCCCTTGTGGAAGGTGCCCTCAAGGTGAGCAGCCTAACTTGTCAGATCAAGAGAACGACGTATTTAGAGGTAAACACAGGAGTGCATTAGCCCAGAGGGGGCACCGCTGAGCACGATGCACGGATCAAACTGTTGGCAGGGATTATTGTGTGTGTGGTTGCGCGAGTTTGTGGGTGGAGGGTGGCTGCTGGATTAAAAAAAAAAGAAAAACCTGACCTTTCGGGAGCTGTTAAATCGTCCCGCTGGTGACGCCAGGAGACAAGCCCCTCAGGTGGAAGGGAATGGCTACGGAGTGAATTATTTAGAATGGGACTGAGGTTTAAGCAGGGTGGGGGGGGAGGTGGGAGGTCCATGTGTGGGTGGAGGGGCTGAGGCTTGGGACTGATGCCCCATGACAAGCCCCATGAAGCTTTCTTTAGAGGATTGGCCTCCTCCTCCCGCCATTCCCGTTTAGTTTTACTCTCAGCTGATCGGCTGCTGGTCCTCACTGTCTCCCTTTTATTCCTCCGCTCTCTCACTGTTGCTCCACATGTGTCACTGTGCCGCCACTAGCCCCGACAGGTAGTTGTTTGACAATGACAAGGACGCCGTTTCTTATCCCACACTCTGATGGGAAGACATGGCTGCCAAGATTAAAGCCTGCAGGGTTGCTTGGGAATCTCCCATACTGTAAGGACTGTAATTCACATGACTGTCTCACTCTCTCTGCGTTGTTACTTTCAGTGGCTGTTTTTTTATTGCTGTCAAATATTGCCTTTTACACCTGAGTGAGGCACATAATGTTTATTGTAGGTTATACTCGGCCTCAGACTGCTTATCTTGTGTGTTTAACATTGCAACATCCTTCTTGTGTAAACTGTTAGGTGACTGTATTTTTCCCCCACTTACTGCCTTTTGAAAGTAAACATGATGGCTTTTAGAAAACTTGATTGAGGCCATTGTTTATTTGTGTTACGTTTATTTCTGTTTTAACCTCTAATGTTAGAATTAATGGTTAAAATAAGAAAATAAATATCCTTCAAAAATCATAGTCATAGTCACAATCAGTGACAGTCAAGTAGACTGATTGTATCATGGGTCTGAAATCATTGAGATTCAATTATATTTGTTTGCCCTCAGATTCAAGGTTCTGATTAATATAATACAGTAATACATGTTGGGTAAAACGAAATGTTGTGTCAAAACATACATTTGTTGTTGAGGTGTTTGTAGGCATATCATTCATCCTGCTTCCTATCTTTATGTTAATCTAAACTATAAGTCTTGAGACTTAAATATACAAAAAGGACTAATGCAAGAGTGGCATCGATATGTTTATCTTGGAGTCATTAAGAAAGCAAAAAGACATATTTCCCAAACTGCAACTATTCCTTTGAATGACCTCATATGGCATTTGCAACTGTAAAAAATGTGGTTGCATTAGTAATGTGTTCAAATAAAAAATAAATCAAACATCTCTGTGTGTATACCCAAAACATACAGGTACATTATATTTTGTCTGTACAGAGTCTGCTGACCTTGTTATATTTAGCAGGAAGGCTCTACGCTCTTTCAAACAGTAAGCCCTCTTGGGAATACTGGATCTTTGTAGCCCCGGGCAACAAGGAATCCCTATCGCCATGGTGATGCTGTCCATCATACGTGTCAGTGTAGGCCTGTGTGAGCCGTTTGCATTAACGTGAGAAGTCAGAGCGGGGGGAGCAGCTTCAAAGCCCGGTGTCAGCAGGTCAACCTGCTGGGTCTGTACACACACTCTCACACTCCGACCCTGGAAAGCACTGCACTCACAGTCCGGCACCGAGATAGGGGCAGACGCATGTCCATCACCATGGTGACAGCTGGACACCACAGCTCGGCAGGGACAACAACACCTCACGACCACAGCAACATTACCCACAACACTTCTTCAGGAAACCACCGTGGCTCAGATACACATGACAGCGATGGAGCAGCATTGGTGACACAGAGCTAACTCGCTCACACGCACCAAGCGCCTAAAAATGGGTCTTCGTTTCAATTAGTGTCTGCATGCTCCCAGCAGCGTGGCAGCAGCTCCTTAATTTGTGGAGGGACGAGTCGATGGAGAGTCGGAGGCAGAGCGGGCCGCTGAAGCAGATGGGCCCTGCGTGATACTGGGCTTCCAGCAGGGGCAAAATCAATGCTCATAACTGCAAAACAGAAGAGATATTAATAATTATAATATCACAAGATTGCTTTGCATTGCCGGTGCAATTTAATTAATAGCTGTTTTGTATTAGGCTGGTTCTGGCTTCCTTTTTTTCCGATTTGTTTTTTATCTGTGGTGAAATGTTTCTGAAGTGAAGAACATCAGTTAGGTTGTTTTATTTATCCTCACTTTCCTTCTCATTTTCTCCCTTCCTTCCTCTCTTTCTTTTACATTTTCTTAATTCCACCCATCATTGTGTTGGTCCTGATCAGCCATATTTAGGGCAAACATTAACATAAAGGTTGTATATATACTTAATATGGAACCTTTTAAGCATAGAGTGTATATACCTATCCAAAACAGTAATTCAGATCTAACGGTTATACTTGTATGGCACACTATTCATGCATGCAGTAACAAACCATGACACGATCCTTATGTCTTCATGTCATTTTCTGATCAGGTCATTTTTCTCGTTTTAATTATTAATCAGCAGCCCTTGCAAAACTGGAGCTAAATCTCAAGTTAGCGTGCATGCTAGCAGCATATCTTGTATATTGGTCTTGATAGGGAAATAAGTATATTTACAGTTATGTTTTCTGTGTTTCAGACTTGTCTGACCAGCTGCTGGAGGTGGTGGGGCTGGAAGGAGCCATGGAGATGGGTCAGATCTACACCGGCCTGAAGAGCGCTGGGAGACGCCTGGCACAGTGCTCCTCCGTGACCATCAGGTCAGCTACTGGACCACAACACACTGTTTTATCAGAATTTGTCAGATTTTGGTATTTTGTTGATGATTTTTTGTCAGCATCTTTGCTTGATTTTGTTAGCATGATCAATATTTGGCCTGGGGGCAAAAAGCAAAACACAATCAGCAGTTTAATCATGGTAAAATAGTCCTCAGTTATCATTTCCTTCCAGTTGAAGATGAAGTTGCAACATTAAAATTCTTACATGTTTTCTTCTCTTGCAGAACCAGTAAATCCCTCCCCATGCAGATTGATGGGGAACCTTGGATGCAGACTCCCTGCACTGTGAGTCATTAAAAGTCTCTAGCACCTTTGACATCATAAGTGTGATCTGTTGCACCGTGTATAACAAATGTAAGGGTGATCAAATACATTTAAAAAATGTAATAGTCCAATATCACAAATTACTAAATTACCCCCAGCAGGCTATAGAGTATGTACCAGTGAGCAGGGCGACAGCAACAGGGTCAGCCATGATCCATGATCCAGACACAGCAATTACATGTAGCAACCTGAAAGACGAGAAATCACAAAAACTTGCTACATGGAAAATTGGCTGGTATCTATTTACTCTCACTCGATGGTGTCATTATTCAAAGCCTCACACATCCACGATACACCTGAATATGTGATTTCACCCGTTTGAGCTATTCTGTTTATAGCCTTTGTTTGAATCGTTCCAAATCCCAGTGGCAAAAC
Source organism: Trematomus bernacchii (assembly GCF_902827165.1). NCBI lineage: Eukaryota > Metazoa > Chordata > Actinopteri > Perciformes > Nototheniidae > Trematomus > Trematomus bernacchii. Next base: position 5,289,439 of record NW_022987840.1, on the reverse strand, counting down.
CTTCAAGATGGTAGTTTGCAATAATCACTACAGATGAACTGCTAATGTGCAGAATAATAATCCTCCACATATTGGTCTCAAAAGATGTTGTGATACATACAACTTGACCTTACCTTATATTATATTACTTATAGGAAAATGTACAATAATGGACATCATTATGACGTTATGTATTTTACCTTAGTCGCTCATTTTAATCTGCAGTTCCTTGGCAGGTTGGTGTTTTACGAATAAACATTACAGTAGAACAAAAAAAATCGAACTTTTCATATTCAACTGTGCAAGAATGCACAAAATACAATACATGTAATTAAATGAATAGTTAAATGTATTCATTTAAAGTTAATACCAAAATCAATTCACCCAGTAAGGTCTTAAAGGACTGGCTCTGCACTGAATACCAATCTGTCTTTACTTCCAGTGTCTGCTGCTTCTATTTCTCCCACAGATCATTGTTTTATGTTACTTCTGCAGTCATTTCTGATAACAAATATTTAGAGATGCAAGTCTATCTTCTCCTAATTAGCTTTCTGTCTTTTTCTCCAACATGTGCTTTGATAAGTGTTTGCCCTCTGTCCAAGTTGTTTATTTTTCAAAATGAAACTCCTCACTTTGTGTTGATTACGGTTGTGTTTAGCTTTAATTACAAGGCAACAGCAGATGAAGTGCTGCCGAGATTTACATATGGATTGCTCAGACGAAGCTGAAAACCCCAATGCATGACAAAACGAGTGCTCTTGTGTCTGCTGGCACAAAGTTGGGTTCTGACAATCCATTATTGTGCTGCAATGATTTCCACGGCGAGTTATTCATACTGTATGTTGGAGCTGAATTTGAATCAGTCGAACTGTTAAATGCTTATAAAAACACCACAGTTCAAATGGGATGTTATCCCACTAATTATTAACAACAACAACTATGCAAATGCGTCACAGTTCCCCTGCATGCATAACATATTTAACACGATACAACCATTTGCATTTTAAAGTGACATGACATGTATCACTTTCTCTTTGATAACTAGCTCTGATATAACTACGGCAAACTGAAATGTGACTGAACATAACATTTGTGGAAAATGCAAATACAAAGATATTGTGTATTAGTTTTTTTTTTTTTTTTAGAGCCACATTGCTCTGTAGCTGGGGATAATATTTCATTGAAATTCTTAATGTAGCATCTTTAAAACACAGCTTAGTTATCCTCCAAATGTATTTCAGTTATTCCTTTATGTATTGCTTACTGTATGAGACCAGCGTTTTCCATGAAAAGGTTTTTAAACATGAACCTAAATCATGTTCCATGATCTTAGAAAGCATGAGAAAGATGGTGATTGCTACCAAGTCAAGTACAATAGAAGACAGCGGTCCTCAGAAGTAAATGTGGTCCCTTTAATGCAGATAGTTGCATTTCCTTTCCCCATTACTGCGTTTAGATACTTAGTGCAACAGTATAATGCACTATGGGTTTAATATGACAACACTTGATGGTTGATGTTTGTTCTTCCAGTGATCTACAATTTATACTTTCAAAGGAAATGGCATCACTGTTGGGGAGCAACATATTTTCAGATATTGTACTCGTACATTTAAGACCATACTTTACTAGAATCCATCTTAATGCATATTATTTGACAAGAACCCATATGGGCAGATTGTTGTAGTTGCTAATTATTATTGGTTGAAAAAGAAGTGAAATAAAAACACATCCAAATGTAATGAATAAATGGTCATGTCAGAGAAAACAATGTCAGAAAACCATGAAAAGGGCCCTAAGTTTCGTTTTGTCCTACCAACACTCCGATAACCACACATCTTTCATTTACGTTATTATTAGACAAAAAGGGAACAAATCCTCACTTGTGTGAACCTAGAAACATTTACTCAAAGTGCCATATACACTTTATTAATTGATTTTCACAAGGTTCTCTGAATTGATTAATTGATTAGCACTAATATAGTCAAAAGAGGAAAGGGGAATGTCCTGCCTGGGAGAAGGAGAGGGGCCCCTTAAAATGTCTACTTCTAAGGTGCAACTCGTGATGCTCACAGTATTAAAACAGGAGGTTCAATGGGCCACAGATTCCTGAAACAAAGAGGGAAATAAACGCGCAAAGCAGGAAATGGTACGCACGCAGCATTAACTCACTAATTACCTTACATCCTTGTTTGTAATGCAGCAAGCAGCACCAAACTGAACCAGAGCTTCCTTTGTTTCTCTCCATCTTCAGATTGAGATCGTCCACAAGAACCAGGCTCCCATGTTAATTGGGGCGCCACAATGCCGAAGCTTCTTCTCCTCCGTCATCAGACGAACGCGCACTGAGAGCAAAGACTGATCGCTTCAAGACCTTTGAGTTCCACAATCAGCTGCAGAGCAGCAGCCACAAGTTGATCGTCACTCGGCCTGTTAGTGAAGGAGGGTCTTTGATGCCTGTTTGACAGCGCAGTGGAAGTAGCAAACTGTAGGTTCAGTATGTATTGCCGGTGGCTGGGGGTCACTGAGAAGCTTTTATTCGATGCAGAATGAGGTGTGTTTTAGAACTGATGCTTCAAACTACAGTGTGTAGAGTAGTTTAGCTCCAAAAATACTGAAGCTATTTCGGGAAGTCACATTTTATAAAAGTATTTTTATTTTTTGCTGTTGTGATCATGTGCCATGCGGGAAAAAAGCCCACAAATGAATGTGTTTTTTTGTGATAGGATGTATTTATTTATTTATTCATACTTTGCTGCTATTGATGTATTTTAACAGTTTTTTGCATTTGCATTCCACTGATGCATGATGGACAGAGAAAGAGTTTGTCGTTGTGGAAGCTGACATATCTGGAGCTTGCAGCTGATCCTTAGTAAGTGTTTAGTAAGAAGTAACGTTTATTTGATCAGCATTTTTTCAGCGCTTCACTCGTGAATGGCTTCAAGTAGTGAAAAGAGAGGAAGTAACTTTTGTTTCTTTTAATGGTTCCTGCAAGTCATCCTTGTCATGTTGTGATCTGCTGTGATGCTACTCCATCAGTGGAAAGATTAGGAATGAATATTGATCCTCATAAAAAATGCATGACACTTTTTGTTTTATGTTGCACGAGAGATTTCCAGACAGTTTGACCAACTGCGTGAACACTTCCTGTTGCATGAGTGACCAAGATCTGTTGTGACACTTGTGGAATTTGATTGTTTTTTGAATCTACGTCTGCAGTGCTGCTCATTTTAACCATATCAAACTTCATAACATGGCTGCATTTTTGTGAGATCCTGTGTTTCTGAGCAGGTACTCAGGAACTTTTAAATGGAGAAAGGTTCAAATGCAACAAAAAAGAGAAGTGTTTATACTGTATGTTGTTACAGTGACTCTATAGTTGGATATTCACAAGAGGCAGTTTGACCTCCTCTGGTCATTGATTTGCTCCAATGTCTACGGTTGAGTGTTTACAGTCCGCTGTGCATCAAAGCGTATATTGACCAATTTAAGGTCTAAATACAAAATGACTATTGACATATATATATATAGTAGGCTACATGCTTGATTTAAAGAATCAATACTTAAAATCAATCCCATCTAATAATTACAGTTTCAGAGGCATTTTACAGCCACTGAGTATGCACATGCTGGCTACACATTAATACAAAAAACATTTTCATTTGTTTCAAACAGCTTAATTCATAAGATCTCCTTACTGTATAAAAACATGGCATTATACTGGGTGGTAAAGCTACTGATTCAACACATGTCTGCATTTAAATAGTATTTATCTCATTCATTCTCACCAAAGACACATTTTGGTGGATTTCTTACAGACCTACCAGCGTGAAACAAACCTGATAAATATTTGTGTTAACTGAATTGCACTCCTGCTTGTTTTGTATGATGATTTAAAGCTTGACTGTTTCAGTCTTTAAAAGTGCCATATGCCTGTGGAGACTGAGGTCTGGTAAGTCTCCTGCGTCTTTGCTTTGTACGGTGCTGAGTTTGTACAGTGAGGTTGTATTTTTGTACACAGTATTTATTTATTTTTCCGCTTACTGCTTTCACTCTTGAACTAGCACCATGTTGTTCTGAATAAAATAAAAACTCATTCTGCCTGCCAATGTTGACTGGGTAAAGTGATAATGGAAATAATAAAAAATAAAGTTTTTTTGTTTGACATAATGTTCTGGTGTTCTTTGACCTTTGACCCCTGACACGTTATGGACTAACAGAATTTTAATTACACTTGCGTCTTGTGTGCGAAAAGAACAACTACAATGATACTGCAGCTATTGTGCATCATACAAGTAATCATCAAGTAAAAATAAATCTTGACTTTCTTCTTTATTTCTCTTTAACTTTGTTACAGTATGCTGTGTATCACCAAGCTAACATATTGTAAGCCTAGTTTGTTGTGTACCATTAGGGATTCAACACATAATTCCACCTACATCACTTAACATCTGAGAGTACTCATTGTGCTGTGATGTTTGTATTCCAATAAATAACTTGTGTGAGGTTAATTCCAAACAATAATTACAATTTTAAAGGACTTTACCGTTAAAACAGAGGTGTTCAGCATCCTTAGGCTGAGCTTGTGATGCATGGCCAGAGGTCAAATATATAACATTCTAAAAACGAAACAACGTTAAATAAGCTTAAACAAGATTTTTAAATTATGTTAGTTAGGGGTCAGGGGATCAAACGATGGTCCCAGACTCATCAGTGTAAGGTCCCTGGTTAATGGGCGGGTAAGGGTAAAAATTGAGGAAGGGTGTTGAGTTATAGGGTTCAACATTGTATGGTAAGCTTGCTAGTTGGCCTTAAGTTAACACTAATTCCCATTAGGTGTTACTTTTTGCGCATGTTATTTCAAGACCTGCTAAATTATCAGCGACTCTCACACATTAAGTGCTGCATTCATTCTGCATTATTCAAAGGAGAGAAAGGGAGACACAGCGGGTGTTTCTCAATCGCGAGTACGCTTGCTTGGTAGCACATGTCTTCCGAGTCACTTGCTTCAGAAGCGAGGCAAGAATACTTCCTGGCATTCGGAAAACAACGAGTGGAACAGGCTAACAAGTGTGCAGGTGTGCGTCATATGAGAGGCCCCGCCTTACATTTTCCGCCACAGATTTGGGGAAATTGGTCCGTGCGCAAAGCATTGTGGGGATTTTAAGGACGCAAAGTCTACCCATGTGCAGCCTCGAAATTTCCCCCAAACCAAGGACGCGGCCTCGGTGGAATTCCAAGTATGCCGGACATTGGAACGGTCCTGCTGCGCCACTTGATGATGTAGCATCCTTGAAATATTGGCTTGGAAGCCAATATCCTCGCGATTGAGAAACGGCCAGCTATTCATTTGCTAGACCCCCTACTTTAGCCAACACATTTTCACGCTTTTCAACTGTGGCTAACAAGAGCTAATTTGTTAGCTGCAGCTACATTATCTTGTGAGTTAATCAAGACACAGTCACAGAAAAAATAGCTATATCAATTAGGACGCAGAAATGGCTAGCAATGTTGACTAGTGCCGACCTTTTGCTTTAAACAAATTACCTGTGCCAATATTGTCAGTTGGATTGGAAAATGATATGTTTGTTTGTTGATAACAATTCTGGACAAATAAGTAAAAAACAAACCCCAAGATACAGATTTCATATCAAAAGAGTATTGTCAATTTTTGTTTTGACTTCCAGGCACCCACTGTATGGCCTCATTAGACTGAAGTAGCCGTTTCCTCACAACTGGACAAAATCTTTCCTTCCCATGGTCTGGGGTGGCACTTTGTTTACTGCGTGTCTCGGTGTCAGATGGGTTGACGCCTGCGCTTGAACTGCGTTTCTCCGTCCTCGGGGAGTTCAGCAGGAGTGACACAGTACTTCACTTCACATCCACTTCAACTGTAATGGAACCCTGCGTGGATCCAAGATGGCATCAGCGTGACCACTGCTGACTTCCGATATGTCCGTCTTTCAGTCAAGGATTTAATGCAATGGTAAAGTTCCCTTTCTGGGATTTATCCTAGATCTGTCCTGTATCAACGAAGAGGAAATCGTTGTTGATTGTTGTACTGTAGAAACACAGTTTTACCAATGACAACAGTCCAAGCTTCCGGAAGTGTTATGTAGGCTTATAGTGCCAACTCTTCCCTCCATTAGCCCATTGCATCCAGATACAGCTAGACATGACTTACAACATCATTGTTTTATCTTTTTTAATTTTATTAATCAATCATTTTAAACCATTACTGTAATACACATTATTCCAAAATGGCCCATACTGCATTATGAATACTTAGGTAACATTGTGAATGAGCCACATTCGAACACACACAATTGCTTTCAAGCTTGTAGCTGACTTAGCTTATGCTATTATGACTTAGTAGTCCTTAACTGCCATATTATCACAATGTGATCAACACAACTGTCATATCTGCTGTTCTTTTTAATTTTAAGCACTTTGCCAGACAGAATTATTTTATAGTTTTGTTTAGATTTTGGTTTCATTGTGAAACTCGAACTCAAGCCAGGGAGATAATTCTACCTCGTGATCAGCATTTTATTTGGAAATAAATAAAACTCATCCCACTGTTTGATAACTGCACCATTGGTAATCAGGAGGCTGCAGGAAAAAGACACGATTACAACGTTCCCCACTAAACCAGTTTTAAAGTTAGACTGCTATCGGCCATGTGTGTTTGTGTCAGTTTTTTCTCCGTTTTTTTTGTTTAAGCTGTCCTCTGTTTCGCCCGGTGACCTGAGCTTTCCTTCCAGGTCAGTGCTTTCTGCGGGTCCTCGGCACTCCGAACAAAGTATCCCTTACAGGAGAGGGAAGAGCTGGCTTAAAGCAAGTCCCTCTGGAGACTCTTCAAAACACAGTTACCATGGACACAAACTTGACCCGGTGAGGATTGTGTGTGTGTGAGGGGAGTGGTTGGGCAGGTGCAGTGAAACTTTAAAAGCATGAACAAGTACGCTGAAGTTTGGTGCTCATTTCTTGCTTTTCAAAATATATTAAAAAAGACCTTACTTTTTTGTTTAATTTAAAACGCTTGGTACTATAATGCTACCATTGACTTCTCCCGTGCTTACCGCCTGCAGCCGTGCGTGATTGACTGCCAGCAATCTGATCCAGTGAAAGACATTGGCAACCAATAGGAAGCGTAGTGCGGCTTGTTTCCATGGGAGGCCCCGGGAGGCGATGCCAAGCCGCTCGAAAGCAGCACAGTGAGCGGGGAGAAGCGCAGGCAGCAGCCGGCACTGTGGAGATCCTGCAGCCGCTCCGTGGCACTCAGCGAGCGGGTGAAAGCGAGGTTGCTGGGTAAGTGGATGTTAGGTTTTTGTCACTTCTTTTGCTTCACAAGTTTATTCAATCAGGCAAAAACATTTTGGCGCGCCCTTCAGTTCAGTTCGCTCCTCGTTTACGCACGAGATTTGCAGATTGTCAACTTAACTTTACAGCATCGCCGGAGGTGTTGTCGGTAATTTCCGTCTTCAGACAGTAGCAACAGGGTTCCTGAACAGAACCAAGCCTTGATGAATGAAAAATCCACCCGTGTATAACTTTATGCTTTCTGTCCTTGTTGCTTTTTGAAGGGTGACCGGACAGGAGACTGGAGGACTGCAGATCGCTCGTCAATTAAAGCCACAGCGGTGCAACATGGATAGATTCCGCGACCAGCAAGTGCCTTACTGTAACTCCAAAGTGAGTTAGTTGACCAAAAAACAACACATAATGGATGCAGATCTTTCACATCAACTTTAATATATTTGTTTGTTGTCTGTTTTCTTTCATATACTTCCCTTTTTGTTCTGATGTAATCTTTCTTCCTTCCTGCTGCAGCTAAAACCCATTTCTCCCTTAAGTGACTATTTGTTTAATCTTATAATCAAATATTAAACATCTAAACAAGGTGCCCACTATTTAACACAGAATGTCATGTTACAACTGGTTAGTTATATCTGATGGATGAAGCTCAGGTCCCTTTGCATGTCTTCAGAAATGTAAGGCATTATTGAGGCTATTTCACTTGCACATTTGCTGCAGCCAACAACACAATCAACGCTCCAATGAGGAAAAGAATAAATTGATTTGTGTCTCTTCTTTTTGTTGTTGTTGCAGAAGCTGAAAGAAAAGACAACAAGCTGCGAGAGGCCAGCAAATGACAGAAAGAGAAAATTCATTAAGACGGACCTGGCTCTGGACACTGAAGGTAGGCAGAGGGCAGAGGGAGAAGTTAATTTCACGGCTCCTAAACATTTAGCAAAATTCAATTGGTTTGTGGCCACCTGCGCTGCTAACTACAGAATCTCAATTACAACACAGCGGCCTGTGATGATTCTCACAAGCCACTGTCAGTGGTCAGAGACACAAATTGACTTGTTATTAGCCGCACACGTGCCCACTGAGCTCCACTGGCTCCGACGGCTTATCAGCCCGCTGTAATGAAGTCAGTTGTTTCTGATGCTCCTCCAGGGCTTTGATTGTGTTTTTTAATTTTTTTTATAACATCCTTTAAGTCTCGTTCTCTGCTTTGGTTCCGCCTCCAGAGCTCTTCCAGGACCTCAGTCAGCTGCAGGAGACTTGGCTGGCAGAAGGTGAGTGTTTTTAAATCTCGAGCAGAGAGAAGAGGAAAGATGGGGGGAAAAAAAATGGATAGGTTGTGAGGGGGGAAAAAGCTGCCTGGAGTTACAAGCCTTTCGTCGCAGTCCAATTAAAAGCCTGTGTGGAAGAGGCACCTTGTGTGTCATGCATACATTAGAGACTGTGAGCGAGGGTCTTGAGGGAGACAGAGGAGGCTCTACCCAGAGAGTGTCATCACAAATTACCAGGAGAAGGCTCTACGACGCTCACTGTCTCTTCTGCTTTTGGCAGGAGCTAACGCGCTGCACGCCAGCCGCCACCACCACCTCCACCAGAGCTCTGCTGTAGCCTACCAGCTCTCTCTCTCTCTCTCTCTCTCTCTCTCTCTCTCTCTCTCTCTCTCTCTCTCTCTCTCTCTCTCTCTCTCTCTCTCTCTCTTACACACACTCTCTTGTCTGCTCTCTCTCCCCCTTCTCTCTCTCTCTCTCTGCTTCCACTCAGCACACCTCTCTATCTTCTCCAGCTGTACCATCACCTTGTCTTCTTCAGTTTTATATCTTGGCGGCAAAAAAAAAAGAAAGATTGGATCTATCATTTTTCTTTTAATCGCAGACTTTAAAAACATGAGTTTTCAAAGCAACGATTGAATTCAAAAACATATATTTATCAGTTTATTTGCTTTTTATTATTTATTTTTTCTCTAATGGCAAGACTTGCTCATTGTGGTCTAACTGAGACGTGATGCTTCAGGATTTAAGTGCGAGTGTCCTCTTTCCAGCGTGTCTGCAGCACCGAAGTTTTGGTTAGTAGTGAATATTGTTCATCTTATTTTAACTTTGAAGTCTTTTTGTGTGCATGTGCATGTTACACTTGGTTTCTTTGCCTGACTTTAGATTTTTCTCAACAAGAGTCAATGCACTTGTTATTATTGCATGTAAGATGAAAGTTTGTATCTCAGTAAAGTGTCAGTTGGATATCTCAGAGATTTAAAGTGAAGAGTAGAACATTTTCAGAGTTATTGGAAGAAGTCGCAGTAAAAACTGAAATTCTCAGTTTAAAGTTGTATAGTGTGAGAACATAGTTTATTGGAAAGCGTGATATGAAGTCGTTTTGTCTTGTATATAAATATTAAAAGTAAAGAAAATGAACAGATTTTGTTTGTCTAAAAACAAGCCTGATGTAAAAATTATATTTTGTAGCCAACAATAGACTGCATCTACTTTTTACCAAACCATACTGGTTTATAAAACAGTTAGAATTAGAAAAACCTAATTATTACATTATTTTAATATTTGTATTACATTTAAAAAAATGCACTGCTTTTAACATATATATGTTTTTAATTAATGTTGGATTCAGTTCAAGTCCTTTATTTTAATTTGGATAATTAGAAATTATGAGAACAAATCAACATCTGCTGTAAAAAGAAAAAAGGCACAAATACTCGCTTTTTTTATGATGCTATTTTATTTGTGCAGATTTAGTCAATTAGAAATTGTATTTTTTCCTCATAGCATTGTTCCAATACAATTCCAACCTCTAAAATCTCAGTATCTATCTCAACACATCAGTAAGTGCTCTGGTTGTGAAGCCATAACTCTAGCTGTAAAGTAGAACTCTAAAGTGCACAGTGTAATTGAATCAATTTCAATCTTAAAAAAAATAAAATAAGAATTGAGTTGTAATACATCCCCTGGAAAAGAGAAATTCTAGCTTGCACGCTTCACACAGGTGAATAAGACTCTCAATCATGTATAGGCTCCATCTATTCTTTAACACTTTACAAAGGCTCGCAGTGAAACCCACAGCTTTTAAAAAATGAAAAGTATGCTTTGAAACAGATATTAGAGTAGTTGAGCCCAATCTGAGTAGCAGTTAGATTATGAGGCGGCGTTCGCACACCGCAGGGCGTTGAAAAAGAATAAGACACGATTTTAATATTTCAGTATCCAAAGTGAGAAAGAGACGGCGGCGGCTGATAAGAGGTATTACTGTTAAAGATTACAGTTCTGCCTGTCATGGATCAATGTGATGATGTACGCTTCCAGATTGTAGATTTAATAAATGACTTCCTGTCCATTAAGTTGAAAAGGAATACCTTCCAATTTCTAAGATTTATTAGTTCAGGTAATTGGAATAAGAGGAGGAATTATGAGACAGACTGAATTTCCGACTCAAAGACCGAGAGGTTGAGGATGTTCGTCAGCTAACAGGCGTCTGCTTGACCCCCACAAACCACTTCTGCCCTGCACCTCCACCCAGGCTTTTTTAAGACTACTTTAAGTACCTTTTATTGCTAGGAAAAAAGCTCTCATCCTTTAGAGATTTCTGAACATTGTATATTTTGTTTATGCAATGATTTCCCTGGTGCTAACAGCATTCTTTAAAATCACGGCAATTGTTAGAATTGTTTAAAACTCAGCCTCCCACATTGAGCTGTCTCAGGGTTTACGAAACGCCTCAGATAGTTTCTCTTGCTCAGGCACCATGTTTACAACTTCTCCCTTTTTATCCGTACTCCTTTTTTACCTTCTGTCCTCCTCCCTCAGTTTTTCAGTTTTTTTGGTTTTGTGAATGGCGGCAGATTTCCAGCTCTGCCGTTCTCCCCAGGAGTTTTTTTGCAGAAATCAGCTGGCTCATTCACAGACTGAGCCTGGTGACTCATCCATCCTGTACTTCCTTTTTGGACACAAACCGACTGCTGCCTTCTCTTTTTTCTTCTTTTCTCATCCCTCTTCTCTTTGTCCTTTTCCAAGTTAGGTTTGGTAAAGTTTCTGCTATTTGTTTGTGTTGTAGTGACAAGCCGAGAGCTGAGCTCCACCATATGTTTCAAACTTGTGTTGGTTTTGGCCTGTTTGGTTATTGTGGTTTGAAGCAAAAAGAGGGAGAACATATGATAAGAGTCAAAGTGTTGAGGCTTTAAGAAGGTGTTAGTATGATTTAAGATCTAATCTGTTTTTGGTTATTATTCTATTACATATTTTTTATGTCATGGCCCTTTTAACAAAGCATCGGCATAGACTAATACAGCAAAGTTGTTTTCCAGCTCAATAGGAAATCAACCGGGTTCAAATGTAAAGTGTATGTAAAAGAAAAAACACAATAGACTGTCGAGTGTTGCTTTCAATAGAGCAACATTTGGAGACAAATTATAATAATAAGTCTTAGCTCGCTGCTTTACATTGTTTAAAAATGTGAAGTAATTTCTTCTCTTGATGTTTACTCCTTTTAATTCACACCTAACAAGCAAAAAAATCCCTGATCATATCAAAAGTGACAAAATTGGAAAATCAGTGATTATTTTTTTATCATCTCTAGACATGTCGAGACATGTTACTGGTCCTGTGATAATGAGGATCCATCTATTTGTGCGTATAAATAGACGTGCTAATGACACATTTAAATCTACTTTTGCCAGAGAGACGAACTTGAGGGACACGGAGAACTGTCAGCGAGTGCAAATATGTGTGATATAAATATGTACATGTTTAATTGGAGCCGTAGTGGAGCAGGCTTCATTATTTTAGCATTAGCCTGAGTGCAGGGGCGTCTGAAGCGAAGGGGAAGCAGGAGGGTTTGGAACAGACCTGACTCGGTAGGTACAGGTGGATTCAGCAGTAGGGAAGAAGCCAATTAGATACAGTTAACAATGGGTGTTTGGCTGCTGGCAAGCAGCGAGAGCCGAGGCCGCGGAGCAGTCAATGGACAAGGCGACCTCAGGAAGTGGAATTAGGAAGTAGATGGGTAACTAAATATTAAATCCCTAGCAGGCTTGGGCTTGGTTAGAAACATGGTTCATTGTAAATCATATTTTTCATCACATTTCAAGGTCATTTTGTACATTGATATTGACATAACTGTAATTATGGTGCATTTCCCGGTAATGCTGACAATATTTGATTTATAAAATATTGAAGCCAGCATTGGCGAGAGGTTAGAAAAAGATATTAGAAAAATGGTAATTCGAACAATTGGCCAATTTTCAGTTTTCTTCAATTTGTCGGGGAAAATCTAATTTAAAATTATGAGTTTTTTAAAAAGCCAAATATACAGAATTGTAATTTTTCTATTAAAAAACACACTTCTAGGATCTAATAAAATACAAAGAATCCCATGATAAGATGAAGATCTTTTGGTCCGTAACCAAATGCTGTTAAAACCTTATAGTATATATATATATATATATATTTCTTTTACAATACATGGGCAGCCAGGAAAACAAAGTGCTCCTTGCCCTGATTTGCTGTAAAACATATTTTTTCGCGGCTGTGTTTTTACCCGACAGCAGAGTTGAACAATGCTGGGATAAGCCAACCTAATATCCCAGGAGGCTGTTTGCCAGAGGAGGGTATTGGGCTGTAGGGAACTGTGATCAATGCTGCGTTGTCCATCAACATCAGAAACAATCATTCCCTTTCTTCTTCTTCTCTGCTTCTGTCTTTAGCTCAAGTTCCCGACAATGACGAGCAGTTCGTTCCAGACTTCCAGACTGAAAACTGTGAGTAAGAGACCACTTTGCTTTTCTGTGTTTGTGTGCATGCTTTTGTTTATCTGTGTGAACATCTGTGGTGTTTTTTTGTCTTGTCTGGACTGGTGTGTTGGTACTTGGGGAGAGTGCTTATGTGTTTTCCCGTGTCTCGGTACCCTCACCGTTGCTCAATCTAGAGCTCTCTGGGGAGCTGCAGCAGTCTTGTGGGTCTTCAAACAGGTGCACGGGTGAGGGGTTGGATGTGGGGGGGGGGTCTCTCTCTTTTTCTCTTTCTCTATCTGTCTATATTTGTCTCTCCCTTCCCTCTGCTGCCCTCGTACCTCTCGCCACCACTGAGATATTATTGCACTGTGATTTATTTGCATAAACATCAGAATATTGTTGCAGATTTTACCGGGGGTTGAAGTGATATTTTTAACTTCAGGTAGGACAAATAGCTATCAAGATGACTGTTCTGAATTTTTTTAGAATAAAATATTTCTCCTCCCTGACCTTTTCTAGAATTACATTTTTGTTCAAACCATCCAGTGTGGTTAGAATTTCTAAATCCAGCAGTTTAATAATAGCTAAATGTACCCCTTTCAGCAGAATGGCTTGTTCTCCTCCTGGTTTACAGAATGAAAGCAAATATACTTTTTTTCCCTCATTCCTCAATATTTTCTCCTGCAAGAGAAATACAAATCTATGGCCTGAGCTTGTTTTACACTCTCAGTAATAAGGATGAGGTATTTAGTCGTACTTCACCTGGTTTTTGCACGGTGGTTGCACACGGTGACTGGTGATTTGGCACGCTCCACTTCTGGAGGAAGTAGTGCCAAGGTGGGGACAGAAATGGAGTGAGAGGAGCTCAGTGGGACCCCGAGCGAGCACATGTCTTTCAGATGAGCCAAACAGCCCATGAAACTGAGAAAAGACACAAAACAAGTCTTCCCTATGTCATGAACGCCCTTTAACCTGGAAACAAAGTTTGACAAAATGCAGACGATATAGCATAGCACTTTTACAGTAAATTGTATTGAAATTAATAATACATTTGGGATAATATTAAGCTGAAATGACTCTAACATCAGACCGAGCTCAGACCTTTTAACCCCTTGTTAGCCAGATCGCAGCCTGAGATCCTCAAGCAGATTCCTGTTAGTTAACTACGTTAGATTAAATGTTTTCTCTTTCTTATGAAAACTCGTGCTTTTTATGTTACTAACTTTTTGCGTGCCTTTCAATGTCTTACCTCAATTTTGACAATCGTAGCTTTAAGTAAATCATAATTAGAAGAGTGAGGTCCATCAAATATTTTACCCTCTCAAATCCTTTCCATTCATCTGGCTTGCTTTTGTATTGTTCAAGCCAGAACATACCTCAATAGTAAGCTAAAAACCTGACTCTTTGGTGTGGATGAGCTTATCCTAAAATCCAGGGGGGAGGACAGTGCGGTGTACAGTAGAGAAGCAGAGGTCACAGAGACTGTCCTGTTGTCCTTCAGAGGTAGCCAGGGTGGGTGGCCACGGTGGCAGGAGACTGCTGACCATCTGAATTGTCCTGTTGGCAAACCTGCAGCAGACTGGAGAGGCACTGACAGATGGCGGGAGGGTGAGGGCACCGTGGTTGGGCGCTGGCATCCCAGCCGGCAGCTCTCCCATATGGGTTTCACCGAGCTGAGAGATGGAGGGGCGTACGGTGAGGTGGAGAACAGAGATGGAGATTCAAAGAGATATCGCTGGAAGTTGTTGGAGTTAGGCGAGAAGGACAGCGAGTAGGGGAGTAGATGTAGTCAATCTCATTACTGTGACAAAGCTGGGAAAAGACAGGAAAAGACCAGAACTAAGAATACATGGATTATTCTAGCAAGTACTGTGTATCAGAAGACTGGCAAATGTTATTCCTCTGTGCCATAGTGTTCTATTGATTATTTTAAAAGGATTTTCAGGACAACTTTTAAATATTTGGCAATTCTTTATAATATCAGTCTTATCCTTTAAAATGATTACAATTGTTTTGTCGTGTTATTAGCCTAATCGGCTGCTAGCTAGTTTGCTAATTTACTTAATTGGCTAAATAAACTGCTGTAGCAAAAATAGATTTTTATTCAAGTAAAATATTCTTACCGGAGTTAACGAAATGTTTTTTATATGTATTGGAATAGTCCTAAAGATAACCTCTTCTTTTCTATCTATTTGCTACTGCATTTTAAAATGTATTTATACCTAAATACATTTGTACATTTGTAGTTGTTTGTCTTAATTGACAGCAAAAGTAAAGCAACAATATTTTTATTTTTTTGCTGAAAGCTAGAATGTGAATCAAAGGTTATGGAGAAAGCGTTGAGTATTGTAGTTTTAAAGATTGTATCAGAAAGGCAGGTTTTACTTTTCCTTAGCTGCGTTGTTCTATGTTTTCTTGGCCTCAGATTTATCACCTCTGCAGAAGCTATGGCAGTTTCTCTCAATGTCGACTTCGCACTCTCCATCCATGCAGCACAGAAGCAGCATGTGAGCGGCCTGGAAGCAAAAGTGTCCTCAGGCTGAAGGAGAATTTTCTTTGTCTCAAACTCCAACACAGATGCTTACCATTAGCATAACTTAGCAGGGAATGAAGGAGCAGTGGAGGTGTAAAATGAGGCCACACGTTACCGGCAGATCTGAGCCTCCATCATTTAACAGCATCGGCGAGCACCTACAGTAGGTGAAAATGGAATGGAAGGTTTTTCGCTGTTGCCAAAAGACCTGTATTTTTTTATGAATGGACGGGAGAAATATCTGCCAAACGTAGGCTCTGGTTCTGCCAAAACACTCAATTTTTACCTGAGAAGACACAACGTTTGAGGCCAAGAGTTCTCTCATGATGCACGGAAAGGATTGCCAGAAAATTAAATAATAAGAAACACGACCCTTAATTGTCCTAACATGGATGACAAAGAAATGGGTTTTTAAAAGGTGAACACATTGTTTATTTCATTTAAAAAATATATTTTATTGCATATGTAGAACAAAAAACAAAACAGTAGCAGAATATTGAGTTAATAGCAGTGACAAAAAAATTGAAAAAAACATTTGCATTTAAAATAGACCCAGTAATTGTTCTAACTGCTTCTTCTTTTAAACACCCTACCATCTTAGTTAATCAATATGTAGATAATGAGAGCAATCAACCGGTGATGGGCATGACATTCTGGACTAAAAAGGAAGTCTCTGTTTTAGTCCGAGGCAATACCCTCACTATTGATTTGTGTACCTTGGCACCCCGCTGAAGAAATCTATTGTGACATTTCCATTTCTAATTTAAGGCCCTGCACTGCAGCACACGTGAAGCTATTGTTAAAAGGTGATGTGACGCATATAACTAAACAAACCATTTCTATAGACCTATGTATATTGAAAAAAATTGTGTTGATTTACTGTTAAATGGAGAAACTAAATGAAATCTAGCATGAGGTGAGTTGAAACCGGGAGTGAGGGGAGTTATTCTGTTCTGAAGAAGAAATAAATCTAAGTTTATTGTAGTAGGTAATGAATGTGACACATTGTGATCTCCACATTCAAAACCCAGGTATTGTTTTGACTCCGTAAGACTTAACGAGGCTCCACCATGCCAGTGTCGTCAAAGGTCTCCCCTCAGGAAGTGTCTCTTTGACCTCCGATCGATGACCCGGAAAGGTCAGGCCCCCAGCGAGGGCTGCGAACAACCCCTGAGCTTTGTCCTGCCGGGCCCGTGTGGCCCGTCCCCCCCCCCAGGGGCTCCGCTGTGCGTCAGATGGGGTGTTGGCAGATCGACCCCTGCTCGTACGGCAGCTGTCAGTCAGCCCCCAAAACATCCTCCTCTCTCAGCTCCTTGTAGCCTGAGAGACCGTCCGGACTGTGAGAGTATTTAAAACAAAAATATCCCCAAACCACAGATATGAGTATTTTAGTCATCGTATGTCTAAATGTTTCTACTTGAGTTGAACCAGGAGTTGATGGACATCCTTTCTTCATTCATAATTTCAGTTCCTTTTGTTTTTTAACTCAGGAAAAAGGCTGTCTCTCAGCCTGAAATGCCAGTCAAAAATCATTCCCTTCAGCGGGGAGATGCTGTGGGACGGCCTCACCGCGGCTCTGTGCAGTCGCGGTGAGACGGCAACCTGAGCCTGACTTCATTCTGACTGACTGGGTCTTTCTTAAGAAGCGCAGCCAATTGGATTAGCGTTGATCATGACTTGAGATGATGGCATGTTAATCAGGACTGATCAGGCACTTAACAGCCTCTCAGATGCACCAGGCAGGCTCACAGTGGGGCCATAGGTAGAGAGCGCAACCACCCACCCCCCCTCTCCCCCCATCAGATCAATGAGCACTGTTGTCGTCTGGAACGTATTGACAGGCAGCTGAAAGCAGATAAAGCATTTATAGGAGCACGCCACACAGATTTATGATTGTCATATTTCACTCCCTGTCAGGAAAAGGCCCAACAAATGAGATTTGAAGTGAGTTGTTTCAGATCTGTAGTTGGACGGATGCTTAAAAAAAGTATTTATTTGAACTTATTGCTTATTTATATCAACTAATCGCTGATGGCCTGACAATACAAGTACACATAGGACACATCATGGCTGTTATCCAATATGGTGAAAGTTGCTGTAGTACACAGAGGAAGCGTTACAGTCACATGAACCATTATATGTACATTAAGGCTGTGACTTTACCCAGCAATTTCTGTCTAATGTATTAAGTTGATTGTTTTTGTGAATGATTTTAAGGATGTGACGTAAATAGGGATAGAGGTGGTGGCTCAACCTGACATAAAAAGCAGATAAAAACAATTAAATAGATGTATTTCAATTCAGTCCAGTGATCGTATGAAAGCTACTTTAGGGGCATATAGATTCTGCCTAAAGAAATAAACGCTATAAACCTATGAATAAATACTGAGCACTAACAACAACACAAAGAAGAATGCACCTTCATTAAAAAAAATGATTTGCACTTTGCTTCAAAACCACATTCTCTGATTCCTAACAAGTTACTCTTTGGTAGGGAGGTGGCTCATTGACATTCAGTATCTAAATTAGTTTTTCTCCATCTTCCTCCCTCTCTCTCTCTGGGTGTGTAGTGGCTTTCCACGGACTGCAGCTGAAGATCAAGAGGGAGCTGCACAGCCCGTGTTCTGAGCTGAGCGTCAACTGTAGTCAGGAACGGCCCTTCAAACTCCAGTATGGAGAGAAGTGCCCGTACAACGTCAGGTGGGCCCCGCACGACACTGAAATAAACTTACTAATGAGTCCTCGGCAATTTAAATTTGGCAATACAGACACTTTCTGTTATTTGGTTCCACTTCCTTAAACAGCAATAACAACTTTATTGTAAAAGAGTATAAATACGTGCAAAAACTAAATACATGTGGGATAAGTTCACCAGTCATGTCTGTTGACCATAAGATGTACCAAAATGTGCTGGCATCTGTTTTTTCAAATTACTCTATGCCAATTATATTCATGTTTTTTAATTCAAATGAACTGATTTTGATTTGTTATACATGACATTTATTCTGCTTGCATCTTCGTATAATGACCTTTTTATGCAAAGAGGTACTATTCCATAAGTGGTGAATCATACGTGTGATTCATTTGCTTCCATGCTGACGGAAATGCAAAGTCCAACTGTTGGCAGGGCTTGTTTTACATCACAATCTCCACAGCTTATGCCAAAGGGTGCTGTGATGTTCCTTAATATTGAAACCTACTCTCTCATATTCAGTACGGACATCTTCGACAAGAAAGCAAACCAATAAGACACTCTCAGTGCTACGACCATATTTGACTCTTCTCTCTCCTCTGGTTTCCACAGTGCCTATGAGCAGAAGCAGCCTGCAGGAATGAAGCCCTCCAGCCCCGTGACGCCCCCCTGTAGCACCCCTGTGTCCCCCCTCCATCATGCCTCACCCACTGCGGCTCCAACACCCAAACCAGACAGGACCTACGCCCACATCCCCGCCTCACAGCCGCTCCCAGACAACGCCTACTCTATGGACCACAGGTACTGCACCCCCCAGCCTTTCACATTTACATCACATTTACATCATACGCTATCAGCTCATATGGGATAATCACAAGATCCAAGTTTTAGTCACAGCAAAAACTCATTGGTCGAGTTAATGTTCAATGGGAGGAGCCAACCAACTGCTACAAATGTTATCTAATGGCTAAATCTGAATGACAGATATGTACCTCAATAGTCTGGGGAAAAAACGGCAATGAGTTGGTACAGTATTCAAAATGTTCTGTAGTTGTTATGTTCTCTGCCGTGCTGTTCCTGATTACTTTTCTCAAATTGTTACATCTCTAATCCTATTTGAGCATGGAAGTTCATTCTTGACATTTTGTATTCAATAAAAATGATCCAAGCCTTTCTTATCAATTATGTGTTTTTATAAGCAAAAAGTGTTTCAATAGTGGATATTCTTGGCTTAACATTTTAGATTTTAAAACAAAACTTGAAAGCCTTTTAGGACCACGTTCTCTTATTTTATTGAGCAAACGATTAATAAATCCAGGAAATGGGTTGCAGCCCTGCTTTATCTCTCATAGTCTTCATATTTTAGTGAATTCTAGTAAGTTTGCCTTTGACATTATTTTGTAACATATTATGTCTTATAAGTCAGATAACTTAAATTAGTGTCATGTAATATCATATTCTTATTACTTGCCCTTTTTTCTCATCACTCTTCTCTGTACACAGACTAGAAGTAAATACAATTAAGTTCATGGCTGTTTATATATGATTGAACATGTATCTGATAATGACTCTGTGTTCCTCCTCAGATTTCGACGTCAGCTCTCCGAGCCGTGCCACTCGTTCCCCTCCCCGCCGACGATGGCTCGAGACAGCCGGCCCATCTACCACCGGCAGATGTCAGAGCCCAACATCCCCTTCCCTCCTCAAGGCTTCAAGCAGGAGTACCCCGACCCACTGTTCGAACATCCGGCCATGATGGGGGCCCCGCTCCCCCACGCTTACCCCGCCACCATGATGATCAAACAGGAGCCCCGGGACTTCACCTACGACTCAGGTGAGACATTATTTTTGTTTAAGTGCTGTTATTCTTGAGCTACTCTGTGAAACAGTCATAAAGAGATAGCATCCTTTTTTTTCTTTCTGCCGGAGCGTAATCATTTCAGGAATGGGAGAAGACATGGGAGGAGGGGGTGACGTTTATTGAGTTTGCCCATTATTAGGGCAGGGGATCTGGTTGGGCCGGGTGTCTGTGCCGGTCGCCATTTCCTGTGGTGCTCTAATAGAAAAGAGGAAGGGGTGGGGTGGGGGGGGTGGTGACTGTGTCTGGTCACAATCCAAAATCCGTCCTCCCACGCTTGTCCGCTCCCTTTTAGTTTGAGAGTAAAGGCCTGAGGCTACATCAGGACATGAATGAACATACGCCGGACGGCTGGGTTCATTCACAAGGCGGACAGAGAAGACCCAGGAGAGGCTGGAGGAGAGAGAGGGGGACCAGTCAGGGAGAAAAGCAGCCTCTTCCCAGGATCATCACTTCTAGAAAAACACTGTGGGCTTCTCTCAGGTCTCTGTTACCTCAGACCTTTGCTTTCTGAACAACAGTTTTGCAGTTTTTGTCAAGGAGACCATTTGTTTTTGCCACTTTTTAGTGCAAAGTACTTTTGATTTAGATGTATTTTTTTGAGTTTCATGACTGTGTGTCTCACTCTCTAGCTATCAGGTGGTAGCCCATTAGCAAGGGTTTGTCTCAAGACTAGGACTGCAGCTAGCAATTATTTAGAATTACATTAATTTATCTCTTTTATTGATTTATCAATTATATTGTCCTAAAGGGTCAACAATTCCCATAATCCAATTTCAGACAAAAATGTATTTTATTCATAATAATGTTAAACAATAAATGCTCACATTTAGGAAGCTTGATCGAGCACATTTTAAAAGACAATTTTACTTGATATTTGGCTTTAACATTAATCATTGATCAAAATGGTTATCGATACCTCACTTAGTTATTTATTCAAGCACTAATCAGGATGTTAGATATACAATTTACCGACTGACAATAAGTGCAGCAGTAACATAATGTTCTTAACTTATTATAAAGACCATAAGTAGAGAACGAGAAGGTATATTTTGATTTGTAGTAGCCAAGTGTTTTGTCCACTATCATGTATATCCAGGACGGAGCATCAGAGTGAATTTATCAGCCGTCACAGTGGAGCATGTTGACTGGAGCAGGCCTGTTGGAGAGGATGGGAGGGGAGCTGGTAATTTCATTAGCAGCAATTTCCTCTACAAGCCCATTACTTTGATGAAGTTCAGAGAAATGTTTATGGGCCTAGATGAAGGGCCTCAGTCTGTTTATTGAACATTCACTTTGTAACCTGTTTGTCCGTTTTCTGATCACTAGCCACGTCTGTGTTGTGGGAGGGTCGGACATTTACAGTAAATGGTCAATTTGGACAATGTGGTGAAGCAACTGGTAAATGCAGGCTGGTGTTTATGAGAAGGACGTGATGAAAGATAAGGAGTTGAAGGATGTACGGTGCAAGATCTTTCAAATAAGATGAGGTTTTTGGTTTTTAAAAGATAGAACACTTTTTTTGTGTCATTACAGTTTCATTATTTTTGCATAAAATCAAGGCATACATGTGAAAGTCCATGATGTCGATGGAAGAGAGAAATAATAATGTTAAAGAAGGTGTCAAAGCGTTGTGACTAAATTGACAACTATCATCGAAAAGCACCTCCAATATTTTGCACATATTATTTTAAAGACCCTGAAAATGCGGCTTAAATTGTATTATCTCAGATTTCTCTTTTACAATTAAAAATTAGAAATAGATAAGAGAAAATCAATGTTAACATAAAACATCTTTGTTTAGTATTTATTGGGATTTTAACATTCAAATATGACACATTTGAAATCTTAGTTTTAATTGAAGCAGAACATAGCCTTTAATCTGTTAATTTCATGCCAAACTCTCATAGTATAACCTGATTGGGAACATTCTGGGCTTTTAAATCAAAACGCAAGCTAACGTGCTGCAGTGACACAACATTCAGGGAAAAAAGACAACCCTCAGGTCAGAAAAATAGTGTAAAGGTTTTATGTTGATGCCACACATTATGAAAAAACTTACACCATATCAGCTTTTGTTGTGTTAGAGCACCATGTTCTCACTGGGTAGTACATCTTGCTCTGAGTGGAGACGAAGCTGCGAGCGAGTATTAGCAGGGTGATATAGTGAGCTCGCTTGTGGCTGGGGGCCGTTGCTGGGGGGCATATTCTTTAATCAGAGCCAGTGGTGCATTGAGTGAACAAGCTTTGACTGCTCTCAGATAACTGAGATAGTGTTCTTAATACTGCCTTCGGGCCCTTTAACACCCACTCTCCCATTCTTACTGCCTTTCAGCAGAAGTGCCTAGCTGCCATTCTGTCTACTTACGGCAAGACGGCTATCTGGCTCACGCTAACAGGACTGAAGGTACCAGTGATGATACGAGTAAATATGGTGAATTTTCAGTTTGGATTCTTGCTGAATATTATATAACACTCCTTTGTTTTTCAGGTTGTATGTTTGACAAAGTGGCAAGGCATTTCTACGATGATACCTGTGTGGTGCCTGAAAAGGTTGAAGGTGAGTCCTGCCTCAAGAACTTTTGAATTCTACGTTAAAACTACTCCATAATTGCTAGAACACCATAAGCTAAGGATGTGTTTCATGTCCTTTAGGTGACATTAAGCAGGAGTCCGGGCTGTACCGCGAGGGCCCGTCGTACCAGCGCAGAGGCTCGCTGCAGCTCTGGCAGTTCCTGGTGGCTCTGCTGGACGACCCGTCAAACTCACACTACATCGCCTGGACCGGACGCGGCATGGAGTTCAAACTCATCGAGCCAGAAGAGGTGAGAGGCTCAGAGAAACACTATTACTAATATTTAAATGTTTTTTGTGTTTCAGTTTTACATTATGAATAAAAGATTTCATTTAAAAAACTTTTATTTAAAACCAAGGACCCTTGACATACAAGTAAAAAATCTACATCAATAAATGCTTTTTTCTTTTTTACATGGTGGTGTGATAAAGATAAGCAATAGAACGTAGAACAACAGTCATTTTAAGTCTTTCACAATTTTCTGACCTTTTATAGACTCAAATATTATTGTTATAAATGTAAAATAATAACCGCTCATCAGTTGTCATGAAAATAATTGTCAGTAGTAGTTATAGTACAATGTGTTACATGTACTGTATATCTGTGCCTGTTGCAAATGTGGATTTTCAGCATGTCACAGCTTCATGTGAGCAAAATGAAAGAAACCGGTTGCGTGTCACATCCAAGCAAAATCAAATCAAAGTCAAAGGTGAATTGAAGTGGAATGAATAATGTTCTCTGTGCTTAAGTGGTCAAGTCAGGCTTGGATTTAGGGCTTTTTTATTTATCTTGTCCTCAACCACATTCATCCAAATGACCCCTTAGCCAGCGCCTGCTAAATATTTCACAGGACGTACTCCTAAAGATATAACCCATGTTGACGGTTGGGCCTTTTTAAATGGAGACAGAGGCTGCGTCTGTGTGTGCCCACATCACACACAGTGGGGCTCAGTCCCTGTTGCCCACTGTTGGAGGGTGGAGGAGGATGCAGGTTGCAGGCGGGGGATGGGGAGGGGGGGGATAGAGGGGTACCTGGCAGCGCTCCACGCAGCCCGACAGTGTCTAGCGGCACGGGCCAGCTGCAGCTAACAGGGGGCCCCATTCATGCAACCAGGTGACCAAACGTACTCCCTTTGGGACGCTGCAGACAAACGTTAGCTAGCGGCTTCTGCCCTTTGTAGCATGTCAGTGAGGAAAGACACAGCAATGGGATTTTTCTTGTAAAAGGCTCCTAGAAAACCTGATATAATTGAACAAAAGAAGACGGTGAAGGGTGTAGGCAATGCAGAAGAGAGCAATGAGGGGCTGTGGGTTGGACTGCGAGGCCGGGTGGTGGGTGGTCTGGTAGACAGGTGCTGTAACATCTGCTGCCTCCTCCGCTGGGTGTGTGACAGCTCCTAATGAACACATCCCTGGTCAGGTCTGCTCAGGCTGGACGCACTCTAATTACTGTTATTAGGGAAATATGGATTAATAAGTTTGTTCAACATTTCAGCTGCCGCAAGGAAATCAGGTCGACCGCGTCTGTTTGTGTTTTGGCATCCTGCTCTCTGTTTATTTTTTGCTGACTGCCTTTGTGTTGTTTATCTGTGTGGTACAAAGGTGGCACGTCGGTGGGGGATACAGAAGAATCGACCGGCGATGAATTACGACAAGCTCAGTCGGTCGTTGCGCTACTACTACGAGAAGGGAATCATGCAAAAGGTAAATCAAATCATATAAGAGAATATATAACAACAATTACAAGTGAACTACAACAACATAAAAGAAAAATTGCGGTTTTAAATATGAAAAGTTTGGAGCTTATAAACCTGATTAAGCCTGATTGATTCGAGGAGCATGTGCTAGGTAATTTATATAATGAGGTGGAGCATCTCAACAATGAGCCTCATGAAGACAAGGCAGAGAAACCTCTTCTTGTACACTTTATTCTTGAGAAACTATCAATTATGGAATTACTTGGTCCTTGGTTGAGTACTATTTGTGCATTTCCTTCAATAAAATGAAGAAATGTAATGTTTTATACTCACATTAAATGACTCAAAACGTTTTGACTGACTTCCATCAAATTGCAACTTCAAAATGTCACTGCCAGATAAATATAAGAAAGAGATGACAAAAATGATTTCCAACATTTTGCCATCCACAATTAGTCCTGATCTTTTTCCAGCCTGGACAAGAGTGCAGCAACACCCTTTAAATCCTGATTTAGTAGTGTTTTCACGACTCAAAACGTGTTAAAAGCCAATATTTCACGTGCGGTTGGGACACAAATGATCTCACCGATGGAGTTAAACCTCAGTGTGCGGAGATAAAGAGTTACATTCAGCAATCAAGAAGAACCCCCCCCCCCAAAAACAACAAATCTGCCCACTGAGATTTTGTCTGTCTCTAAGACGTTCATGTAAAGTTTAACTTTTGTCAGGGGTATCCAAAAATGTTTAGTGAATAATCGGATTTGACTATACATTTTCAATATTTCAGTTGAAAATAGAGACTCTGCGCTCTTGTATTGACAATCTGGCTCAATTTTAAAAAGCCTCTCTCGTTCCGTGCGTCTCCCTCCAGGTGGCCGGCGAGAGATACGTCTACAAGTTTGTGTGCGACCCCGAGGCCTTGTTCTCCATGGCGTTTCCCGACAACCAGCGGCCGGTGCTGAAGACGGACATGGAGCGGCAGATCAACGAGGAGGACACGGTGCCGCTGTCGCACTTTGACGAAAACATGGCCTACGTACAGGAGGGGCCGTACTGCCCGCCGCACCCCTACAGCGAGGGATACGTTTATTAACGTCAGCCCACCGTGAAACACACACCTCCGCTCTACCCTCCCCCGCCTCCTCCGTCCATACACCTGAGACTGTCCTCTAATTCACAGTCGCTCCGGGGAATAAGACTGAACACACACATGCAGCGGAGCTTCCCCTCCTCTCTCACATAAACACACACACATCCTCTTTTTTTTCTGACGTTCAAGCCGTACAGCAGGATGGAGTCTGCACTTTATGGACAGGAAGCTCGGTGTTAACCTGCCAGAGGCTAGCTATGTGGTTGGCTCTTTACCGTTGTTTATGTTTGTACATTAATGTGGGAGTCATCTGTTTTTTTATTCTTATGATTTTGAGCATGTGGCGCCCTAAAGAGACAGGACTCAACGGCAAACTCATGGTCTCCCAAGGACTGAATCTTAGACTTCCTGCTAAAGAAACAGACTCGCAGCAAAGGGAAGGATGATCACTTCTGTTCGTCTTGTTTTGCCTCGATCAGCCATCCTGTACTTTCACGCTCATTTAAAGTGAAAACTGGCAACGTATTGTAACGATGCTCTTATGGTGAAGTGACATGATTATAGACTTGAAAAAGTAATGTGATAATAAAAGAGACATTTAGCTACACACAGTGAGAGCGGCCTCACTGCCAGTTTGATCACAACACCTCTTGTCTGTCAATGATCTCTGCCACTCATCCAATCAGACTGTAGATCTCATCATGTAGGTGTTTTTGCTGTGATGATATAAACCCCTGGAGCATCTCTCAACGGCTGAAAAACCTCGTGGGTTAGTAAAGTAAAGACACCTCGAATTGTGCTGATGAAAATACGGCCTGTGTTTAGGATAATCAATAAAGCGTCAGGCCGCTGTAAAATATCACATTCACTGTAAACAGCAGATTTCCTTTGTTTGTTCTGAAACATCAAAGCAGCAGTCTTTCTTTTGCCATTCAGGTATTCAGTTTGTTCATTGAATAACAGATGAAGTGTATGTACAGTTAAAGTGGAAAACATCAAAACATTTGGGATATTATTTGAATCCCTAATTACAAAAGATTTTATTGGCTTGAACAAT
The DNA here is from genome assembly GCF_902827165.1 of Trematomus bernacchii. Lineage (NCBI taxonomy): Eukaryota > Metazoa > Chordata > Actinopteri > Perciformes > Nototheniidae > Trematomus > Trematomus bernacchii. Next base: position 5,262,916 of record NW_022987840.1, on the reverse strand, counting down.
TAAAAAAACATAATAAAATCAAACGTAAAGTAAAAATACTTTCCTGATTTGTTCTCTGTTTTGTTCCAAGTGAACATAAGGTGTATATTTTGCATTACCTACAAAAGGTTTTTTTTGGTAAAAAAAAATATGAAGAGTTTATAATGTGATGATAAAACGTTCATGTTATAATAATAAGATAATGTTCCATTGTATAATCAGGTAAATGCACATTTTGTTGCTGCTTCAAATTGTAAGTGTATTTTTTTCTAGTCTCATGGAAGAAAAAGAAAGAAAGGAAGAGCAGCAGGTATGATGTGCTGCTCTGGATTTCTCTTGTTTATTTTTCATTTTGTTTTAATTTAATTTGTTTTGTTCTATTCGAGCATTAAAAAAAGAATCTGGTCTGAGTTTTGTTTCTCGGTGTTCTCGTGTGTGGGATGAGATTGGCAATAGCAAATATTCTGTAATAAAATAGTTCTGAAAAACACATTTATGACCACTTTTCAGATGGTTTCCCTAAACAATCACTGCATCAAATGTTGTTCTGTAGTAGTAGTTCATCTCTTAGAAGTTTTATGTATTGCACTTTTGTTGTGATTTCCACACTCAAACTTTATGTTTATCACTTATTTCCAGGCTGATAAGAGTTCTAGGTCGTACATTTACATACTGGAAGTGAGAAAACCCCAATCCCCAAGCGTGTGTGTGTGTGTGTGTCTGTGTGAAAGACTAATAGATTGTGGCCTCTTGTCAATTTCCAGGTTAGAGAGAAAACTCCCTACCACAAAGCATTTAACCAAAGTGACACCTAAGGAAAAATCAATGACTAATTTAAGACACTACTTTTTATGTAGGTGAATTGTTTCTGCTCTTACAAGACTGGCAGTAATGAAAAAAAAAACACTAACACTGCCTTAAAGTTATTATTTCCTTCGGCAAAGTGTCACTATTGCTAAAAAATCAATGACTAATTTAAGGAAGCATTGTTTAATTGGTTTCACTGATGGGAAAAATGAAAACGGATGTGTAAGTAATGAAAAAACACTACTTGCCTTAATTTGTCAGAGCAGGTTACGAGCCAACCCTATTACAGTCCCCTCTCTTAGATTTTTTTATTGATTGTCTGTAGAGCGGGGAATTGCCCTTAACTTAAAACACCTGATTGCTTCCCTGAGGATATTTAACAACATCTAATCCGACATGTGCAAACCAGAAAACAGCAGTAACGCTTTTAATATGATGAATGACACTTCTCATTTGGGCTTTCCCCTTAAAATGGCAATAATCTGTTGCAATAACCTGCCTGTTTACAAGCAACAAGGTATTGTACTAACATAATATTACTCAAACTATAAATATATATAAAAAGCTGCCTGGCACACAACCGACTGTGATAAACAACATGTCCGTTCATACATATTGTACCAAAACACTTCCTTTTAATGTAGCTTCTTTTTGAGAAATGGACTTTGTTCACTCGGCATGCTGGGTATTTGTGAGATGTCATTTGCTTTTAAGGTTTTACTTTCTTTAAATAATTTCAATTGTATTCCTGACTGTATAGAGGGCTTTAACACAGCAGTTAGACCTTTATTAAATTAAAGAAAATTAAATTAATTACATTTTAAAAGGATCAAATTATTATAACATTTAACAAGTAGTAGTTACTCAAGAAGTGTACTTAGTAACTTCATTTCCCAAACTACGAGTAAATATTAGTAAATGTTGCTGACTATAACATTGACACGGACAATTCACATTAGGTTGAATGGCAAATTCCACGTTTTACACAGCTTTTATGTCAAGGATCTGACTAAGTATTCCTCTCCTGCTTTCTTCTAGGTGTCTGTTTGGATTTTTAGCGGGTGCTATGTTGGGGGTGGGGGGGCTAACCTGTTTCTAAAGCCCTGGTCACAGCCCTGTGTGAGGCCTCCGAGGCTGTGTGGTTTGACTTTTGCTGTTCAAATGAACTTCACGGTTACAGACCGGACACAAATGACTGCGGTTTATTCAAACTCTCATAATTGAAATCTCATGCAAACTCTCTGGTGCTTTAAATATGTGGTGAGTTTTTCATGTCAGCGGTGAGTTTCTAATGCAGTATTTTTCCACCTGTATGTAGTGAGGGCTTATTGTCACTTGCAGGATTACTTGTCTTACACCTTTGAAGGTGTTGTTTCACCCAGGCTGAAAATCTCCATGCAAATCCTGTTATCTGGCCCCAGTTCAGGCTATCAGGGCCTCAGCTATCAGCATACTTACCATTTATGGACATATGCTTTACATCCTGTGCCACCGGCCAAATCCTCCCCTCCTCTGCTGCACTACCAGCTAATATTCTGTGTATCTGAACTGCGAGTTGTGGGCCTCCCCCACTGTAACAAACAGATGGCCGCTCGATCTTGAGTCATCACAAAGCCATTACGAGAGTGACTTGTCCTCAGCCCGGCAGCCTTGATTCGTGCCCGATGGCTCTCGCCAGTGTTTGCTCAGGCTCTTAAGTCATCCTCGGGCTTCGTGACACACTCTGTTTGCTCAGGTTAAATGGCTTGTGTTGCCCCTGGAGTCCCTTGATTGGCTGTGACACTGTGGTGTTTGACGAGTGAAATGACACCAAGCGGCCCCCGCCACAGCAAATGTGTTTGGCTGTTTGAAACAAGTTGGCTTTTAATACAGTGTGTTTACACACCAAAAAGCCCTAAGTGTGTTTCTATCTGTGTTGCCAGGGTCTATCAGTGGCCAGACCAGTGAGCATAAATCATTCAGGGGTAATTCAGAGGAACAACAGAGGCTCTAAAAGGAAAAAGCAAGGAAATTATAAAGCCTCTATAATGGAGGCCCCTATTACAGCTGCTGGTCCGGTTGAAGACTGCCTTATAAATGGTTTTATTATCTAGGGGGCTCTATTTTAGCCAGCCAACCAGAACTAAGGCTACATCTGTCCAAAACCACATAACCATTTATATTTCACTCCTGAAAACAATTCTGAGGTGTAATCACAAACTTCCCAGAACATCCCAATTTTCTCCAGAAGTTTGTTTTTTCCAAATTCAGACTGCAGTCAACATTTTTCATTTCAATTTTCTTTTGTCAGTAACAGAACACACCACAATGTGCTGTAGGACACACACACTCACTGGGTCATAATTGTGTTCAGCGGATCAAAGGTCCTGGAGAAGCTGCTGACTGCAGCGTCGGCCTGGTCTAATTTAGCGGGGCTGCCATGTTTTTAAGGGTTTCAGGCCACGCCACTGGTTCCTCACTCATTACACTTTTCACTTTCTTGTTGATCATCTTCCTGCTACGGAGCAGATGAAACACAAAAGCCGTACCCCTCCGCCCCCCCAACACAAAAGCTTGTGACAGTAATAAATAGCCTCCGTGATCCAGGTTTAGAAAGCTGTGAAATTGGATATTGAGATGCTCTCCGGAGCTGCGGGTCGGGAGTAGTTTCAGACTAGACTGTGGGAATCGTCTAATCCGATCACAGGGAACGTAAGACGGGCTAATCGCCTGAAGGGCCCGATCTCTTGTGCCCACGGGGCGGTGGTGGTGGAGAGTTGATGCTGTGCTCGTTTTGAATGAAGATTTATCAAGTCTTTAGTTACACAGACACTCGTAAAAACACTTTTATGTCTTTTGCTTGTCAAAATGTTGGTACATCACATAAGCGATGAAATGTTGTTGAGCAGTACACAATGTTCAGTGCATGCAATGCATTGGGAAACACACATAGACTAAAATAGACAGTTTTTTGCTTATGATACCATTTATTTTAACAAATCATGCCAGATTTAGAGATGTAAACACATTCCGCATTGTAGTAGTCAAGAGAAACATTACAGGAAAACAAAAGCAATTGAAACTACATTGGTAAAAAGACATATATGTATGTCAAAGCTGTCTTCAGTATTGTAATAACATTTAGCCCAGCCTCGTGACAGACTGACACCCTGCGCATGGTGTAAACTACCTGCTAACGCACATCTCTGCAGTCGATCTGTGTGTACATAATCACCTCAGGCAACTGATAATACCTGACGTATAGTTAAATATACATATGGGTTCACACATTATGCATATGGGCTCACATATACATATGGTATATAATCACATATTAGATAAGGCAGAACAGTATTTCATTTGAAGTTGCAGCTCGTGATGTTCTCATTTCTGTGACTTTGTAAAGACACCGATGTCTGTGCAAACATCTTTCATCAGAGTGTGATGAAACCTGATGAAAGCTGTTTTCTGTAATGCTGGTGTCTTAATAAACAGTCCCTCAAAATGAGAACACAGCGTGGGGCTACTTTACACTTTAATTTGAAATTGAATATTGGCCTCTCGCGTTGTCTCTGCTGATGTGATGCAGGTTTTTCTTTTTACATTACAGGTACATGTAAGCAGCCTGTAACAGTTCATCAACATTTTTGTCTACTCTTGATTGAATTAATTTCCCATTTAGAGGTAGTATTTTGCCTCGCATTTCCTGATGAAGATTTAAATAGATAATCAAACATTTTGGGTGGTATATATATTTGTCTCTCTTAACAGGCATATTCTTGAGGATGAGATGTGAAATTATGTTCTCAGCATGAATGCAGTAATTGTATCAGATGCACAGTGAAAGAAAAAAACACTTCAACTAAGAAGATGTTTTGACAAGGAGGTTTAATCCTTTTTTCAATAAACTACGATATGTAATTTTCAACATTTACAAACATTTATAACTCTTGATAACATCCACACAGCTACTAAACAAATGTTCAAATGTAAAAAAATGGTTTTCTGCTCAAAAGATAGAAAAAAAAAATGGAAGGAAGTGGGTTCCTGTTAGGATGCAAACAATCATCTGGAACAGTATATACATCATGGGACACTGAATTACTTTAGGTTAGATCTGAAATGAAACATAGTCAAGTTAGCGTCTCTCTCAGGCAGCTTGACTCACTACATTTTTTTTCAATGGACGAGCCTCTCTGGGATTTACCACTGCCTTTAAATCGTGAATGCATTAACAAGAGACATTATTGATTAATGAATAAAACGTAACAAAGGAAATTGTGTTGTAGGGGAGGTTCAACAAACTCATGTCATGGAGATCATCAGTTGACAATGGATAAGGAAGTAATGGAGTATCAGGTACTCTATCAAAGCCATGTTCCTTAAGCTATAGATGGTTCTTAGTGCAGACTGTTTGTGTCCCATGATGCTTAATGTTTCCATGAATTGCCAATACTTGTGACTTTTTCAGTATGTGTAAAAACGTAACTAGTTTTGAACAATGGTGAGTTAGGGCTAACATTTAAAACTCTCAAATTGGTGGACCCCTAACCCTGTTCTCTCTGGCCCGTCTCTTCACCTTCCACAATGTCGTTTGATCTTTGTGATGCTGTCAATGCCGCAAATCAGCCTCACGACAGACCTTGTAGCCACAGCCACCCAGTGAGGTGGCCAACCATCTGTCACCGGGGCCCACAGACCTCGGGCGGCAAAGGGCCCAACCCCTCCCTCCACCTCTCCATCCCACTCTCACCCCCTCCCAGGGCCCATTAGCTCTCCCCTAATGCAGCCACCGTAGCTCAGAGAGGCCCCTAACAGGCACAAAATGGACTGCGACTTATCCTCCTTAATTCCCAAATGAGTTCTCTTTAGCATATACATAATTCATGTCTCTTAGTCACTTACGGGCGCTTTTCACCCGTTTAACAAATACTTATGTCAGGTTTATCTTTTTTTAAATAACAGTTTCAGGTGTGTTAATCTGATTGCTGTTTCTGTAAACCTGATTAATCCTGGGAGAAAGGAAAATATCTGTGAAGGAATGAAAAAGGATCATAGTCATGCAATGTGATTTAAATAGCAAGTGAGGAGCCCAGAAAAGTATACTAATGTAGTCAGATGAGGATAGATATTACAGGGGTAAATTTAGACTACCTCACATTCATAATACCTAATGCCCTTTAAATAGGCTTAAGAGGAGGACTGGAAATAGGCTCTGATAATTAATTATTTTCAGTACATTTCTTCTTCTACTTCTCCTGCTTTCGTTTCCACAGGCGTATTAATTCTTTCTCTGTGAATATGTGGCAGCCATGTCAAATCTACTAAATAATGTACTTGTTACGATACACCTTAATTTCTTGGAGAGAGGAACTCAATGGGTATTCGCTGGTTAAATTGAATGCAGGCACTAATGTTTTAGTAATATTTTTCTCAAAGGTATTCTGTTTCCCTGCACACGATGAACAGTGAAAACTACTATGAGGAAAGATGGGTAAAAGAGGTGAAAATGAAATGTTTTCTCAGAAGTATAAGAGAGTAAACAGGACTGTTTTTTATTTAACAATCAAAACAAATACCGGTAGGTGAAAGATTTGTGAGTCTACAAGAGATAAAAGTGGATTAAAGGGTTCACTATTTCAAACATAGATATATATAAATATTTCTCTGCTTGATACAGCATGAAGTCATTTTAAAAGCATCACGTCTTGGCATTAAATTAGATTACGTGTACAGTAAATGCATTCAAACTTAAATGAGCAAACACTTATCAACATACAGCAGGAGTTAACATTTACTAAAAATGCCAGAAAAACAAACCCTGCTGTGGTAAACAGTAGTATTTAAAGGCTCTATCTCAAAACACATGTCATAAATAGAAGTGACAAAGATATCTCTGGCTATCACAAAACTTGCAAAACACACAGGACAAGCACACCCTTCTTCTCGTAAGCCGCATGAGAAACAAAGGCGTTGTGTGATAGCACAAATGGCACGTTTCCAGGATCCTCTCCGCAAGCCACACCATGAAGAGCCGAGTAAATACATTAAACTGGAGGACCTGTGAGCGTAGACACAAAGGCTGCAGGGCTGTGGCAGCGAGCTGACCATTACCAAAGCGCTCATGTGAGAAAAGATTTTGCTCTGGACCCCCGTTGTCTTGTTTTGGCAACAGAGGGCAGGGGGACCGAGTGGTGAGCCAGGACAATATGTTTTTTCAAATGCCCCTCGGCCAATATTTATTTAGCTACAAGCTGGCACGTCTGAGGAGCTGGCCGCAGCCAAGACAGGCACACAACCGTGATTTTCAAGATGTTACAAACATCAGGCTTCAATATGTTTCTGACCTTGCTAATGTCCAATACACTTTTGTGTGCCATAAATGCTGCATTACCACCTTTAATGATGCATCAGGAGCAAGGCAAAAATAAACAAATTGACAATTTAGTTATTTACCAGGAACATAGATGGAATAAAATAGTTTTCTCAAATAAGAAAGTGGTTAGTTTCTCATTCTGGCTCACTTTGAAAGGCCAATACAGGGCAGTAGAGATTCAAAAAAGTCCCAGCAGGAAATGTTGGTAACTGGCTGTTGATTGTAAATGATGAAGAGTGAGGAACAGGATAATAGCAGAGCTCTACTTACTGTAGACTGGTGGTAAAAACAGAAAGTCGGGGAGAGAGGAAGCACGAGAGGGAGAGAAGGCTGTTTATTTATTTATTTCTGGCTTTTAAAACAGATGGTTCCTTATGTGCTGAGCGGAAGTGTCTGTTAACTCAGTTGGCTCACTATTGGTGGCTGCTGGCCAATGACAACAACGGGATCGAGGAGTGTGAGCAACAGTGCAGTTTGCTTTCTTCAGATGCTCTGCGAACAGAAGGATGGCAGCGTGCAGATACTGTTGCACGGCCACCCGAGCTGGCAACGCCAGAGCGGGCACCCATCGCACCTCACAGCAGCACCCGCTCTCGCTGCTGCATGTGTGGGTTACAGGACAAACAGAGGCCCAACGAACATGAACAAATTCAAGTTGTAGTAGTGTTGATTACTTTAGGTAGGACAGGTTCTTTTACAGCGTGTTGATCAGAATAACACCTGGTAGGAAGCATTCTAGTAAGCATTAGTTTTCGTATACGTTTCAGCATTTATTGTGTTCTGAATCGGCAATAATATACTCAAATAGAGCAGGGCGTGTAGAGTCTTTTCCATTTTCCTGACAAGTTCATAGATCATGGCTAGTCCCAGGTCTTTTTCAATACAGCATGTTGTTTATTTCTTAAATGTAGGTCCCAATTAGAGTTTGAAAACAGCAGCTTATGCTTGAGGTTTTTTTTAATGTATATATTATTGTCATGCTCACATACAATCAAAGATCTTGAAATGTCAATGTCTTATTTTGAGCTCTTAGAACTGCCTGTGTGTAAACAGCGATATAAAATATAAAATCTTACCTTGTCTCATCAGACAGTCAGAATAATTAAATTACTTATGCACTCTATATGTCTTCACACCAAGAGGTCGGGAGGCGTAATCAGCCTATAGGAAATTTGTCTAATTAACCAGTTGATTAATCAGTATGCTAATGAAACTATATTGATACTGTTCCATGTGTCTGGTTTGAGGCCTAGCGAGGGATGAGATCAAATTAGAGCAGTGGGACAGTTGCTGTGCTAAAAAGATGTCTGGCAATATGTTCCTTCCACACTGAAGGAAAAACACGCAGAAACACATCTCTGTCGATCCATATGGTCGTGTTTGTAGTGCATCTGGCTCAGCATGCCATATACAGTTACCAACCTATATTTCCAGTTGTATTCACACCTCAAGATGCCACGCGCAAAGTGAAAATTAAGACAGAAGGCTTGTGTTACGGGAATAATTAAACAGAGGCCAAGTGAAGTCACACTCTTCGTGGCAAACGCGCTCCAACCCTCAATTACTCACAGTGAACAAAGCAATTAAAAGGGCCTGTCCTATGGAGTTACCTGGGACTGAATTGTGAGCTGTCTGCATCGAAACCCCCAGGGGCCTAAAGAGCTCCGCTAGCCAGGTCCACAGGTAGGTAATTACTATTGATCAACTGGCATTAGAGCATGTGAAGAGACATTGTTATTTTTGCCAGCGCTCTATTTTAGGTGTCCACTTCAACAGCAGAGTAGTTTGGTTTCTTATGGTCTGATAGAAACAAGGTGAGATAGATAGATAGATAGATATATATATATATATAGATAGATAGATATAAATATAAATCACTATTTATAATCCTCCGAAATAATATGTAACATTTACTTTCAATTTTGATACTTTAAACCCTGTTCTATTGATACTCCTGAGAGAAATAGTCATATCAAAGTGCAGTTCAAATATACACCACTGTTGTAAATATGGACAGCTTAATGCATTTGTTGTGATTACTTATGATCAAAGACTAGGGAGTAAATCACATTGCTAACAAAGCTGAGCAGGTTTTACTCCTGTAGGGCGGCTTGGTTACTCTTAGCTTTCTGTTAGCATACGTATCTACTCCTCTGCCATGTTGTCCATTGAAGAATGGAACCCAGATGCAGAACCCAGTTATTTTGCCCACCAAAAACATCTTCTTCCCAGCAGTCTACAGCATCTGTGCTGGCAGTGTTATACCAACACTTGCTGGTACTGGAGCTTCTATTCCTTGCTGCACTGCTAACTGCTAACTAGCAACTTCAGCTACTACTACTTCTACGGTGGAGACGCTTGAGAAAAACAATATTTTCTTCACAAATTCAAGTTAACATGGTAAGTAATTAAAACACAAATGATGAGTAGTAGTAGTGCTGAAGCATTACTTAAAGATAGACAACATTTTAATGTTAGGAAAGGGTGCTTGAAACTCAGACATGCTTGCCACCACTAGGCCCTCCATATGCTTATTTCTGCTTTTCTACATAAAAAACAAGCCACTCTTTATTACTACAAAATGTTTGGTTTTTGATATAAATCACGAGTCGCCAAGTGTTCCCATGTAGGATGTAATTCCTGGAGAATGGGGATACTGAACTGGATGCAGAAACACGGCAATAAGAATGAACTAACGTCTCTTTACAATGTAGAGGGGACTTCCTGTGTGAACATCCTCACCCCCATAGGCTCCTCAATATACTACACATACTGCAACTCGACAGAATACAACCCCTGTGCACCTCAGTAATTGTATACAAGCTGGTGTTTTTCAATAGATTCATTGACTATATCTGCCCTCTCTCTCTCAAACACACACACAATGCTCTCTTATTAACTCTACTGCATGCTTTCCTTCAATAGACTCTTTCACACACACAGATATGCACATGTATTTTCAGTCTCTCGGACCGGAGCAGTGGCCTCGGGACAGGGTACACCCCGTCACCACAACAATGCCACCCACGCCTGTCCACACACACACACACACACACACACACACACACACACACACACACACACACACACACACACACACACACACACACACCACCCCCTCAGACACTTGATTGATTTAGATTGATCGTTCCAGTGTCGTGTTTAGTCCCGAGACAGACCGAGTCACGGCCGGATCGCACCGATGATGTTTACTTCGTTTGACTCTTTGACAGAGCCATTGTCTCATTCACACTCCCTCCTGAGTTATTTTCTTCTCCGTCGCCCACTTCCTCTTTTTCTGTTTTTTCTCTCTGCCTTTCGTGTTGCCTCACTTTTCTCACTTTTTCCCCTCTCCTGCAGCTATTCTTGGCTTAAAGCTGTGTGCAGTGACTGTCTCTACCTCACACACAGACAACCTTGAGGGAAGAGTGATTAGAATTCAGGTTTATACCTCAAAGCAGTACATTTCTTTCCTTTTTTAAGGACTCTAGAAGTCCATCCAAAAACTGCCTGTGCTCCAGGTCCTTGGAGGCCGTTTAAAGTTTAATGTGCTGTAAATGAGACTCAAACACAGGATCCAAAGAGTCTTTCAAGAAATTATCCTTACGCATCCAACACACCGTCGGTTAGGGTTAGGGTTAGGTTTCGAATTTTTCTCGAAAGTGTCATTTTGTACAAAGGTTACTAACAATACATTTTGTTTATTATCTTCATCATACAGTAGGGGCCATAAGGGATCAACAGCTGCTTGAGTAGTAAAAAGTATTTTGGCAAATAGCTAAGAAAGGATTTGGCCTTTGTCGTGGCTCAAAAATTACATCTATAGAAACGTTTAGGCTCATATTGAACTGGGACATTTGGATACTATTTCCATACCCAATATGTTATGGTCCTTTTTTTGTTATTTGTTGGAACATTTGAAGTGAACTTCAAATCTTATTTGTTAAGGAGCTGAGAGGGAGAAACACCTGGGAATGAGCTCATAATAAAATGACAAAGAACATGTTTAGATATTATCTTCTAAAATACCAAAGCTAGAAAACATTTACCTCGGCTTCTTTCCTGTTGAACATCAACACATCAGTCAGGGAAAATATATTAATTCCTCAGAAACAGCTCTGTGTCTGTTCTGTGTGTGTGGGTGGGTGGGTGTGTGTGGGTGTGTATATGTATGTGTGTGTGGGAGCGTGCGTGCGTGTGTGTGTGTGTGTGTGCGGACAAGGCTAACAAAATCAAGCCTTCCCAGGAAAAGAAAAAAATCAGCCTCAACTTCAGCAATCCTTGGCTTAATTCTCATTGAAGCCCCAAATTGACATGTCTCCCTTGTGATCTTGACATATTATTAAGATTTAATGGTGGAATTATGATCATTAAAACAACATGACTGATACAGCGGGCAGATGATGAGCTATTCATTTAACCTACTCTTCCTGTAATAATATTGAAACAGACAGTCTGCCAGTTATTAGATCATAATTAGCTGCTGCAATCTGTACGGAATCTGAGGAAATGACGCCAAGTTAGCGGCACGGCGCGGAGCTGCTCGCTCCCCGTTTAGGCTGACAGAGACGAGCAGACGACGGCAGCCTTTTTCAGTCAGTTTCATGAGCTTACTGTGTAATGTGAGGAGGCCATGTTTGATAAGAAGCAATATAATGAACAAGAAGGTAACTAATGAAAATGACTGGCTGTTCTAATGTTTTAATAATAGTGCTGCCAACTTAATATCAGGCCATTTTTGACTGGCATGTGTTTGTTTCAGTGGTGGAGGAACTATTGGGATGCTTTACTTTACACCACACTGTGACAATATTACACATGTAAAAGTAGTCAAATTCTTACTTAGGCTAAAGTATGGGAGTATTTTAACTGTAAGGTAATGTTGCATTCAACCACTGTGACTTGTTTTTATTGTGCTAAGTATAACTCCTTTATATGCTGTTTGATAGTTTAATCAACAGCAACGCCTCATATTCCATTAGATCCTCGTAGCATTACCTATACATGGAGAGAACCAGGTGTAAAAAGTCAACAGTTTTTAGCTTTGTGTCGACGCATTTTCCAGGCAACCAAGTTGGTTTTCAATAGTTTATATAGCTTAGGTAGAGAACTTGAATATATGTAGTTAATTAAATAAAATTATTGTTTGAAATAAACTAAAGTTCAAGTAAGGTATCGTTGGCCCCCTTGCCTTTATCTTACCGTTATTCTGTCTTACTCCGGCTCCCCATACTTACAACAAACACATGAAGCTCTGTGCTTTTCATGCACGGCTGACTAACCATGGCTCTCTGATTTCCGTGTGTGTGTGTGTGTGTGTGTGTGTGTGTGTGTGTGTGTGTGTGTGTGTGTGTGTGTGTGTGTGTGTGTGTGTGGTGTGTGTGTGTGTGTGTGTGTGTGTGTGTGTGTGTGTGTGTGTGTGTGGTGTGTGTGTGTGTGTGTGTGTGTGTGTGTGTGTGTGTGTGTGTGTGTGTGTGTGTGTGCGCGTGCGTGTGTGTGCACCTACATCAACTGTGCCAGTTTAGCTATGAGAAATCTGCACACTCAGCGTTTTTTTTTTTCTCTTTTGCACCGAGGAAAGAGAACCCAAACTGTAGGCGTCCCTCTCCTCTACAGCAGCTCTCCCCTCCAGCATTTCTCCAGGTAGCGTTCGCCAAAGTCTTCCTATTAATAAGCAACATATTTGATTTTCAATGCATTGTCTCACCCCATGAAAAAACGTAGATGTGAAACGTATGGTCGGGGCAGAATTATTCAGAGGAGTCGGAGAGTGTGGGAGACGTGTCACGCCACCCTGGGGCGTCCAACATGCTTGGGGTGTGTGAGAACGTGAAGCTGAGAACGTGGTGCTCAGACGCCCGGGGTGAGCAGCGAGCTGAGAGAAACGGATCCTGCAGTGAAATGTATTTTCCTTGTCACAACATGAATTGTTTACCACATTAAACCCACTTAAGATCAACCCGTTCAACTAATTTAGGGGTTTCAATACTGGGTTTTATCAATACTTGAGAAATGAAAGAGTACAGCTTTGATGCATTGGAGATCATTAGGTCTTTATGACTGTTTAAAAATAATATCACTTATACATCTCACTAATTAACACGTTGCATCTTGTAAGAACGTCAATGTGAAATTGAATAGAAATGCTTAAAAGACAAGTTGTGGTTTTACAGTTAGTAGCAAGTTATAACATGTTTTCACAAATTGTTACCTCATATTAGGAGAGAGCTAGCCTTGCTTCCGGTCTTTATGCTAAGATAAGATACTCTTTATTCATATAGAGCACTTTTCCACTGTAGATAACATATGTAAAAAACAACATTTGCAAAGTAATTGGGGACTTAAAAAGAGAAACGACAATCAGCAATAAATACAAACTGCATAGCAAAACAAAACTAGAGAATGCAATTCCTGAAGAAATTGCTAGTGCTTTATACTGAAAAGCTGACGCTGAATTGCTATGCTGAAATGTAATGTGTAAGAAGAAAGTGAAGAATTTAGATTGAAATGATACATGAACACTGGGGGCTTGAATGTGTGATGAGAGAAGAAAAGAAAGTAAAAAGGCTTGGAAAACCAGCAGAATATTTGAACTGCAAACTTTTGAACTAACTTGATGGTGAATGATCTGTCGCCATGGTAACGGCATTTGATGACACTCCATAATACGCTTAGATGCGTTGATGGCTGCATCGTTACCAAACCTGTGAAGTTTTGGGCCATTTCGAGCATTTGAACTGAAGTTGTGAGAAAACCGTGTTTCATAGTGAGCATTGTGTTGCCAAGGCAACGGCATTTGAAGAAATCTTAAAACTGTCAAATAAATGAGGGATGCGTTGCCATGGCAACAGCTTTTGAGGAAAACTCACTAATGGGACATGTTGAAGGCTGGACCATTAACCATTATCTGAAGTCTGCTGCTCTGAGCATGTCAGTTGGAGTTATGACATCATCGTGTTCCCTGACACAGGTGTTTATATGAGCTAACGACGTGTCCAGAGATCAAAGGTTTCCATGGTGATGTGAAGTAATCTGTGAGAGGAGAGCATTTGCATTGTTCTGAATGAGAGATAAACCTCTTACATGTGAACGTTTTCTTGAAGAACCGTAACAGATATCGGTGAAATTTCAACGCGTGAAGCATGTCAAGGAACTTGAGCATCTCAAGGTTCAAAGTTCTTTATTGTCAATCTGACATAGCTACAGAGTAATTATGTAGTTGAAAATCTTATGTCACAGGCTTCTCCAACAATGCAACATAATAACATAATAACAATAAGAGCAAGAGCAATACAAAAAGAATAATAGTTATAAAATAAAATAAAGTTATGATGTGGAATAGTGCAGTACGAGTCTATATACAAGTTATTGGAATGATATATATATATATATATTAGGTATTAGATACATACTACTGAGTAGCAGATGAATGTTTGAAGTTGTTTCAACAGTTCAATTTTTTAACAGTCTCACTGCCCGCGGGAAGAAACTGTCTCCGAATCTTCTTGTCCTTGCCAGGATGCTGCGGTAACGTCTGACAGACGGCAACAGAAAGAACAGTTTGTGGCTGGGGTGATGGGGGTCTTTGATAATCCGTAGTGATTTCTTCCTGAGCCGCTGGGAGTAAAGGTCCTCCATGGATGGCAGCTCCGTCCTGGTGATGTGCTGTGCAGTTTTCACCACCCTCTGTAAAGCCTTACGATCGAGGTCGGTGCAGCTGCCGTACCAGGCCGTCATGCTGCCAGTCAGGATACTCTCTATCGTGCACCTGTAGAAGTTGCAGAGTATCCTGGAATCCATTTTGAACCTCCTCAACCTGCGGAGGAAGAAGAGCCGCTGTCGAGCTTTCTTGGTGATGGTGGTGGTGTGAAGAGACCATGTCAGGTCCTCAGTGATGTGGACCCCAAGGAACCTGAAGCTTTTGACTCTCTCCACCGTAGTCCCATTGATGGCGATGGGGGCGTGTCCCTCTCCCTGCTGCTTCCTGTAATCCACAATCAGCTCCTTTGTTTTGCTGATGTTGAGATGGAGGTTGTTATCCTGGCACCAAGATGTCAGGTTTTCGACCTCCTCTCTGTACACCGTCTCGTCATCGTCTGTGATCTGGCCGATGACGGTCGTGTCATCAGCAAACTTCACGATGGTGTTGGAGCTGTGTGTGGCCACGCAGTCGTGGGTGAACAGGGAGTAGAGGAGAGGGCTGAGCACGCAGCCTTGAGGGGCACCGGTGTTTAGAATCAGGGTGGAGGATGTGATGTTTCCCACCCGCACTGCCTGGGGTCTGCCCGTCAGGAAGTTCAGGATCCAGTCACAGAGGGCGCTGTTGAGCCCGAGGTCTCTGAGCTTGATGGCCAGCTTGGAGGGCACAATGGTATTGAATGCTGAACTGTAGTCAATGAACAGCATTCTCACATATATCTGAAGTGTGCTTTTTGTGTACTTTCGGGTTAATAATGTGGCCTTTTTGGCAGATTAACTAAAGGTGTGCGGCTAATGCTGTGAGTAAAGATCAGCTTGAATGTACAATTGGCTTTAATGGAGACATGTTGAAAGTTGTTGTCACTTCATGCCCTCAAGAGGCATTTTGTTGAATTATTTTGCTTAATTATTTTTCATTTTTCAAGCTACGAGATGTTTTCCTACGTTTGTCATGACAAATTATGTCTCAGGAGTGTAGGGTTTGGGAATTATGGCAGGTTTAAAAAAAAATATGAAGGCGAATTTCATGTGCTGTCCTCCACACCTTAACGAGCTGCTCAATACACACTAATGTTAAAATCTGAAGAAGGCCTCTTTACCAAGGTCTGAACAATGTTTAATATCTCTAAAAGTATGAATCAGATTCAAAAGTTGTGTTACACGAATAATGTCAGAAAGATGTGTAACATTTTAAAGTTGGAATGAGGTATCTGAGTGAAAGTATGAAGGAACAGTTAGCAGTTGAAGTCGCATGAAGATTTTTCAAGTCTGAAGAGTTTCTCCATTGACTTCAATGGTTAAAAATGTGATGAATTATGGGATATATCTCGGGAATTATGAAAGTTATGTATGAGAAAAGTAATAGCAATCGATTCCCGACCGAGCTGAAAGTTTTTGATGTTTGAACGGAGTTTCTGCGATGTGGAATGTGGGAGAAGAAGACCGGCAAAATAACGGGCGGAATAAAGATTTTGAAGAACAGATAGTTGGAATGCTTTATCAGCATTCCCACTAAATAACAGATAGTTGGAATGCTGTATCAGCATTCCCACTAAATAAGGTCATGTAAGGTGGTTACAATTACTAAATAAAATTGATTAAACAAGAAGGAAACAACAAATTAAAGTAAAGTAAAATCAGTTGTAATACTTATAATAAGCAGATTGGTTTTACCTACAGCACATACACAAAGAAAATGCTGATGTAAGTCAGACATTAGTTAGACTGTAGATTTAAGTTATTTTGTATGTTTATAATTTATCTTTTATTTAGCATACCGACTAAGAAGAGAGAAAACATGATGGTCACATATAAGGAAATCATTAAACAAATGTTTTGTAGGGATCTATTTTTAGAAACATGTTCATGAAAGAACAAACCAAGATGGAGATTTCCTTCTCAGTTATGTCCATTAAGGCTACTGTCTTAAAATATATTTTTTCAAGTGTTAGACATATTTTTTAAGAGCAAAAAACGAATTAGAGCCTATTAAACAAGTTTGATTAAAACTATACTGAAACTGTTTTATCAGGAGAAAACAACATATCATGTAATGTAAAACTGCAAATGGGTATTGTTTAGCAGATTTTGGTTGGTAGATTTGCATCAGTATTAAGTTCTTTTTCTTTTTACCCAATATTTTCACACAAACAGGTGTGTCCTTGTGAGCCTAATGAGGATCACCTGGGAGCTCCTACACACCTGGTACTTGTTGCTCGTGACTGCTCCTGCAGTATAAAGGTGTCTGTCTGTCACTGCTCTGTTTGGAGCTCAGACCTGAGAGGTGCACCTCAATTCACTTTGTGGCACTCTACTTTCTTTCTTTTTCTTTTTCTTTTAAGTCTCTTGCCAACAAAGCAACTTCACCTTAACAGTGAAACATATATTTAATGTGGAAATTCCAACTGCAGCACGTATTTGAGTCACAAAGTTCAGAGACTATTTGCAGACAAAACAATAACATGAGATGGGAGCCTGCTGCTCTGCCCATTGCTGCCCTTGGTTAGGGAGTGGTGAGCAGCGGTGACTGTGTCCTGTGCTGATTACAGTGCTGATGGGCCTCCGTTTGTCACAGCTCTTGCTAGCTCCAGCGCCGAGCAGCAGGGTTCCCTGATTACTTAATTGCTTGTAAGAGCTCATTAAAGCTTCCTATCCATCATAAGTCGTATGGCGAGTATCAATTTCAGAGTGAGAGAAAGAGAGGGAGAGATGCTCAGAACTCTGATGAGCAATTACTGACGTGAAACGTCTTTCAATTGTTATAGTTTCATTTCTTTGGGAAATATGTGGAATTCATCACATGGATGGATGCTGCTGTGTTACCAAGTGATAAACACATCCCTAAGTTCTCTCTCTCCTACATCTCCTAAAAGTTTTAGACTGAAGAAACTGGGAAAACTGGGCTTTCTTTTTAGATAATGAAGGATAAACTTGTGTGTGATCCAAGGAAACAAAATTTATTTTCTTTAGGCATATTCCAACAGACTGTTTTTGTATTAGTATCATATTGTTGCATCCGGATAAAAGATCCCACACAAGCATTTCTCCCCTCTGAAACCCCCTCAGCCAAATTCTCTCTTCATATCTGAAGCACATGCAAACATCTTTCTAGCTAAACGGTCATTTTCATGGTTTCCACTAATGCCGGTCTTGATGGGTTATGGACTTTTGCCATCTCTTTTTTTTTTTTTTATCTGCAAGCCCAAAAAGGGAGGGGAGAAAACATCCAGTAATTTGGATGCATAGCTTAGAAGAGCTTTACAAGATACTCACAATCTTACCAGGTGCAAAATTAGAATTGGATGCTGTTCGTATTAATTGGTGATCATTTGCAAAGCGGGTGGAAAAAACGTCTTTTGCCAAGAGCAAGTCTTACAAGCCCCCAGCTGGGGTTGTCAGGGGCAGGCTTGTTGGCATTGTGGCAGCATATGTTTGGTGCCAAGAACACCATTGATTTGCATTTCTTTTATATGAATTTTACAAAGCAGAAATGCTCTTTTGTGCAGAAGTGATCCCAAAAGTGAGTGTTGCAATTAATCACAAGTGAAATTTATCGGCTGATGAAAAGCCATAATTCTACTTGCAATCTTTTTTCTTTTTTTTCTTTTTTAAGAAAAAGTGGCAGCATCTGCAGTGCACTCGCACTCGCTTTTTGATGAATGTGCCTTTAAAGCTGTGCAGTTTGGCTCCATTTAAAACTGGCTTGAAGGAAGAAAAACAGCAGTGCGATCTTTGAGATACTGCAAACGCCATAAGTCATAAAAATAGTTCTTCTGTCTCAAAAACAAGCACTGCATAATGTCGTCGAGTGACGCAGACTTTCAAAAGTGCTTGCATGATTGAAATGAGATTGTGACATGAGCAAATTAATATTAAGTACTATTTGAAACTTGTATAGAATTGTCTCAATAATGTGTGTTGGGGATGCAAATAACTCTCAGCCTTCAAGAAAGCTGCATACACCAACCACACAATCCTTTCAAATATTGATTCAGATTTAATTCATAATTATTTGATTCACCTACCGCACATCACCAAGACCTATTGGGACATCTAATTGATCCAATTAAGCAATTAATTATTTGGTGGGATTAGAGACGATTGGGCTTGTATGTGTAGAGCCGGCCCTGCCAAGAGATGGACAGGCTCCAGGTTTTCGCTTCATCTCCAAGACGGCTCCAGATGGGTTGGGGGCTTGAGACTCATCCGTGGCCAACTGGTCCAAACCTCACACTGAGACTAGCCTACAGTATCATAGGCACACAGTCCCTAAACAATGCTCTGCCACATTTTCCTGCATCTCGTTGTCAATATTGGAAAATCATTATTAAATGATGCATCTCCCTGCTGATCTCTCTCCTCCCTGCTTTAAGGGCCCTATGGAGTTTTCTTGTAAACAACAAACACCAAACACACTGCGTGTATCCTCAAGGTCTATGAATGAATAAATGAATTTTCCTCCCAATTCAACATTAGTTAAGGCATTTTTCAATGCTTTAAACCAGTCTTTAACCAACCCTTTCCTTGGTGAAAGCCCAATGTTTTTTTGAGCCACCCATCCATCATGACTTCCTCCCTAAGCAGACTTTCACTGCGTCCTAATTCCCATACTAGCATACTAATTCTAGAAGAATGCATGAGAGAATGGGAGCACTTGATGGTTATTTTCACCTATAGTTGGGCATGTATTATGGCTAGTTACGATAAAACCTGGAGTTCTGTCAGAGTTCAGTAGGCTATCTCCTTAATTGGGATTACAGGTAACCGGCAACCCAAAAATGTGACCAGCGCTATCTCTGTCGGTTTAGTGATAGGAAATTAAAGCGACAAGCGCATTTTATTTATTTTTCTTTGGTTAAAAAACATGCCTGTGATATTGTTACATCTGGTCAGTCGGCTTAAACAAACCTTGGCAATATTGGGAATATTTTTGAAACCTTTAGCAGCCATTTAACAAAATGGCCGACACAATATGGAACTAAATCTTTGAAAATGGTTTTGCATAACGATCCAAAACGGTTTAAAGATAAACAAAATGTGGTCTGAGAGTATTCATTATACATTGTTTTTCAAATTACTTTAGGTTTAGTTGCATTACAAAGGGAATAGGTATCGTGATATTAATCCCTAATATTATAGAAAAAAAGTGAATGTTATACACTGAAAGGCAGATATGGGGCAGTAAATCACTCTGCTCATGTAATTGAAAGAATATTCAATGTTTATGACACTTCTGAGAAAGAGTACGGAGAAATGTTGGTCCAACAAACTTTCCCAGCCTACTTTGTGTCCTCCAAGAGATCCCCAGTGATCAATATTAAAGAGGGGAAGGACAGAGTTCCACCAAGGGCTCCGTGGATAAAACTGCACCCGTCCTCCCCCACTGGAGCGACTCTCCGAAAGCCTTGAGTTATATTCCTGTAATTAGCTAAGTATCCACACCAGCTCTCTCAAACAGAGACTCCTGCACCAGTCCCTGTCGGCTCCGAACGCTCATCCCTGTAGATAGAAGATGCAATCAGAAAAACAGCAACACAGGGCTGGGGGAGCGAAAAAAAATCAACACATCAAAAAACAAACTTTAAACAATGACCGTACTTCTCGCCTGCAACTTTTCCCCTTACACCTAGCATTTTTTCTTCTGTCACGAGTATAAGGGGCAAGAGCGATGCATCCCTTTTTTCCTCTTCCAAGGATAATGATTTACAAAATGCCTCTCATCAAAGAATTCATTAACAACGAACGTTAATTAAAAAAATAAATGAGTAAACATCAATATCAAATCTCAGCACTGTGGAAGGGAATACATTATGCAGAGTAATGATGTTTGAAAGGGGCTTTAGCACCTCTGTGGGACTCTTTTAAACCCCTTACCTCTTAGGCAGTTGCTTATTTTGCAACCCTTTGTTGTTTAACAACAAAGAGAATGGGCTCTCATAATGTTATATTAATCAGCGGATTAATATTTCAATTTGATTTGCTTTATAGTTGAGGTGCTGTTGGCATTTCCATTTTCCCTCCATATGTGCAGCGATGTTAAGTGGTATCATTACCATTTTCTACCTGGGGGTTCAAGGGAGATAACAGGCACCAGTGATAGCTCTATTCTGCAGAGGGAGAGGGGGGGTTTTGGGGGGCACTCATGCATTTTTAACGGATGTGTTTGGTGTGCCTTCACATCCATTATTCTCCAATGTTGCATGCAAACAGCTGAGTCACAGCCTTTCTGACCGCCACAGGACAACATGAAACAATAACGACCTCACATTCAAAATGAGAGTGCCCTGGTATGAAGGTGTCTGCTGATGTACAGTCAAATAGCATTCATTCATTCTAAATTGTGTTTGACAATAGTGTTCCTGCAGGAGTCTGCAGATTAAGTCAAGTAATGTGTTATAATTGCACAAGACACAGAAAAGGGACCCTGTATGAGTTTGTAGTGTTCAGATGGGGCTTTGTGTGTCTTTAAAGAATAATAAAGTTTATTTTCTGAAGTTTCAAGGGCTTACTTGTGTTTGTATGCATTGCCCATAATAAATAACCTACAGTGAACTAGACTCATGAGCAAGAATGTAATGTGAGTCGTACGGTTTCTTCCAAAGTCAAGGTGTTTCATATTATGATTTGAAGCAGATACATCAAGGTTAGTAATCCACAACTTTGGTATTGTTTCTGATATAGAAGAAAAAGAAAGTCGGCCACTTGTATGTTTTCTTTTCTGTAAGGTGTATTTCCAGTAACTCAGAGCTTCATGTTGTGACACCTCTATAACAATGCACACATTACTGTTGTGTTACAATTTTGAACAATCTTTTCTGTGTTGTCTCACCGCATTGTAACCTCCTTAAAAATGTTATAAAGCAGAAAATTCCTCTGACTAATGACTTGTTTTTTTTAGTAATTATGAGAATGTGTAGGTGGGTTTGTTGAAATAACAAAATCTTGTTTGTTTTATCAGGACGTAAATAAATCAACAACCCAAATTGAACTGAAAAAACCCTCAGTAATATCAGAGAAGGTTTTGTCATAACAGTATAATAAAGTGTCCTCTCAGATCTTCAGAACATTCTCTCCTTAATACTGCGTTGCTAATTTATTTCCAAGCTTCAGCAAACTGTTTATTCGACTAGCTGAAGGTAGGAGAAGTTGAACAGCTTTAGATTGCCACAAAATGTGTACAAACTAAACGAGAATCTGTTTCGGACAATTCAAATGTAGGTATGCAAAGAGCAAGCAAACAACGCAAAAGTAGCTCCCAAGATTGAATACAATCTTAAAAGTCCGCCCTCTGCTACTAAAGATAACCAGTATGATCAGTGCCGACTTTGCTTTACTCTTCAGCCTCCAGCTAATCACATCCTATCAGCACTACACGTCTTAAGGAAAACAGACAAGCAATTAGGACATGGATTATTTGTCATAAACACCATTCACTGCCATGCAAATGCATCATAATTGCCCAGCAGACCTTGAGTGACAAGTCATTAGATGATTGTTCACAACGGTTGATTACGATGTGACAGGCGTGTCTCGCTGGATACATAACTGAAGTAAAGTGTTGACATCATTTTAAAAGGCCTCTGCACATCACATCCAAACCCTCGATAAACAGCAACGTTTCTGCAGCACAAATATTTCCTTTTCTGTTTTATTATTTGTGCAACGTTTCGTTAATCAGACACACATTCAAGTTGTAAGGGTAAGGGCAGTGCACATTGCGTTTGACTGTGGGTTGAACTTCTTACTTAAGTGCCACAAAACAATGAATCAGTGTTCAAATAGTGCAAAGTAACAACCATATAAAGCAGTAGCAAGAGCATTTCAAACCTGGAAATAAAGTATTATTAAATACAATAATATAGTAAATTAAAATGTCGATCTTGGCAGTGAACTAGATTTGTCAAAAAGTTGTAAAGTAAATCAACAACAATGTAAGCAGAAAATATGTGTAAACATGCATGCAGTCATTAAACAAATTATCTTTCGAATTAACTTGAAGTTTCTTCGTTCACTGTCCGACGCACACGCCCCATTTGTGTTTTTCCATCTTGATACAAGGAGCAGATGTGTGACAGACACAAACAATTGTAACAGATGATTATTTGTGACAGTTTGATTTGTTTTTCCTTATTTCTAATAAGTGTTTTCTAAAGGATTCCTCAGGGTCACCATAAACATCATCCTCCAATAAACCAGTCATTCTTACTAAATACCGCAGTGACCTCTGTGTCTACATCTATGAATATGTGTTTGTCTATGAGCCTGCATTTAAACGCCTGTGAACATGCATGTGTGTGTATGAGCACGTGCAATGCTGCCCTTCATAATCAGGGGTCTGAAAGAGCCCCCACTCTGCAGTGAATTGCTCACAGCTGTGGGCCCCTTGTCGCGCTGGCAGCCTCGGCCCTGTCATCGTGCGTCCGCCTATCTGACCTGCTAATTTGGAGCATATGTAAGTGCTCTTAAAGTGGCGGGCCTTTTGACATGCCACAAACAGCAGCTGTGGCAGCTGCCCCGAAGGAAAGCTTTATTTAATTCAATTACATCTTTTGGAGATATGTAAACGAGGAGCTAAGGGGCTGGGAGAGGAGGGAGGGGGGGGGGGGGGGAAAGGTGGGTGACGGAGGAGGACGGGGGTGGTCTGTCCTCCCTACCTTTGCTCATCACAACCCTCTTCCTTCTCTTGTCCCTAAAAGACCCTCCACCCAGCCTCCTCCTCACCATCACCTCCTCTCCAACTTGAAAGTGTCGAGGCCCAGGTGGCTTGATAGGCAAATGATTGGGTGAGTAACTGTTGCAAAAAAAAAACCCGAACACCCCTCCCCTCCCTTCTCAGACCCCCATCACCCCCCTAACTGCTCACTGACTCTAGCGGGGGGAGTCTAAGGGGGGATAATCAGGGTCAGGATCCTCTGCCACACTGATCAGTACGTCTCAACCCCCGGGCAGCCCTGCAATTAATGCACCGTTGAAAGGGAGTGAAAATATTCACCATCTGGCAATTAGGGCTCATAGGCTCCCTCTTTCTGTCTCTCCTCCTCTTCTTTCCCTCTCTGGGCTTTAAATGTAATTGTGATCTTATTCTTGTTCCAGCTCCAGTGCCTCGCACTGGCCCAAGGCCCATTTGCCGCTCTGAGGGTCTATATAGGAATGAACGAACGCAGGAGCGCAATCCAGGGCAATTCAGAAACCCCTCTCAGTCCCAAAATGGAGACGTAATAACGACCCTTCTTGTCATTTTTCACCCCCACCTCCTCACTATGTGGAGGATTCATCCCATCTCTTGCTCTTCCAGCCCCAGCTGCTGCTGGCCTGAAAAGGGGCTTGAAAGAGACTGGTGTCATCATGATCAAATTAACTCTTTCTCTCTGGATGGGAGCAAAGGTTGTCAATGGTACTGTCGTCTGTAGTCGTGTTTTTTTAACACTTTCAATGATGTTATGATTAGTCCTTTTGCTGCCGACAATGGCCGCCAAATGCGCGTGAATGCCCTTTCCCGTCAAAGAGGAGCGGAGGGCTGTTGAAAGACATTGATTTTGAGAGGAGTCAGGAATCTGTCTCCCTCCGCCTGCACACACTCATTGTGAAATTCAAACCTAGGGATGACAAATAGAGTGATTACGCTCACCATTGATCTGGCTAGATTTGAGTTGCAAATGTGCAACCTCGAGATTTGGCTAGTGCGAACCAAGGTCTCAGAGACAATGCAGAAGCAAATTTGAGGAAGTAGTAGGTCGCAGATACCACACACACAGACAGCAGAGAGAGATGCTGCTCACAAGCTGTGCATGTCACAACCGAGGCCAAGAGGCTTTCCCATTAATCAAGACATTTATTTTTTGTAGGATGTTCAAACTGTTAAGTTAAAAGAGGACCAAAAAACAAACTCCCTTTTTCCTTCATGTCTCTCATGTAAGGTCAGCGTTTGTCGACTTTCCTTGATCTGCTGACCTCAATGTATCTCGTTTTTAATTGCAGCACCACGATCCCTACAGCAAGCCGCCGCCATTGTGCTTTCCTGTAAAGCGATAATTACTCATATTGAATTATTAACAGTCATTATCAAAGACTTGTGCTTAACTTGTTTTGTTGTAGCGTAAGGTTCCTGTGATCTCGGGCAGTCATTACTTATTAACAGACTGGATACTTTTTCCCCAGTTGCCGCATGTCGACGTTAATGACGCGCTCATCCTGTTTGCCCACGCTTTGGCTCCGACTAAACGGCAGAAATAATATTGGGGTTACACTGAGGGAAAAAGCATTGCAAAAATGACTATTTATTGGCTCAGATGGAATCATTATCATAAAGGCAGATTAATTAAACCAGTATTTAGAATCAACTGTTTACATAGCAGAGGAGTGTTTTTTATGTGGGCCCGACTGATATTAAATGGCCCCAATTTCTTCAGGGAGATGCCCGATTACCATTTGAACGAAGGAGAACGACTAACCAGTGCATTAACATACAATATAACGCTGCCAGGGAAAGTTAAGAGTAAATGATTAACACTTACTGTAGCACTTGAGTAATGGTAAAAGTAGATGGATGGATAAATAGGTTAAAGTAAACTAATGAAGCCAAAAGTAAATGTATTCAAAATATAAAGTAATTGATAAATGGTAAAATAAAATGAATAAACAGTTGAAATAGTTAGCTAAAGTAACAGATATATGGTTATAATAAATAGCTTGGAAAGTTATGATTCAGAAAGTTAATGGTTTAACAGCTCAAGTAGTGAGCTGAAAGTTAAGACAGTAAATTGAAGTAGCTGACATGGTTGAAATAAAAAAATTGATAAATGGATGTGTAGTGGAAGTTATGGGATAAGATATAAGTTCAACGTTTTTAATGTAAACTGAACCAAACCGACTTAAAGACTTAAAATAATCATAAAGTTAGTTTTTAAATAATATTCAGTTTAAAATCTACTCAAAAGAACATAATAGGGAGCAAGGTGAACATCAATTAGGGGTTGGGCATCACTGTAATAGAGACAATTATATTTCAGTCACAACTCAAATATACAATATTATTTTAGTGTGTTCAATAATTAGTGCAAATAACTAAGTTTAGAAGTTTATACCAAAGTCAGTCCTCAAACTTGGATGACCAACAACAAGTCACATTGTACTTTTATTGGACATCAACACATGTGTCAAATGGCACAATAACTTGCAGTGTATCCTCATTTTAAAAATCACATCAGGGTGGAAAATATGACCACAGACTTTCTGTCTGCTCTTAGTTTGTCCACATTTAACCACCCAGGTTGAAAACAGGCTTGTACAAGTCTGCAAGTTGCAAGGTAAAAATACATCTTCACAAACAGCCACTTGGATTTGATTACACAAAATCCTCTTCTCTCAAGAGAATGATTCATGTAAAACTTACGACATGTGCACATGGAAGAAAACAGGCGGACACAAAACAGGTCTTAAAGCTTTGCCTTAATTTAGGCTCTCATGTGAACGTTTGTGGACAGGTACTCCTGAAATGACCTTCAAAACTAACCACCTGGCTCTAAATGCAGCCTCATCCAAATGCAATGAGAGTATGGAAATAGAAAGACAAACATTGAGGGCAGAAACCATGACAGACAACTGTACAGGGAGGGGTTAGAAAATGGCGCGGAGGTCACAGAGATAACTCCTGGAAATAAACTGGAGCCTGGAAAAAGATGGTCCTCCATGTCGAAACAGCATATCAGGTCTGAGAGGGCAGACTGTGGCTGAGGAGCTTTCATAAGCACTTAAACAAATCGACCACACACACTGAAGGTGGGGAGGGACGCACTTCAACACAGGGCTTTTTTGCACATGCAAATATGGAGCTGGTGTGAGTGGCACGCCAAGCTGCAGCCAGGCGGAGGGAGAGCCAGGCTGAACCCTCACCTGCAGGACCTCCACCCTAACCCCACAAACCACATCCACTTTGTTCTTTTATTCTCCTTTCCGCTCTTTTGTTGCTCTAAAATACGGATGAATGTCACCAACGATCAACAATGGAGGAATTTTCCTACAAGTATAATAACGAAAGTGTTATCACAATTTATTTTTCGAGATGTACGCATAAAGCACAATGTCCTACTTTCAGAGTGATATATTATATATATATATTATAATATTTTATTACTGTACTGATGTGTTAATATGGCAAAAGCATGTTAGTGTTGTAGTGGGTCAGGGTGGAGATCATTTTATATACTTTAGGTTGTTAATCTAAAAAAAAAAAGCTAATTATTTTTCAAGCTGTTTTGCATGTTGAATTGTATCTGCAAAGCAACTATAGCTGACAAATAAATGTAGTGGAGAAAAAATAAAGTTGTTTCCCTCAAACCTGTAAAAAAGTAGAAGTATAAAGAAAGTACCGTACGTTAGTAAATTAACTTTCCACCAATACAGTATATGATTAATATCTGGAAAGTGTTTCACTGTTAATGACTGTTTATCAAAAACGAGAAACTGAAATTTTAAAATGATTACCTCTACTCTCTCTCTCTTTTTATCGTTTTGTCATCTTTCATTCACTCAACAAAGTCCTTTTCATTGTTTGTCCTTGGATCTCTCCTGCTCTTTACTTTTTTCTGACCTTCCGTGGTCCTGATCTTTTGTCTTCACCTCCTTTTTCCTTCTGGATCTCTCCTCTCTGATCTGCTCTCTTCCGCTCTCTGTCTGTCTCCCTCTCTGTGCTCTCCTTTGCTCTCCTTTGCCTGCGTTGAACAAATGGGTAATAAGCGACACTTTGTACCTCTCTCCTCTTTTAGATCCAGAGTGAAGAGTCTGATTAAATAATCATTGGAGTAGCGGTGTGCGTGCGGCTTTCCCCCTGCTCCTCACCTTGGGGACATATTGTCCCCTGTCACTGAAACCTCGGGGACAGAAGGCTCCGCCGTGGGGAGGCTCAGCAGGGGAGCGAGGGGCTGATGAAACGAAGATCGGGTAATGAAGGCATGGCCCATGGCTTCCGTGGCTGTGCCATATGTTTCACCAAATGCAAATTGCCCCCAATTCAAACAACTTTTTCATCTTGATATATGCAAATGTGTTTATAAATACTGGCTTATAAATATAGCATTACAGTTTTTAAGGAGGGAGCTTTGAGTGATTTTCTCTCTCGTGCTGCTGTTGTTCTGTGTGGCAGCGGCGCAGCGTGACAGGCTTTAACGAACAGGCTCGGACCTGGCAGCGTCTAATGGTGTCCTGGGGGACAGGAAGTAAGGGGGTCAAAGGGAGGGGAGCCTTGACTGGCCTGGGAACCAATGAGAGCGGCCCTCCTGAATGCCTCATCCAATTAAAATTAGCCAAATGATCATACAAGCAAATGACAAATCAAAGAGGGCAAGTTAACAAATGAGTGCTGGAGGTGAGGTGGCCACCCATTTGAACTTTTGACATTTTCACAATTTGATTAATTTAATAAACAGTAAAGCATTTTGAAGCTTTGCTTGCAACACAAAATCAATAATCTATGCAAAAATAAATCTAAATAGCAAATAAAGAGTTTATTAAGCTCTGTCGAGAGTCTGTTTGGCAACACTTAGAGTTGTGTGTGTGTGTGTGTGTGTGTGTGTGTGTGTGTGTGTGTGTGTGTGTGTGTGTGTGTGTGTGTGTGTGTGTGTGTGTGTGTGTGTGTGTGTGTGTGTGTGTGTGTGTGCGTGTGTGTGCGTGTGTGGTGCGTGTGTGTGCGTTCGTGTGCGTCGCTCAGAGCAATGAACCCAAAACATCAACATCAAAGAGGCAAAATGTTAAATAATGATAAAGCCTTGATTGCAGTCTAATTAGTCTGATTGAGCTAGCTAAACTGCTTATACATTTATATTCTGACCTGGAAAACTTTGTGGCACATCTTCATCGTATGTTGGGACAAAAACTAATTCAGTTCAGGAATTTAAATCATTTTGTAATTGATTATGTGTCAGTTATCCACTTTTGGTCGAAGACAGTTAATGTACATCCTATAGGCGCTCTGCTCACGTGTCACATCGGGTCACGTGCCGTTCATAAGCCTCCTGTGTCTCTGTCGTTCAGCTCGGTGAGGACAGCTGACGCCGTTAGCCGCTCCTGTTGGGGGTGCAGTCAGGTGTCAGTCGCCGTGGTGATGATCAGATTGTCACAGTCCCGCTGGTTCCCTTGGAGACGGCACCTGAGTCGATGCCTGTGCCAACATCTTCATCATCACCCGTGGTAACAGCAGCTGGCGGCTCTGGGCCGGACCGTGTGGCCAAGTGGGTCAGACCTCACTGAGGGAGGCAGTCCACCACCAGGCCTGTGTAGAGTCTGTGCTGGTGCATTGTGGGAGGCCTGAGTGCGTAGAAAAGATTGGCAAATCTGCTAATCAAAGTTTGTCCAATTAGTGTTTTTTGTTGGAATTCCTCACCTGCTTAACATGTTTCAACACCTGGCTCCCACATGTGGACCATCATTTATCCAGACAACAAGTATTTATCACAGGAATTCTAACTGGAAGTGTTAATTTGGGTAACTATTCACACATCTCAATTTAGGATGTTAGAATACTAATAATTGTAACGTGTTGTAGGCCTATTTGTAATTTGTAATTCTTAAAGGGCAATGGTTTGTGAGGCGTAGACTTTTGGCAACAAAAGAAACTGTGACAAAATGTCTCCGAGCATCAATTTGAATGTCTATCAAAATTGTATTCAAGATTTACTTTGAGGTCCAATTAGTTTGAAGCTTTTGATCATCATAAGCAATCTTCATCAGCAGTAAGAGTGTGCACAGTTGACTCATATTGTAGGTATTAAAATGAATGTTTTTCTTTGTTTAACAGCTCAAGTTCAAAGTTCATTAATGACCTTTTAAACAACTGTTTCCAAACGATGTCACCGTAAGGTCCAGAAGACCTGCTAAATGGTCCCAGTGGTGCGTTATTTTATTTTTTCCAATGCCCTGAATGAACTTTGACCCCCTAAGGCCATGATTGTATTTGTACACCACTGCCTATTCATTGCCTCTTCACTGAACAATATTTACATCTAAAAAACTGTCGACCAAACACCTCCTTCTGCAAACAATGAAGGTTATGGTCTTTATAGTTATCCTTTTTTCTTTTATAGAGGACAGTTAAATATAATATTATTTTTAATATTTCCCCAAATGTATATGTTTTTATTTATATTTCTTTGCTAATAATTTGAATAATTTTGAAGTAGGCCACCTACTGTAGTGACTAATGTAAAAAGTATAGCAGATAATGTACAAATACCTGAATATTTGGACTAAGGTATTTAATTAAATGTACCTAGACACTCAGGTAGCTCAGTGAGTATCTGCTGACATCTTTTTATCTCACACACATAACACACATTGTCCAGCTGATCTGAGGCCTGTGTGCGTCCCTCTGTCCTCGGGTCTTGACAGATGAGTTGTGCTGGTTACTGTAACCTCGAGGTTCACAGTCAGCTCATTAGCCCGAGTGCTCTGCTGCTAATTCAGGGGGGGTTACAAACTGGATACTAATTAATCACAGACAGAGACGACCTGGCATGCAACTGCAGACAAAAGCAGTGGTGAACGCTGCAGCCGTGTAGGCGTTAACGCGCAAGTGTTGTTTGTGGGCGAACACAACAAGCTTTACTGTGTACGCAGAGGAAAAGATGATACGGAGTAAACAAAGAAAGCAGCCACTGTGTGATCACAGGGAGTTTACAGGAGAATCTAGTTGAAAAGGGTGTGATTGAAGCCTTTTAATTAATCTTCATGAGAAAGTAAAGTTGTGAAATAGATCCACTAATAAGGACGAATTCACTTCTTTCAGGTTTCAAGGTGGATCTTGGACTAATTGATCCCTAAAATAGCCTTCATGCTTCAAAATCCTGTTTCGAAGCTGCAGAAGATACAAAGAGCTGCAGTAGAGTCAACTAGGTGAAAGTTAAATGAATCAATGATTAACCACCAGCAAAGCTAAATGCACCAAGCTCCACATGTTTCATTATTCTTCATTATTTCAATTAATGCTAAATAAGGCTGTTTGACTTCAAAAACTTGAAAAGCATATTCGTTTTTCCCTGTCTGTCAGGGGCCGCTAGATTGAATTTATTGTTGCGTTGTTATATTACCAAAAAAAGGATTCTGGTTTACTCATGTTTTGCCAGAGTACATTTTTTAAAAGGCATTTATCTTAAAAGCAATATTAAATCAATTGTTTTCTTCTCCTTCCTTTTTTGTGTACAAATATATATTATAGTCACTGTCATGTTCACCAAGTTGTTGCTAACTTTTTCTGTTGAGGGCCATATCTAAAAAATAGGTGAAAGACCCTTGAGGTACAGTAATTGCATAAAAGGAAAACAAATACCTCTTACATTTCACACTTTTTTAATCTAGAGGAGTGTTGTCAAATTCAAATTCAGTCACTTTAATATAAGACTGTCTGTCAGACAATAGACACAGCAAACTGATTTTAGGGATTATAAAACATGGGGTTTTGCCCTACTGTATGTGGCTCTACAATGACTTGTCAAATTCTAAATGAGAAGAACATTAACATACAAATGCTTTTCGACCCCTGCATACACTGTATCAAATATATAGGTTTTTAAACTGAAATAATGTGGAAAAAAAAGATAACACGGTTAACGTTCGGTAAAGGGTTAAACAGGAGTTCAGGATGTGACAAAAAGTGGGAGCTGTGTGTTCATCAGAGTTACAATGGCTCCCTCTTGAGGGTTTGATGTGAAGGAAACAAGAGAAAGAGACTAGAGGAAAAGATAATCTTCATTATTGTAGGGCATTATAACCCCCACTTTTAGTTATATGTTTTATGTCTCCAACCAAAATCTCCCTCACCTACCATTTATACTCTTCCCATACATTTTTCCCTTCAGCCTTGCCAAAAAGTAATAGGCTTTACAGTAACACACTTTTAGCTTTTAGTGTTCTTATCCTGTGTCATACTTCAGTTATTATGCCTAACACTTAGCTTGAAATAAAACGTTTTTTAATTGTCATTATTTTTGAAATGTTTGGTTAATGTCTTTACAAGTTGGGCTGTTTGGTGACAGAATAAAACCAATTACTAACGGTTAGACTTATCTATTTTACAGTAAAGTCATTATAGTAATAATATAAGAGGAAAAACATGTCTGACATTATATTCAATGTAACATATTAAAGATATTAACTGAGCGGTAAATTAAAGTAATTAATGGATCTTTTCACAGCGGTTCAGTGAGAATACACACCTACGTGTACAGTATCAGTTTGTGCAAATAACTGTGTGTGTGTGTGTGTGTGTGTGTGTGTGTGTGTGTGTGTGTGTGTGTGTGTGTGTGTGTGTGTGTGTGTGTGTGTGTGGTGTGTGTGTGTGTGTGTGTGTGTGTGTGTGTGCCTTACTGTCCCTCGGGCCCTCATTAACACACAGTATATGACTGAAATGAAGCACCAGCCAGCTGCATTGTTGATCACCTGACAATGAGATGCATGTGTAGGGAGGCAGGTGGTATTTGTGTGTGTGTGTGTGTGTGTGTGTGTGTGTGTGTGTGTGTGTGTGTGTGTGTGTGTGTGTGTGTGTGTGTGTGTGTGTGTGTGTGTGTGTGTTTGTGTGTGTGTTACAGTGGAAATTGTGCGACAATGATTAATCTGGTATTAAATATATGTTTTGAAAATTAATGAAATACAGAAATGTGCTGCTTTCAGAAAGTGCCAACAAATAAATCATAGAGCGGGTCATCAAAGTGTACACCAGAGGGCAGCAAATAACAGCATGTCAATTCCAGTCAGGCCTGTTGGTATTTAAAAGCTTTTGTAACATGCCAATAAACACATTGGGGTTTTTTTTCCCACTACTTGTACTACTGCCAATATTTTAACTACAGCGAGTGCGACTATAACAGCACCAATTTACTAAAGCTCCTGTTACTGCTACAGGAGAAATAATAATTACCTATTTGCTACCTTCTTTAGCAAATACACTCTTTTAAACTAACCATTTATTTAGTTTAACTTAAATTGGACTGGATCACGTGTCTTAACGTTAGAAAAAGAATGCATGTCCAAGCTAAAGCAGATGAGTCGTTGAGTTTGTGAAAAGGGAAACTTTCTTGGCCCCTTTACAGGAAGGTCAGAGGTCAGAAGGAGCACTTTTGTCGGTGGGATTCATTGTTTCACTCAAGGACACTTCAGAAAGGCAGATGCTCGTTAGACTGTAAACAAACCAATGAATCCAGCTAATGGGTTTATACTCACACCCTGCTGCAGTGGAGACGACACATGCAGTGACAATACACTGTGTATCACAAAGTGTTGGAAGTCTACAAAATCAATGCTTCCATGTTATTCTTTATCAAAGCAGTATTCATTCATTTCTATTGTTGACTTGGGTACTAAGAAAAACTATTTTCACACATCTTTTATCACCTTTTAAAAGTGAAGATTTGACGAGTTTTGTGGAAATATTTGAATGTATCTGTAGTATTTATATTCTGTCCACCTCATGACTGTTAATCCAATGTTTACTCACCTTTTGGCTCTGCTTTGAACTCTACTAACTTTTAAAGGAAATATCAGCTCTTGACTGTAGCTGCTAAATGCTCCATTTTGTCTGTGGTTAGGTGCTGAGCAGGTGTAAAATATTATGTTAAAAGTTAAATTAGCTGCTTGAAGATGCTCAAGAGCCGTGTAGAGATGAGTGTGTCTGGTGATAATTCTCTGTGGGTTCATGTCTACGATAGACACTTTTAGCACTGCACAGTTTACCCGTTGTTCCTTTGGGATGCAGCCAGTGAAACCCAAAAGTTCTAGACAAAGTATTCTTTATTTTATAATCCCCGGCCCACAGGTGCCTTAAGTTAATACGCAGAGCCTGACTGTACAGTGCATAAATTATCCATTCAGCTTTCCTCTGCTCAGGGTGCTTAGAGGACAAGAGTACTGAGACTCAGTGAAGCGTTGGGGGGGAGCAGCTTTCTGCTCAGGCACTCACCAAAACAAATGTCTTGACTATCAACATCCCCCCAGTGCACAATTGCTGTTAACCCCCTGTGGATCAGGAGGCTGAGCTACAACTCTCCATTTTATTCCCCACATACATACACACACACATACACACACACACACACACACACACACACACACACACACACACACACACACACACACACACACACACGCACGCACGCACGCACACATACACACACACACAGTCACAGATCCATGTGCAGTTTCTCTTCTCCTTTCTCACATTATGAAGAATTCCCTCCAGACACTCATGTATTAAACAACCAGGGAGCTGAATGTATGCATGGGCTGTAATTGGCGGATTATAAATTCCTACACACTTTGGCACTGTTGACTTTGCCATCTCTGATCCCCGGGTGTATTCATTTCAAAGGCCTCTATTTGTAGCCTTTTGGTGAAAAACCACAGTTTAATGTGAGTCCTGCAGCCCCAGTGTGGTGAAATACGCACATATTATAATTGGGTCCTTTTACACAGCGATAAATTATGCATGAACTTAATGGTCGGGGTTTGTGGCCCCTGCTGATATGGAAACTGCAAGGGTTTGAAAACCTCTATGGGGAATCAGCAAAAGAAATATCTACTTTAAGTATGCATTTGTATTCATTAAAATCATATGTGGTTACTTAACTGTATTTTCGTGACCATTACATAAAAAAAAGCAATGTGACATTTTCCTTTCTCGCTTTTATGTGTCAGTTTTAAACGCTAATGTATTTATCCACATGGGATTCATTTCAACACATTTACTGCACTTGGCAAATTAAACCACGCTGTTTCTGATTGCAGCCAGCAGAGCTTCTCTCAAATGTGTTCAGATGAGAATAAAACTGTAGCTCCAATCGAGCCTGACAGCGGTTACAGAGCAGAAGTCAACAAGAAATAACGACCATCTTAATTGTCATGTAAGATTTGGGAAACAAAATGACTACCCAACATGCAGAGACTTGCACACACTTCAAAAACAACCTCTGTGCCACAAGCAGGGTGGAGAAACAACCACCGGCTAAATGCTGTGAAAAATTGGCTGTGACAAGTTTTTCTACTTTACCAGCCACATTGGTCTGAAACCAGAAATTATCTGCACGCCCTTTTCACTTGTTAAAAATTATATTTGGTCATTAAAAATAGTTAGACTGCATTTGAAGATAACTAGCTGAGACTGATGGAAGAAAAAGCTGTTCCCCTGCTGATCACAGGTCACATTTTAAGGGTCTTAATAATACCTTTTGAAAAGTGGCTGAAGAAAACTCACTCATGAAGACATTTGCCGCTATATTACACACATTATTCAATATTCATGCCAACGTCTTAAGTTCAGAGCAATTCACTGTACACCGCATGCTTACGTTGTTTATTATAAGTATGGGTGGCACCAGGAGAGTCATATTTGTGGTAAGTGCAGAACTGAGCCAAGTCTTACATGAGCAGAGTGCTTGGAAACTGGCATGTTATTTCAAATCGATTTACACAGTAGAGAAAACACATTTTGCTTCTGATGATTTATTTTAGTAAACAAAAACACAGTCATCAATATCTGCATATTATTATCTTGCTGAAGAGTCTTACTAAAATACTAGAATATGTACATTTCCCTCTTTGTACCATGGACAAATTACAGTGGCATGTGATGTATAGGTTACATTTTTTATGTTTTCAACTATTTGTTAATTGTAAGAGTTCTTAGACATGATGACCTGCCAACTGTACCAAACCTTAAAAGCTGGACAAATCGTAATGAATATTTTCTAATTAACAATGGATCAAATCACTATGTAATATAAAGGGTTGACTCAGGGTGGCATTTGATGCATTGATGTTACTCCATGTCTGATTGATGTGTTCGACTATAAACGTCAGCTGACAGTAAATCAGTAGTTATGTCAGAGACTAACAGGCCAAACATTATTACTGCCACAGAGAAAAATCATGGAATAGATAGATACTGATCTGTATCTATTACTCACTGACTTAGATTCAGATTGTAATCTCATTTCAGGCATTTACTGTACACTTGGCACAGAAAGAGGCCCAGTCAAGATGTCAAATACTCCAATGTACACACATCACCTTCACTGGCATCTGCAATGAGAAAAGCC
Source organism: Trematomus bernacchii (assembly GCF_902827165.1). Classification (NCBI taxonomy): domain Eukaryota; kingdom Metazoa; phylum Chordata; class Actinopteri; order Perciformes; family Nototheniidae; genus Trematomus; species Trematomus bernacchii. Next base: position 5,227,000 of record NW_022987840.1, on the reverse strand, counting down.
AGACAGACCTAAGCCATGAAAAAAGGCTGAATCAAAAAGTTTTATAAGAGACTTCAAAGCTGTATAATTCCTGCTTCAACAGTTGACTTCAATCAAAGCCACATTTTTCTCCCAGCTGACTGCACTGTGCCTGCCTCAGTGTATTACCATCCACACTCCCCACCTCTCTCTCTTTCCACCCAGTGAAAGTCGGGGGTGTCGTTAAAGAAGAGAGGGCCACTGCTTCAGATTTACAGTTCAACCATCATGAGGTCATGGGAAGTCCTCACGTTTGACCGATCACTTGATAAGTCAAGCAAACACTTGATAAGTTTATCATAATTTTCTCAGCAAAATAAACTGTGATTCACGCACAGAGAATTACATAGTTATTTTAAAAGGGGAAAAAAAGATAAAAACCTGTGAGTTAGGTAATGTAAAACATATTATGTAAATATGTTCAGTGAATGATAATAGTCTGAATATACTCTGTCTTTATGCCAGCAGGTTTAACATTAATCACTTTTTTCAACAAATATGTCATGTTCAGGATCTTCCTCATTTAGAGCGTTCCTGTTTGGGAGTTATGCTGTACTGCATGTGAAGCGTGACATTCACATGATTTGGATTAACCACACACACTCACACACATACTGTACACTATCCTCACATAAGTCTTTGCATGAAAACTTCAAATGTAAAAAATAAAAGGTTAAAGGGACACTAGGTCTCTCTCAAGATCAACTTTAATAACATTGGTGAACATTTTATCTAGCGCCAACATCTGTTCAACACTTGACTACTTCAATGTATGGCTAAAAAGATCTGTGCAGTTGTATCCCTAACTGTACTTTGTGTTAAGTGCAAACCAACAATAAACAGAAAAAAGTAATTAGCTGTTACACATACACATGTTAGCATATTTTAAGCATCTTGGCCTATATTGACTTTAACATAGTGTGCAAAACATTGAGACAGTTACTAAATGTTAATGAAGTTAGACGTTACTCTGTTTTTACCCGCCCAGGCAGGAAAATAAGAAATAAATAATCATTCAAATAAAAATAAGGACTATTTGTATGTTGGGTCGGATATTTTTATAAACCCCTTGGAAAACCTAGGTACATTTTGGGGATTTGCAAATCTGTTCAGTTCAGCAAGGAAAAAATAATACTCTCTGGAGAGAAAATAGAAACTGAACTACTTTTCAAACTGACCTCAAAGCACAGTAATAGCATTTGTACAAAAATACAGAAATTGCTGTCATTATGGTGTTGCACGATCATGTGTAATGATGCACAATGACTGTTTTGGCAATTGAGACAACAGTACTGTTTAAAACATATACTTAGAGGTAATACTGGTGTTGACCCTTTGTGTGTGTGTGTGTGTGTGTGTGTGTGTGTGTGTGTGTGTGTGTGTGTGTGGTGTGTGTGTGTGTGTGTGTGTGTGTGTGTACGTGTGTGTACGTGTGTTTGTCTGTGTGTATGCAAACGGTAACCTGTTTTCAAGTTGAATGCTAGTCTCTGTCTCCCTGTCCACATTTTTAAACACATAAGCTGCTGTCAATAAAGGCATAGATTCCCCAAAGTTAACTAATGAGTAAGTGTTCTCTTGTCTTTTCCTTCTCTCTTGAAACAAATAAGCATTTTTTCAGACATCGTAATTGTTTTAAGTGTCTAAAATAAAATACATGAACCGATCAAGTGAAAAGAAAATGCAAATTCAGTCCCATAATGATGCTCTTGGATTACATTACAAGGGGAAATATGCTTATTACAAAAAGGTCAGGAGTTTATCTTACTTGATCAGACAAAGAAAAAAAGAGAATTATTTATTCACGACAGCTGTCTTTTTTACCCTCTCTCTCAGTTTACATCTACATGTTCATGTGTCCTGCTCATTCACGTGTAGTTTCAACCCTTAGGTCAAAAACAATGATCATACATAATGCATCTTCCTCTTTTTAAACTAACCCACTACCTGTGACAGACCGGCAGACAAACAGAGCTGTAATGCTTGTTGTTGCTTGACTTCACAGCCCATAATTTGGGGTTTTGAGTTACACATTTGTCCCCGCACAGCACGTTCACAGCACCTGCTAACAGAAACATCAACAAACTGTGATGCAGGAAGTGCTTTATAATGAGCCCAGTGGCTTTTGTGACTGTGTTTGCTCAGTGACGTTATCAAATGAGTAATGGAGCTTTGTTTGTTTAGAGGGTGTACCAAGAAAGAAAGAAGGTTTGGCTCTCAGGTATTTTAGCTTTCATTCTCCCTCTTGGATCCATGGATTGCTGTTTGTCCACTGTTTTGGTTCACACTGAAATATCTCAACAACTACTGGAGGCGTTGGCGTACATTTTCTTTACAGATATTCATGGATCCCCTGACTTTTCCTTTAGGGCCACTACATTTACAGTCGTGATTTCAGTCTTAAAAACGTTTGGATATATTGTTATGCAATTGTGTAGAGACATTCATGCTCGATACATACGATATACATCATTGGGTCATAATGTTGAGGAGCACATACCTGAAAAACGACATGCTTTCCACATGATTAACTACAATGTTAAACATTAGGCTGTGCTTGTTACACATTGAGTCTGACATATATACGCATTGTCATTGTGAGCGTGTTAGCTTGTTGACTTGTAAGGTCTCAATAAGTCGCTAGCATAGACTATTCTTTAAATTAAAAATACTTTTAAATACAGGAAGTCTAATATCGCACATTTCTCTTAAAGATAGCTGTCTATTCTTGGGGTACTTTTCAAAGATAGTTTCCCATTTCTCTTTACTGATATATTCAGTGGTTCCTAAATACCCATCAAACTGTTTGATTGAACAGGAAATGAATACAGCCTGACCTGCCATATTGTGCTTGAATAATTCAGGTTTTCATTTGGGGAGTCCACTTGCAATCAATCAGTAGCAGGAGGGAAGGGACATCCCTATAATGAAATGCAAATTATTGGAAACTTCATTTTGTATTTGATTTGGTGAGTTTTTGCGTGTGTTTCATTTATGGCATGTTTGCCAACAGGCTTACTAAGAGCATTAGACTACACAAATAGTCAGACAGTAGCTCTGATTAAAATGTCTTCCCATCCTTATCACCACTAGGATCCCATTATGTAATTGTGTAACCCCATTGTGTTTCCTGGTCAGTGAGCATACTAAATGAGAGAGAGAGAGTGGATTTCCCTCCACTCTCGCTTCATTAGGATGCAAGTGGGGCTGAGGTCTCCGATGGATGTGAAGGCCTTTTGTTTGGGTCTGAGTTGAAGTGGGAGCCATTTGTCCCGCTGTCTCAACGGGGACACAGGAGTTTAATAGCTGGAGGTTGACCTAGTTGCTTCGTCTAGCCTGCGTTTGTCTCTGAGAGCAACTAAAAGTAAAAAGGGGGGAGAGGGGAGAGAAAAAAAGGGAGGAATTAGGGTATGCACCCTCCCCTGCTGAGTGATGGGACAGCTGAGGGCAACTGCGTGGCAGCAAAACAAACCCACATATTCTCACTGCTCTCGCTGCAGAAATAGAACAGCAGCATCCATGAAGGCATGTGCGCCAACTGATGCTAGCAAGTGAGATGCTGATGCAATTCTTCTTACTTTACAAGCAATGGCAAATTCCATGTTACAATTACTAATCATCATGTCAGCTGAATCGAAAAAATTGGTATTAGTGACATCCTTTTGTAGCTAAACACGATGCTAGAATCACCCTCTCTGATCAAATGAGAGTTGTTGCCCAACTCTGAAGCTCTGACCAATAGTCAGTTTTAGCGTCTTGTTTTGGGAATGAAGAGCTTTTATTATTTTTGATTCACTCTCATCGTTCTCATCAAACTTGTACTACTGTAAGTCGTAGCAAGCCCCTGAAACTCAGTCTCAATTTTCATCAACTTTCACATCTATTCATTTATTGTGTTTGCCTAAAAGTACGTACATGTACGTACGTTGAATACAAAATATACTGGTATGAGCCTATAATATAGCTAGGCATTTTTCTTTTAAAATAACAAACCCCCACATATTCCCACAAAACACAATACAACACAAAGGACTGAGGCTCATTGTCCTCAATGGTATCTTTGGCTCTGCAGACAAAAAATAAAATGCAACAATATGAAAATACGTGACTTTAACATGTTTATTCCAAAAAATATCAAAAATAATTACGAACAATTATATTGTACTGTAGCCATCAGGAAGCAATTCGCTTTTTTATCCTGGAGATAATGTGTTTCCCTTTAATAGTGTGTTTTAAAACCTATTTCTCTTTTCTGCACTGCTAATAATGACTGAATTTCCTTCTGGAGTTCTAAAAAGTTCATTGTAACATATTTCAGGTTACCATGTCAGACCACAATTTTCCTCAGGGTGTTTTAGGGAAACGTGCTGTCAGCTCTTAAATTCAGTCAAATGATGCTTCACTCTGAATTTAAAATAGCCTTATCAGCCCCACCACTCATAGAAACGCCAACATGCTATGAGACAAAAGTGAATCAAATAGAGGAGATATTTTGTCAGTATTCCCAGAAAGGGATTAGGACTGAGAATACAGAGAAAGCCCTAAAAATGTCACATTCTGTGTCATGCCACAACATGTTGCATGCAATTATCTTGGCAGCATCATTGAGTTATGCTTCTTTTTTTTTATCGCTGAAATGCAGATGTTGACAATGGCTGACGACGGATTGTTTGCTGCAAGGTTTTCCTTCCCAGAACGGCCTCTGCCCACGTGTTTGTCCACCAGAGAGTGTGCAGAGCCGGCAGTAAAGACTTCCTGCAGGCCACGGATACACCTGCTCCGTCAAACAGGTCTACACCGAGCCAAACACGTGCGTCACGGCCGTTCCCTGTAGAGAGAACTTATTGTACTAAAAGCTGCTGAACGTGTAGAACACTATCCAGTTGTCAAGAAACATTGTCACACTGTTCTGTTTTGTTTCAACATGCAGGCTTACCACTCTGTCTCTAAAGGGCATATCTGGACTCATGTTGTTTGCTGTTGTTTTAATTACAAAACATATTCAGTGCTTTTCTTCTTTATTTGCATTTTTGCCATCCAAGAACCTAAAAGGACAATCTATGATTTAAGGATATTCAAATGGATACACAGTGAATCATCATAGTATAAATGTGTCATATTACACATTTTAAAGTGCTGGAGGTGTATTATCCTTTGCTGGTGTGCTGCCAGGTCAGATTTGTATAAATCCTTGCCAAAAAGTACTGATTTGCTAGAAAACTTAAACGTTGCATTGCTTTGGGAGTCTTTCTCAATCATAACCTGATATACAGACTGAGTTGCATCTGCCTAGGGAGAAGCACACCATATGTATGCTCACACATGCTAAAATAACACAGCTGTAAATGAGCGATGTTGCTTCAAAAACATATCTGTAATCTATCATTATCACTGCACAGGCTACTTTTCCTCCACTAGTTTTACTTCCTGTTTCCTCATCATTCACTCTTCCTTCCATTCAAGTTTTTCCAATGTCAACATCCATGACATGCGCTGATACCCGCAGCTGGAAGAAAGCGAAACTTCCCCTGAAATCCCCAGAGTGAAGTTCCTGCAGCATTTTTGACATGTAGATAAAAAGCTGTTGGACTCAAGCCAGTCGTTACATACAAATAAGTTTTCATAATAGTGTATTTTGTGGCTTCAGATGCTCAGGGTAATCATTGCAGTGATTTTGGGGCGCCATTGCAATGTCCTCATGGCGAACAAGGAATCGTCTGTCTTCTCTCTGGCTTCAGAGGCAGGTGGAGGTAGACACTGGCTACTTTTGAAGTCTCTGCTTTCAGTCCTCGCTGTGTCTCTGAGCTCAGGGGCCCCGCTGCAGCATATCAAACGGAGCCCAAAGACAAAGCTACTTTGTGGTTTTTTTCATGGCCGCAAAGATAGATTGCTAATGAGGCTCCAGTCTCTAACGCTCAGATCTAGCTTTGGGACTCTTGTCTCGGATTTCAGCTCACATTGCAAAAAGAGAGACTTTATCAGTCTGCTCTTTTTTTTACTGCGACTCAGGTTAAGCAGAGAAAGGGATTTCTAAAGCTCTTTTTGGCTGGTTTATGGTTCCTCTGAATATATTAAAAGAGCAGGGCTGCATCAGTGTTGAATTTGATATTTCTCTTATGCATTTGCTTTAGCTTTGCACAATACTGGCGACATACTCATACAAACAAAACATAAAAGTTTCCTCTATAATCCTCATTTCAATGTTGATTATATATTTTTAAGTCATGAAGGAATATCAATTTGGGTGCTGAATATTGATAACTAGACTTAATTAATAATGGTGTAGTCTGTCATTTACTGTATTAACAATGGCTTCTTGTGTTTTATTTTACAATTTGTATTGTATTGAAGGAAAATGAATAATTATAGTTTCTTTGTATACGCATAAATCACATATAATCATAAGCATATAATCATTGATACATCTCATTGTAGCTGGATATTTCTGGATGAATATAAATGCAGAAACAAACAACCGCAGCAACCTGTTCAAAGGGGGATTATAACAAAGCATTTCATAAGGGAGGAAATGTGTCTGTAAATGCAGACAGAGGTGACAAACAGGTTCTGCAGAGTTTCTTGCAGATGACCTTTCTTCAACTGCCAGTGCACATTACAGGAGCTCACGGCATTTCGTGTTATAGTCACGGAATTAATTTAAACTATTGATTCGTGTTCACCAACACGATTTCCGCATTTTTTTGTGTCACACAGAACGATTTTAAAAGCAATGTATTTCTATTGGTAGTATGTTTCGTGCCTGCACCACATCTTTTTGTCCAGTCGGGTCTTGGAAGACCAGAAGCTGTGTGGTTCATAAAAACATGTTCTTACTCAATATCTTACCCTAAGCCTAACCCTATCCCTTTTATTTTAAATTGTATAATGTCGGAGTTTTTTTACCGTCCGCGAGGAAAAGAAATGGCTCAGAGCCTCAGAATACTGAAATCTGTATTTTTTGTCATCTTTTTTTCCTTCTAATTTGTTATTATTTGGTGCAGGCACGAAACATACTACCAATACAAATACATTGCTTCTAAAATCGTTCTGTGTCAGAATACTGGAATCTGTATTTTTTTAATCTGTTTTTCCTTCTAATTTGTTATTATTTACATTGCTTTTAAAATCGTTCTGTGTTACACGAAAAAAATGGCGAAATCGTGTTGGTGAACACGAATCAATAGATACATTTCGTTACTATAACTATGCCGTAAGACTGTGTTGTAATATTGTGAATACCTAAGCATTAAAACACAATCAATCAACTACTGCAGTGAATACGTTCTTTGTAATGTTCAAAATGTGGATTTAAGTTTCCAACATCAAATTTCAGAGATGTTTTACAGAAACCACCAAGTAAGTTTCTTTAAAAAATCACCATTTCTTCAAGGGGTTCCATATTTAGAGCATTATAGATTGTTGAAACAAGCATGGCTGCGAACCAAAAATAACATTTGAACCAGTTGTCACTAGACAAGAATTTTTGTCACAAAGCATTTATTGAGAGGGCTCTATATGGCAATCACAGACTTTGAAAATGAATTAATTATGGTAGATGATTCTAAATTGAGAAGGTAACATGTCCATGGGGGTCACTCAGTAGCATGAAGGACATAGCTAATTACATGTGAAGGATAGAAGATTACTCTGCTTTAACTGGACCGTCAGTCTACAAGGAGATCAGGCAAATCTACGAGGAAGACCCTTCAGCTTAACCAAAGACTCACTGAGTGCCAGTTTATTGGAGAAGGTCACAATTAGTAAATGAAATACTTTACTGCAGCAATTCAGCAGAAAACTCCAATCATCTTACAGAGTAATTTACAATATTAAATGACTTCATTATGAGAGATACAAACCTATCTCTGACAATATTTATCATGTTTTTTAGACTGTATTATCACATGTTGATGGGTCATTTTTACATGTAAGCATTGGAAAGCAGTGAAGTTATAAAAAAAAACTCTGACATGCAAGGTTTAACTGAGAGTAAGACGAACAAAAGAGCACTGTGGGAGGCAGTGATAAGAGGCTTAACGTTGGCTCAGTTCAGGGCAGTGAATTTACTGCCATGTGAAACAGAGTAGAAAAAGAGAAGGGAGGTGGTGCAGGGGGTTCTTACTGTAACTAAACCTGAAACAATCTGTTGTTTTAAATTGTTACAGAACAAGTTCACAACTACAGTCAGTTGATTTCCACTGGATGGTCATATGCTCGCCTTTCTTTATACAGTAAGTCAGCATAAACAAATGGTTTTTAATGTGTGTGGAATACACTTTCAAAAGTTACCTATGCAATGAAAGCTTTCCAACAATAGCTACATTAGCATTAGCTGTATTTCTGCTAAGTTTTTCAAAACAGTTCCAGTAAATTAGTAAAAGCTTTTGGACAGTGGCATACATTTTTGAAGGAAATGCATGCATGGTGAAACTATCTTTTTATTTTAACATAATGAAAGTTGTTCCTAAACAGTTAAACCCCAAAACTGTCAGGTGTAACTGTTACGTACTGTAGCTAACTGAGCCAGCTTACACAATTAATGTTAGCTTGCTAATGTGTTAACTTGTACAAACACAATAATACATTAAATTACAAAACAATATGCAAGAAAACGCTAGATGAAATGATGTCAAAGACAAATATTTCTACAGGTGTAAATAAACAAATCATCAAGTTAACTACATTGGAAAGGATTATCAGTCAAGTTAAACATATCATTTGTGGGTTTTTTTTGGATGATGCTAGATAACCCATTTAAGTCTTTTAATAGATATAAGACATCCCCAAAGTCACAACATATTTAGACTATACACATTTAGTGATGGATTCGCAATTAACTGGTGCAACTCAGTCCTGTGGACCATATGTGGCGGGGGAGCCTGCCTTTAATTTATTTTTGATTTATGGCTCTGAGGGCCAGGGGACGTAACCCAGTCCACCCCTGTCCCCCCCCCCTTTCCCTCCCCACCCCTCGAAAGTTTTACACCGTGTAGGAGTTAGGAGTCTGGTTCTCATAGAAACCAGCAACCTGATTGTTCCACTCCAGAGCCAGACCCTGATACAGCAGCAGGGGGCATTTGATAAGATTTCTGATCACCTCAAAGGTTGACTTTTTGGGTTGTTTTGAAAGATAATGACCTGATCTACGTCACACGTTCTGACACCCTGCAGCTGACAAGACAAAGTGCAGCCTCTTAACTCTCAGAGGTGAGACAGGTACCTCAGGCAGACTGTGATGCAGATAAGAGGAATGCGTGCACACAGACAGCCGTGAAACCCAGACTCTGTAAAAACCTCATCAATCCTTTCTTATCTGCACTTATTATCTCAGGCAGAACACTTCTACTTTATGAAACTACAGGCTCCTGCTGTGAAGGGCCAGCTCAGATCGCCATGGAAATGAAAGCAGATTGGAAAACTCTGACCAGGGGTGTTATTCATTGAGTTACATCAATATAAAAAACCCAGCACCTTCCTCATGCCTGCTAAAAGAAACAGCCCATCATTATTCGGCCCTCACTTTTCAGTTAATGAACTCCTACTGGAGACTCCTCATGTTGTGGCTATTTAAATACCTCAGTGTTATTGCCAAAATCATGGGAGTCATGCTGTTTGTACCGAGAGGAGGTCAGCAGCGCCTAGCTTCATTACACAAGGAGAGACGAATAAACAACACAGCAGTTGAGAGACCTCTCATTTAGAGTTGGAATAACATGGAGCGTTTAGGTTTCCCTGCAGATTAGATTAAGGTCCAATGTGATTCCAATCTGAACAATTAGATTTAGTGGTAATGTGAAGTAAGAGCAGCTACATTTGGTCTCAAGGTTTAAGTAAGAAGCAGAAGTGGAGATTTTGAGATCACTAAATTAAAATTGGTTGCACTTCAGGATTTAGTTGAGATTCATTATTTACACCAACAAAACACTAATCTTTAAAATGTGAGATTTAACATGTGGACTGATGTGATCAAAAGGTTTCACTTACTAAAAAAATGCTAATTTAAACTGGGATGGAACTGAGAAGATTACAAAACATAAAATTGACATATACCTATATAAAACTGTAACAGGTTACACCAATTCCCACTTGTTCTAAACAGCATGAATACCACTAACTCAGGAGGGAAATATGTCCTTCCTACACAAACACAGACAAATCTACAAAGTCTAGAGTCCATGCACTGTGAACATTTAAAGCCACATATGACCTGGGCTGCATTTCATTTCTCTCCTCCTGACTGTACCCTCTCTCATGAGGCAGACATGCAATTAAAATATCTAAATAGAGCAGACATGTGCATGACCGCCATGTGAACCCTTTCCAAAGGCTTTTTTCTTTGGTTTGGGAATTAATTTCAGGGCTGACACTGCTAAGAGGCGTTTAGGTGAATTACAGACAGCATCTGATTTGAATGTCATTATCACACAGGGGGAGCGTCTACTTGACACAAATGTCCAGTGATTTGTTTCTCACAAAAATACATATGATAAGGGTATCAGGCTGTAACAGATGCATTGCAACATTACTGTAAACGGAGAACAAACTATAGTGACATTGTTATGGCAGAATGTTTAATACAGCGTATTTCTGATATTCATTAATGATCACATTATTATTATTATGGTATTCCATATGATGTGTGTTACTGAGTTGGGTCACACACAGTTAGAGAGACAATGGTCGTTCTGAATTATCAATAGATGTATTCATTTTAAGTGAGCTGACACCGAGGGTATAGGAAGTTCAGAGAAGGCCTCGGGTTATAAAAACAGTTAACCTTTGTTAGTTAACTAATCCTAAGGATGTCATGAGATGATGACGTTTAAACATATACAGGTATAGCTTTCAGAGAGAAAAACATGTGACATTTGTGTGGTTGGCTGCATGATAAAATGTGCGTGCGTTAAACATGTTTGGGGAACATGTTCGTGTGTCATTTAGAAAAGTATATCTAGGCCTGTGTTTCTTCTGTTCTGGGGAGCATTTCCACGATTGGCTGCTGTGGCAGCAGGTGATGTACTTCCCATTGTTGTTTGTTTGTTGCAACAACTAAATAATAATTACTTATCAGCTATATCTGTGTTTGTGTTTTATTGATTCCTCTCTGTTTCATTCTTTCCTGTTGTGTTATGCTGGATATCTCCACAACATTTTGGAGGTCCTACCGAGATTGCCAATGCTGGAGGTTGCTGTGTTCCTTCTCTGGGGGTCTCAACTCCCTTGGCCAGGCAGCCCTGAGACGGCTGTGGTAAAATCTCAAGGAATTGAGAAACCAGACTTGAGACTTCCACAGAAGAAATACCGACTCACAGTAAGCAAAACGTATTTGGAATGAAATTACTTTTGAAGTTGTATTGGTTAAGGGGAAAGAGCAGAGGAGTGGATTTAGGGCATAGGTATAGCTGAAATCTGTTTGATGGTTGTTTGTTTTGTTTGTTGGTCTTGCTTTATGTTTATACTGGAGAGATCACTGTATTCTGCTCGTAGTCTGCCTGAGAAGCTAAGGGTTTGACTGAGGGAATATGATCTTTGCTAGCCGTAAGGACATGTTATGCTGGAGGAATCACTGTATTTGCTCGTAGTCTTGAATTCTGCCTGAGAAGATCCTAATGATTTGTCTTAAGGTTCAGAGATTTATTGGCTGAGGAATACAAATTTGCTTTGCGAGCCAAGTGCACAAAAACAGGGTGGAGGGTCATGCCTGTTCCGGTCCGTTCGGTAATTAAGAGATTAATAAGCCCGATCTGAGTCGAGGGGGTTAAAAATATAAAAAGCTCTGCTCGCGACTCTGTGAATTCACAAAATACAAAAGTGGAGGAAACCATGTTTTGTCAGGCCGTAATGAGTTAGAGACTCAGTATAAAGCGCTAAATGTTTTGGTATACCATAGTTTGTTGTTAATTGGTCTAAGAAGCCCCCTTCTCCTGAAAAGGCTGAGAGCTCCAGCCGGGGTGTGTCTGTATTTGTCTGTGAAAGTATTTCCCCCCTTCTCCCGATTCTGTAAAAGAGGAGATGCTCTAATTGTCGGCTGTGAGAGCAGCAGCCCGGAGTGAGTCTGCTTGTTCTTTTCTTTGATGCCTGAAAGAAGGCTGCTGAGTGTTGAGTTTAAAAAAAAGAAGAAGTGAAAGATCAATGAGTGATCTGAAGTTGGAGTGAATACATTGAAAATTAATAGATCAATGTGTGATTTGATGTAGTACATATATTGAAATAAATAAGAAACAATGATTTGTTGTTTTTAGCATAGTTTTTGTAGGATACAGTTACGTCACATTGTGGATTTTATGAGAAGTATTGAGAACTGATTGTTACCATTGCATTGCATTGTGAATTTCATGGTATTTGTCATTAACTAAGAATTGTACTTAATTATATTTCATACAGTAACATTAAGGGAAAGTAAAAAGAGATTTACTGAGTATATGAAGTAGCTATATTGAAATAAAAAGATTTAGTTTTATTTTCACCTAGAATTAAGATGTTTTGAAAAGTCTAGAGAGAGTAAAAGTTATATAAAGTTAACTACTATTCTGGAAAAGTTCCTATGGTTTACTGTTTTATGAGTAACATAAAATAAAAATATATGTATTTACTAGATATAAGAACAACATGCTTATCTAGGTTAACAGAAAGTTGCTATTAACCAGTTTCAGCTGCAACTATCCTATCTTTGTTCTAAAGAGAACATACGTTGAATTTACAATTAATGTTAGGAAAGTTCACAATTGATATCATTAAAGACCGTTTTGGATTAATAGGGCGTGTCTGTCATAAACATTCATGCTTAGATGGAATAAAGTGTTGAGATGTTCTCAAAGTGGGAGTTTTCACAATGCCTTCTTTGTTTTTATTGAAACAATTAAGTGATAAAGAAAACTGTTCCGTGATGATTTCTGTAGGTTTTAGCTTTAGTAATGAAGATTACATTTTGTGAGGAAACTTTTCCACCAATAATTCCTTTAAGTGTTCCAAAAAATATATTCATTAACTGTAATTAGATTACTTGTTTTTCAAATATAGCGCTGAATACAGTTAGTTTTGTATTATTACAACCTAACCATGCTTGTAACACAACTTGGATAAACAATTAGAAAATGAATAGAATAAGCAAATAGATAAAAGATGAGTCTATAGTGGTTAAGGAGGGTTTCTTTGTTTTGCTCATTGACTTAGAACTGAAGTAAAGAAGAATAGTGTTTTATGAGAACTGTCATTCCTCATGGTTTTTAAAGATAAATCATCAGTTTTTATAGACTTTGATGTTAAAATGGATCATGGTGGAGAATTAATACCTTTTTAGTTTCGAATTTAAGAAGATTTTAAAGATGATGTTTATGTTATTTTCCTGACTAGAATTTAAAAGCAGGACGTCAACTAGACAAAAGAGATTTTACAGTTTAGTTTTACTACTTTTAACGAAGTAAAGAATCTGGGTAAACTACCACCGTTAGTTTGTTTTAACATTCACATGTTTCAGCATTCCTGACCATATGGACACTCAGCCATTTTGTAACCCGTTGGGGGAGAGATTTAAATTGAGTTTTTCTCTAGTAGCTGATTGGCTGTGATTACAGCAGCACTGGATAGTTATGCGCCACCTTTGGGTTGTACTCTGAATCAGTGTGTTGGTGAAATGTTGCTCACTACAGAAACAGAAGAACTGTACAAAGAACGCATCTCTGAGGAGGTTTTGACATTTTGCTTGTGCCTCGTTGTCAAGGCAACAGTGGTGTGAAGAGGAACTGCAGTTTTTGGGGATTTCTACTGTGCAGAGGACAACGTGTGTCTGCTGATTGTACCACATTGATCCAAGAGTTTCCTTCCCTCCAGACATCCCAATGCCAAAAAGAGTTTCCTTGATCCAACTGACTACAGCTGCAGAGGACAACGAATCACTGACTGTTCTCATTATGACAAGATCTTGAGACAGGCTTGTCTCAGACTGTTCAGGCCCTGAAGAAATGATGCAATGATTTTACAGCATAACTGTGCAAGAGTTTTCCAAAGGGTGGTGCAGAACATTATGTTTAGTGTTTAAGAAAAGAGGCTGCTTGTTTAACAATGGTCTGGAATACTGAAAAGATTAAAGTTTAATATCCTTGTTTAGCATACAAGACATCTGATTATTATGTCACACATAATAATCTTGACATATAAACTAGCTATGGGTAAAACGTGTGGTCATTATACCATTGTTATCATGAACTAAAAATAAATAGGGAAATAGTATCTGGTTAAAGAAGAACGGATTTGATATACTAGAGAGGGTTAGTTATATTGTGAATACTTCACAAAGTATTTACTAATGTATTTTGAAGAACAAATAACAAAAACACGAGTCCAATTTTGTTTTGTTTTTAGATTAAATTGTCCATTACCAAAACTGTTCACCTTAGGTCTAGCTTTAGACTTTGATAGTAAAGGAGTATTTAGGCTTATTTTTATATATCTGACATTTTTGAAACATGTTGGCTATTTCCTAGATGGAGAGATGGCATTACTCTCCAATTGTTAAGAACATTTCTGAAGATTTAATATTTGTTCCATTTCTAATGTTCCTATTTCAAACGTAATTTTAGAGTAACAAAGGCTGATGCTGAACTTGGAAAACATGTGTTTGCATGTCGTAAACAAAGAGGCTTTGTTTGTTCAATCACCAGTTAAATCTCATACAGTAATAATGATTGATTGGCTAAAGCTTAGTTTAACATCCTGGTGAAACATTATGAGATATGTTCACTTCTAAGGGTAAACAAATTGATTAAAATGGATTATTGTTATTATTATTGATTAATTTGGAATATTAATTAAAAAGGCCGTTATCTGCAGGTTCACTTAGGAATGCCTTGCATGAACATTTGTCAGGCTTTGTGTTTCCTAGGGGCAGTACATTAATGAAGTTTATTGATAATTTGTTTGTTTAAACATCTGAAGAAAATTGTGCTGCGAACACGGGGAAAAACTGTGTTGCATTGTTTGACATCAACACAATGATGTCACTGATTAAAAACTCCAGCTGGTAGAATATCAAAGTGCACTATTATAGGACATGAGATCTCGAGACTGACTTAGACTTTGCAAAGACTGAATGAATGTGAATTGATTTGTCAATTCCTGACTGTTACAGTAAAACTGACCCACCGACAAAAGGTGATTTTATTTTGGGATGCACACAATGCTTTTGGCAATGGTTTTCTGACTATGCCATTGTTGAACCATTGTGAGACATGACGCATGAATTTTGTTTGACTCTGCATGATCCCTGCATGGCTTGATGACTATGTAGCTTGATTTTTAACATTGTTGATTCTTTTTGACAGGAGAACGTTTTTTCATCCTTTGTTTTAGGTGTTCCTGATGATGAGTCATAGGACTTTGAAATAACATTGTATGTGAAGATGGGTACTCTGAAGTGTCTTATTTGGGAAACATGGTCTCTATGGGTTGGAGGACAATGTTTCCAGGAGGGGTATAATGGGTTTATTGTTTAATTTAGTAATTTAATTTCAAGATGTATTTGATAATATTTTGTTTCCATCCCAGTTGAAATCTTTCATTATTTCTTCTGTGACACATTGGTTTCAGATTTCTTTGAATTCTTGTCACGTGAATCTTTTAACCCTCACATGATCCAGAGGGCAAATGAAACTTGTCGCCTAAAAAAAACTTTTTCCTACATGGTCAAGCTCTCAGATTGGGTTCTGCTAAGACGTATGATTAAATGTATTGTTCGAAGTTGAGATCTGATTGGTTTCAGCACCATGGCTGAACAATGTTGCAGGAGATGTTTGTTGTGTGTTTAGGAAATTGTGGGTAAGTAAAAACACAACACAAACAACATTTCATGGTTTCAAGAAGTTTAAAAATGATAGATAAGACTCTAAGACCTAGTGGTCGACTGTAGGCTGTTAACCCAGAATGCAAGTGCTATTTTCTACCCAGGCCAAAGCTGTTTTTCCCCTTGCAATCTTGAGGAGGGAAGATGGATCATTCTGAGGCAGACTGGAGTGTCAATGAAGGCAGCTGGATGACTTCCAGCTATTCTTCTACTGCTATTGTCTTATGGGTTTGGGTCAACACGAAGTACAAAACCCAAAACTTCTGAGATGATTTACAGCCAAGTATATTAGTAATCTCAACACTCCAGAGAACATATAGAAGATCCACCGTTAACTGTTCTTTTACTGAAGTCTCAGTTTTCTGACTACAGTTCCGTCCAATTCAAATGGTAATGATGTTGCTTCAGATGTCATCAAGGGATTTTGCTATGAGATGGGACACCACAGCATGAAGGCTAAGATAGATATTCCATCTAAAGGCTACGCATGGAGATCGGAACGTGCACATCCTGAAGAAGTGATTACTGGACAATATAACAGAAGTAGAAAAGGATGGACGCCAGTTACATCTTGCTATAAGTGTTTTGGAAGATTTTTCATTATGTATAATCAAGTATTAATTGTATGTTGCTTTGTTATTAGGCTATGTATGTAAGTTTGTTAAACTTGAATGGGACAAATTGATTTTTTCCTCTTAAACATACTGAGGTTTTTAAATGATTTTCCATTTAAGTAGAGTAGGATTAGCGCAATTGTCTTTTCTTCCACTTTTTGTGTTATAATCAAAAAGGTGGTTTTTTGGCTATTGTGAGTAGGTACAGTACAGGTGACCTGTGATTTCTGCCTTGAGTAAAATGATTACCCATCGATAAATATTTTTCAGAAAGTCATTTTGGGCTTTCGAGGGCGGAACTCAGTAGGTTACTTGTAATGATAAGTGATCTTAATTAATAAAAGGAGGGAGTGTTATGGCAGAATGTTTAATACAGCGTATTTCTGATATTCATTAATGATCACATTATTATTATTATGGTATTCCATATGATGTGTGTTACTGAGTTGGGTCACACACAGTTAGAGAGACAATGGTCGTTCTGAATTATCAATAGATGTATTCATTTTAAGTGAGCTGACACCGAGGGTATAGGAAGTTCAGAGAAGGCCTCGGGTTATAAAAACAGTTAACCTTTGTTAGTTAACTAATCCTAAGGATGTCATGAGATGATGACGTTTAAACATATACAGGTATAGCTTTCAGAGAGAAAAACATGTGACATTTGTGTGGTTGGCTGCATGATAAAATGTGCGTGCGTTAAACATGTTTGGGGAACATGTTCGTGTGTCATTTAGAAAAGTATATCTAGGCCTGTGTTTCTTCTGTTCTGGGGAGCATTTCCACGATTGGCTGCTGTGGCAGCAGGTGATGTACTTCCCATTGTTGTTTGTTTGTTGCAACAACTAAATAATAATTACTTATCAGCTATATCTGTGTTTGTGTTTTATTGATTCCTCTCTGTTTCATTCTTTCCTGTTGTGTTATGCTGGATATCTCCACAACAACATTTTACACAAAAAATGTCCACTGCAGATTATCATAAAATGTTGTTTTAGAGACAGAGACTGTCCCCTTCAAATACACATTGATACTACATTTAAAGAATATATCCGATAATGTGTAGTTGTTGTTAGAGGAAAACCAAATTATTTTGTGTTTCTTCTTCTTTTTTTTTCTTCCTTAACTCCTCTTCAAACATTTGAATATTTCTTCTAAAGGTTGTTACTGTGTTAATGAAGTTTCTGTCATTCCAGCAAACTGTGTTATGTTATTCCTTTCTGTTTTTAATGACACGTTCAGGAACTCTAGGATTCTAAATCTTTAAACTATTCTGGGGCCTCTCATCTGTTGAATGATGAAACTCCACTGGGCCCACTGCTCGCCATGAATTTCCCCATCAGTCAGTGTGTGAACATAAAGCTTTGGAGACCGCAGCCTAAACCCACCATAATCCCTCATGCCCAAACAAGACCAAAGACAGATTTCACAGGCTTGTGCTTCACAATACCCAGTCTGGAGGGGACACGGCTCTTTGTGGACCACTTTTTTTGTCTGGACATGGTTGCGTTTTGGATGTTGAGTGGGTATAACTGTGTGGCCCAAGGTTCAAGGTCAAAATGGTACAGAGAATGAAAAAGTAATTTGCCCGTAATTTTGTGCACGCAGACAGAGAGTGAGAGGTGACCGAGCAATCATCACCTCAACAAAGAAGCTTTCACACTGGCTGAGCCCAGGAATGTCACTCCATGAACACTGTCCCCCATCCGTGATGAAAAACAATGTTGCAGCACACAAGGGATGTCTTGTAGCATTATTGTAATAAAACTACATTTATCTGTGCAAATGATCAAAGTAACTGATCATTTGTGTTTGCTTGAAGGCCAAAGGGATAGTTTATCAGAATTCAGTGCAATGTGTCTATATTTATTATTATTATTTATCAAAATAGCCTTACAGCTAGTGTTGCACAGTTATAGCTGATTAGATTACATATCCTCTTATGACCCCCTTTCACCCTGTTTTTGACACAAACCTGTTTTCTCCATTCAGTGTATCAGAGTACAAGTAAAAGGCTATGAAGTTGAACATTTGTGTGCTGACTTTTGCTACTCAAATCCCAAACATTGAGAAAAGAAACGTAAAAGATTAAAAAAAACAAAATTAAACATTAAATGACTGAATTTCCCAAAAGTCTTCTCAGACAGCTTAAAGGTAGGGTAGGTAAGTTTGAGAAACCGGCTCGAGTGCGCTAGAATTTGAAAATACACAACCGGAGAAAATCTGCCACTTCCTTATGGAGCCCCTCCTCCAACACACACGAACGTGCACATGACCAATGAGGGCACGAGATAAGTTTGTGTACAGATGGAAGGCTGACAGGCAGGTAGGCCATCCAGTTATTTTAGCCGGGCCGGCTAAAATGATTGGTCGTGCTTTTTACAGTATTACGGCTTCCACAGATGAAATTTTGTTATGGATTTTTTGTCAAAGCACTTAAGATATTCATTGCTATCGGGATGTTAAGAGCATTCCATGGAATATAACAAAAAGTGTATCTCGAGCCGGTTTCTCAAACTTACCTACCCTACCTTTAAGTAAAAGACTAAAGTTTAATTTAACTAGTTTAATACTAGTTGAACATTACATTTTTACATTTGTATGTGTTTTTTTTTTAAATATTTTTCTAGTTATTGTGCTTTTTATCATGTTTTTAATTATTGTTTTATTATTGTACTCCCATTGTGTTATTTAATATTTATTGCTTGTACAGCACTTTGGTCAACTGAAGGTTGTTTTAAATGTGCTATATAAATAAATAAAGATTGAGATTGAGATTGAGATAAAGTTAAATAAGGACCTGAATAACGACCTACAGTATGAAACATATTAAGCAACGCAGATCATTTAGTAGTTTTAGGTGTACTTGTCGGAGAAAATGTTGTTCAGTTTTTATTTTTAGGCATGAAAATAAAATTGAGCAACACTAAGAGAAAAAAGTCCTACAGGCATCACAGCGCTAAGGATCAGTATTCAGGTGAGAAAAAAAACCCTGTCTGTTTTTCCTGTGTTCGTGTTGCCACAGCTCACTCTCTGTCTCCATGGATCCTGAGGATTAATGAAACCGGCTTCTCTTCTCTGCACCAAAGAAAACAGGAGTGCACTTCTCCAGCTCCTCAAACAGCGTCTCCCTCCTCCTCCTCCTCCTTTTCCCCCCTCTCCCCTTGCAGGTGGCCCCGTTTGCTACTTTGAGCGAGGCTTCAGGGCTACGGGAGGAATTCACATGTAAATAGGCCACTCGCTCTCAATAGACTGGGGGAAAAGAATGAATCCCATCGTGATAACCTTGCATAATAAGCAGGCTGGGACTGTGCATATTATTGCTTTCTTCTTTTTAAGTACACAATGGGATGAATCTCTAAACTCAGCAAAATACGAGAACCCTTTGGAGGTGGATTTATGGGAAAGTGAAGTTGTGCATTTTGCCACAAACATCGCTCTGACCGGGCCATGCAGATAAACAGCTTCATGGTATAAATGTAAAACTTACCAAGCAACAGCATCACAACAAAACTAGCCTATTTCCATAAAGACAGAAAGATTTTGGTTTTTAAAGAATTTCTTTGTGTCTGAGCATGCATCTCATTTATTTAAATCTTTTTCCTTGCATGGACCATTTAAATGTATCCTAATGCAATCCTAATTTTCCAGATAAATCCAGCTTTTAGTACTCAATTAAATATCTTAAACAACACAATGAAAAAAGCTTAGTTTAGCTTAAGCTTGGACTCCACCGTCTAAGATTCATCAGATATGCTAACTTATGCTTAAAAATGACACATTAAACTTTACTAGCCAGAACAAAATTTATTTTATTTATTTTTTACAAGATAAAGAGAATTAACTTGTTCAATGCCTTGTTTTGGTAAGGCTAAGGAAGATGCATCAATCCACATTGATTAACATCTACTCCACAATTAGTGGCTGTTCCCAACCTTATATGTGTGGGATTTGTTTGTTTTCATTCCTGTTATTATTTTCTTTATTTGAAAAGGCAATATTATGTACTTGGTGGTTGAAGCCCTTTCTAGGCTTGTATGAACATGAAGTTCACCCGGTTGAATCACCAAAACATGTTTATACAAAACATGATTTTGCAATACTCGTTTCGTAATTTTCTATTTTGATGAGAAGCAAAAGGTACCTATACATCTGCAAGCCAAAAGTCAACTCCAATTCCCAAGAAGCATTTGAGATAGAATCCAATCCAGGTTTACAGAATGGGTCAATGTTGGTTGAATTTGTGTGGCGTTTTTTCCTCAATTGAAACAAAGCTTTCTGAATTTGCTCTTATTAAAAGTGCTGAGGCAGTAATGGCTAAATATCATGGGTAATGTAGAATGTACAGCCATCTGCCAATATCATTTCCTTAAAAGGTGGGTTTAAATAATTATAATGGATGAAGACAAGATTATGTAGAAGTATACTTGAGAGTCCATCATAACTCTTTTCTATTTTGAGTGTTTCCAGGGTGTGACTATGTTGAGGAACACAGGATGTCATTAAAATAAAAACTTTGACGTGGAATTTACAGAGTAGGAAATCTTCTTGGAACCAGCAGCTACTCCTCGTCATCCAATACGTCATTGCTTCACACACTTCTTCACAAAACACAAACATTTTTGAACATTTGGTACAGTATTCATCAGCTGTGTGCGGCCCAACCTGTAAAATTAAGTGCCAAACTCGATCAGGCCCTAGGCGTATCTGCAGTACAGCATGCTATAATAGCAAAAATGAGAGAGAATTCCTTCATGGATGAGCTACTCTAAAGAAGTAAAGCCCAAGAAGACACTTCAGTGTGCTTTTACTTCTTGTCAGTCGGAGACTTTCGTGCCAAGCACCCAATCCGAGGTAAATGGGTTAATGCATTGACCTTGGACACGACATTTATTCCCCCTAATCCACCTTTCACTAAAGACATTACCAGAACATGGATAAGGCTGAGATAAAGGATGGGACTGAAGAAAAGTGAAAAGTTATTAAATGATCC
Source organism: Trematomus bernacchii (assembly GCF_902827165.1). NCBI lineage: Eukaryota > Metazoa > Chordata > Actinopteri > Perciformes > Nototheniidae > Trematomus > Trematomus bernacchii. The sequence goes on along the minus strand of NW_022987840.1, from coordinate 5,205,540 downwards.
GGTAAAGTAATTGTTAGTTTTAATCTCTGTATGTAGTTTTAGACATATTAAACTGAGTCAGCAAAAGACAGGTAACAGGCTTTTTGCTTTACCAAGCCAATAACCAACAGTGATCCTCTGGTGAGTGTTTCAGCAGATCAAAAATAATTGCCCTAAAGTAAATAGAAGGCAAAGCAGGACAGGACATGTTCATTGATTTACAAACACACTAAAGGCTGACGTGGCTTTTAGAGATAAGGAAATAGTATCAGGAAAAGTGTGAACGCGCCTTTGACCTTTGAGTTTCCTTCCTTCGAAAACAAGTTAAGGAGGCACCTTTGTCATAAAAAAACATGATTCATAAACTTTTGAGAGAAAAGGGGCATTCTGGGAAGCGACACTATAGTTCAAAGATCCAAGAATAAAAATGTTTTGTAATGCTTTTAACTGTATGATTAAGGCGTAAAAAGCCACAAAAAGAGATTTAAATTACTCAGATTATTCAATGGATTTAAATGACATTCTGTTGTAACCCTATAAAGTCATACCAATGTTTGAAAAAGAGTGCGAAGGATATGTATTTTTTATTTTCAAATGCAATAGACCCCCTGAGATACAGCACCAACACCTAAAATCAAGGCCATAATTATCACATTTAACTGGAACAGATATTTATATGGTGAGGATGTTTGGCCATTCAGCCTGTGAGCAGTGCAAATCTGAATCACAGTTATTTTTTGAATGCCAGCTGCTGCAGGGGCCTGTCGGGCTTCAGTCATTAATTGTTTCAAAGGAATGGGAGAGCAAATGGCGTTAAAACACTGAGCTACGTATCCACCCAGCTTAGTCCAAAAATACTCTGCAATGCCCCTGGCTTCACAGTGTCCTGCCCCAGCCAGTTGCACTGGGTCTGGTCTTCAGACCGCCCTGACAACATTTCCAAGTCCTGATTCTGTCTGTGATGAATGAATACATCGCTTAACCCTTTACACTGCAGCAGCCGATGGTGAAGAGCTTTGGGTCATTTTTAAGTATTTGTATGGCTGACAGCAGCAGTGTAACATCTGTATGCGTACATGTTTCTCATTACACAATATGCAAATTGTTCCAGTTTAGTGTGTATTTTTTGTGAGAAATAAATCTACGGTAAAGGAATGTCAACGTTTCCATTACAGACACTACTGCTCTTCACACCTGCCATAAATCATTTACATGGACCTTCAGGTTGTGGGTGTGTATCTGTGTGAACATGAGCGAGCATGTTGCTTTAAAATGAAACTGAGGACATTTTAAGGATAGGTTGACTGAGCATGTTTTTTTTCTCGGTAACCCTTTGCATTACATACACGGGTGACAGCACAACGTTTAATGTTAGCTATACAGCAGCTCCCCTGGGGACACTGCTGGTTTAGTGCCTTTTTTTAAAGGGCACATTGACATCTTTGAGTACCTCCTTTTTAAACTCATAAACAACAAAGTTGACATAATAACACCCTCCATACTGCCACATTGCTCTAAATGCTTTATTAAGCAAAACATAATGCACAACTTGTCTAATGACAATGTGGTCAAATTGGACCAACTACAGTAGCATCTGTATTTTTCCCCAAACATTGCTGTTGAATCAAACACAATATGCTGTATTTAAAAACTGTAAACTTCATATGAAGTAGAAATCTAAAGTGCTTATAAAAAAATGATATAAGACAGCAAGCAAGTCGATAATAATGCAATAGTGCACGATAATACTTTTCTTTCACAAAGAAAGTCCAGTGTAAGAATAATAAGATATAATAATTACATATTAAACAGTGAAATAAAACACTTTTCAATATTTACCAAATAACCCTTCAACTTGTCAAAGCCTTTTCCCAAAGTAGTTTTGGTGATATTATTTGGAACAGCCATTTCTGAAACATACAGCATCCTTTACTTCTATCACCCTTCCAGACCCCGAACCCTTAGTGCGTTTAAATCCATATAAACCTTGTATATCATATCCACACATGTCTGAAACTTTCTCATCTTCATACTATATTCCTTTAAGTGTCACTTTCTGACCAACAGCATCATCACAAGACCAAGACCAGGAGTCATAAATCTCTGTTCTTCACTGATAAAACTCAGCACTTTGAATCAGGACCTGCAGCGGATGCCTCTATCCACCCAGGACAATATCCTTCACATATAAGAACAGTCGAGTCTTTCACATGTTTGTCTTTCAGAACAAGTCTATCTCTTTTTCCTCTGCTGCCGCTGCACCTTTCTCCTTTTAAGGATCATGTCATAGAGTCTATCCAAGCCCTCCTTTAGTCCATCGCCTATGATAGCGCAGGTTGGCTGCAGGTGCCAGGGAGTTGCAGGGCCCAGTTCTTTCAGAGCCAGTAATTTCTCAATTTCAGCAAGTCCCAAAGAGTGTCTCAAGTCCTGTTTGTTGGCTACCACCAGCAGGGGCACCCCCTGGTTTTCAGAGGTCTTGGCGATTTTATGGAGCTCCGTTTTGGCCTCCTCCATGCGCTCCGCATCTACAGAGTCCACCACGAATATGATGCCGTCCGTGCATCGCGTGTACGACTTCCACAGGGGGCGTAGCTTCTCCTGGCCACCTACATCCCAGAAGTGGAACGTTACAGACCTGTGGCCGCCCAGAGACACTCTCACCTTCTCCGCATTAAAACCTTTGGTGGGCACCGTGTTCACAAACTCATTGAACTGCAGTCTGTACAGAACGGTGGTCTTGCCTGCAGAGTCCAGGCCAAGGATGGCGATGTGAAACGACTGGAAGAATGAGACGTTTGAGACGAAGCTAGGTTGTTCAGACAATCCATTCCCCATCTTTCCTCATGAGGGAGGATTGGTGGTTTGGGAGATTTGATCCTATTCCAGTCCAGCAAAAATCCTCAGAGCTGCTGATATTCCAAAAAGGCTCCAGCAATTACCTGAAAGCAAACTGCAAGTGTTATTGTGGGTGAAACAGAAGCAGTAGCAATTAAAGCAAGACTATGTTACTTTGACTGTGGCCAACAGTTGCAATTACAGGATAATGGAAGATCACATTTCCCTACATTCACTTGTGTCTTTTGCTTTGTCATTGGGTAAACATGACCACACGTAAGAGAAGAGTCATAAAGTCAACAAACTTAGTAATGAAAGTTACAAAACAACATCTATCTAAACTTTGCAAACATAAGCCACCATCAAATTATGTTAATACTAGATCAAGTAGGGCTGTAGCAGCATTAGTGTAAAGGGAGATTTTTTAAATAATCAATGGCTCAAATCCCTGTGAATAACTTGATAGAGTCTCTATTACTTGCAAAGCAAAATGAGCATTAAATCATCATGACAGTAATAGCTTTTTTATGAACATGATAACATTTGAAATCTGGTGACGTTCAATCAGATTTCACCCGCAGTTTTCTTGTTTTTGCTTTGAGAAAGGGGTATTTATACATATGAGGACCAAAACAAATGGGCATATTCATTTTCCATGTCACTCAGTTCAAGTCCACAATCCACAGTTGTGCGTCACCTAACATCCTCAATGACAAGGAAAGACTTTTGAGCAATAAGCAATATAGTCTGATTGATAACACAAAGTCATACTATATGTTACACAGCTGTAATTAGCCAATGTACCATGGCAGAAAACGACATTTACTTAATTTCACACAATGAGGAGTTAACAGCCACCATAAATCGAAACTAACTTCCTTATATTCAATGTAACATTCCTACAGGAGCCCTGTTTGCTAGTGTTGCAGTGTGTTACTGTCCTTTTAGTATACAACTACATCCCTCATTATATTTTAAAATAGGGCTTATTTTCCAGTCAATCTGTATTTTACCCATATGAGGTAAGAGTACATCTACAGAGGATTCACACGACAGGTGAGCAAAGGCATTTCAATGTACATTTTCAAAATGTGCTACCTCTCAATCTGAGCCATCTGTAGAGAAAACACAATACACCTAATACTTTCTGAACAGAAACGCAGTCCTTTATCGTGTAAACACACCAAAATTCAACTCACAGTATATTTACGCCTTGTATGTCGGCCACAACGACAGCAAATCCTTCCTCTGAAGCGGACACAACCCTCCCTGTCTGTCCTCTGTGTCCCAGTGTGAATCCAACGCTGATGACACTGCTGTCAGTCTGGATAAACGCCCACACGAACACTGCGGGTGCTTTCTATTGGTGCGTTTACTAGATTCTCCGACAGGTGATTGGCTAAAACGGCTGTCAATCACATGTCTAGCCCGGGAACTAGGATCACCTGTTGCGCTGTCTGTCCGTCACACTACTTTACTTTTGACATTAATAATGTATCGTTATTGATCCAAGATAAATGTGGTAAGGGAACCCAATATTTTTTAAATCGATGTTCTTTGTTAAAAACGACTGGAGAGGCAACAAAGGTACATTTCATTTAAAAGTTGTGAATGCCAATGCTATAAAAAGGCACTTTTTACGTTGATCAGTAATGCATTGTATAACCAAATGTCCAATACAGGTGATTTGACAAAAGATGTCGTCCAAGAGCCCTAAAAACACTTCTAAATACCAGCCATTCTACAAGCTTGATCCTTCACATCATTCACGGTATTTCTAGCCCACATTCAACCACACACGGACATTCAACTAGCAGAGAAACACCACGGTATGCTAGTGGATAAGCTATCTTAATAGCCGCACCAGAATAGCCGTTAAAATTAAAACGTAAACGTACCGTAGGTTCAGCGTGTCGAGTCAGCGTGTTTTCCCTTTTCTGTCCGTTTTTGTGTAGAGAGAGAGTGCAGTGTGTATACAGTGTGTGTGTGTGTGTGTGTGTGTGTGTGTGTGTGTGTGTGTGTGTGTGTGTGTGTGTGTATGTGTGTGCAGAAACAGCGCCGCCCATGCGTGTTTTTGTTTAAAATGATTGGTCAGAAAAGCAGGAAAAGCACCACGCTACTACGACCCATCATGCATGAAGGAATGGATAACAAACACCAGAGGCTTACATAACCTGTCTCTGTTTTTAAGCTCTTGTGTAGCCTTTGTCGCAAATTGTTTATTTTCACGCAGAAATAAGTACTTTAACAAGAAGGTCCTGCTGTGGAAGAAGTACTCTTTTAATAGTCGGAATACCACAGTGTAGACATACAAACAAGTTAAATTCATACATTTAAAAAAGTATTAGCACTAAAATATATTAGAGTACAAAACACGACTTATTATTCAGAATGTATTATTATTGTACTTATTAATTAATTAATTATTAATGTACTTATTATTCAGAATGTCCAAGTATAATGAGTATTATTTATTATTTGAATTATTGATTAATTAATGCATTCATTACGGCATGCTTGTGGATAAGCTATCAAATCGCTCTTTTTTTTGTTTCTAAGCTAATTAAACATGTTCAAAATTGCCAATTGTAAGTCACTCTTAAAATCTTACATATAATGGAAAATAACAAGTAAGAGCTGAAACCTTTCAGATTTTGTTTAGAGTTTATTACATTGTTTTGTTTGCTTTTTCTTAAGTAGATAAGTACTAATTTCCTGAAGCTTACTTTATAAGAGGATTTAACAGACTCGGATTAAGTTTATTGTTTTTCAAGGATTTTTCTTAACTTTACTATCTGTGTTTTCCCTTTTAAAGATTGTTCACAACTGCCAAGACATGTTTGAACACAACAGCTCTGGTAAGTATCTTTATTTGCCATGCATGAGATGGAAGATTACATTACATTTTTCAGCATTTGACAGGATAACAGGGGATTAAAATAACACAAACACATGGCAGCGTGTGGGTCATGAGGTTTAATGCAGTGACTGATATTCTTTTCATTTTATATTTAGTCTGCGAGTTATGCCCAGAGTCACGGATTACTCCTTGAACGCATATGTTCAGCTATTTCAGATATGCTTCGAAACATGTGCAGGCTTGGCGTGTTTATAATTCTTGGGGAACCGGGTGAGCAGCTGTCCGTGGTCAGTGGGCGTCTTAATGTGGTTGTATGACCTTTATGACCCTGCATGTTGACCGCCAGAACCTTAAAGCTACTAGAATCTCCAAATATGTCCCTATTTGATCATTATCAGGGATATGTACATATATATTTGATTTTTAAATAATTAAAAAAGACAAAGTTAGGATCTATTTTTCCATGATCTTGAGAGTTTCTCTTCCACACGGTCCAAGAATGCACTGTACGCTCCTCTTCTGCATCTGTGTCTCTGTGAAACAAATATTCAACGTCAGTATTAAAACAGGTGAAGCCCCAAACTGTCTACATTGCAGTTAATAATAAATATTACAATTATATTACAATATAACAGGCAGCTTCAGTCAGGAGATCTAAATTAACAGGGTGTGTTTCCGCTTTCTACATTAAGCACCAGATACCACATGTTTTTTTGGTAGGAGTAATTAGTAGATTAAATGTACTGTAAGTAGAGCTTTTATTTTATTTGATATACCACACTATAAGAGTAATCCATTACAAGAAAACCAACTAACTGACACAATTTGACATAGTATAGTATGATGCCAAAACACCACTGACAGTATAGGAAGCTGATTTTGGAGGCCAGAGCAGTGGAGGGAGTATGAGCCTCGCATCCCATCTTGGCTCGGCAGCTCTATATGTGTCCATCCCTTTCTCGGTATCACTTGAAGTTAGGTCTGACCTGGTGGTAGTGTTTTGAACTGGAAAAATGTAATATATTCATTCATTCAGTACAGCACACATGGAAACATTCAGAATACCATATTCTTAGACTTAGATTGATCGGAAATACACTCAAAAAATGACAAAACATGAAGTTAATCCACTTACTAATGTCCAAGTGCTTCAACTTTAAATGCAGGTTACCAGGATCTCTTTCGTATGTAGTAACTATGTCTGGAAGGTCCTCATTGAGCTGAAATCAAAGTTGTTTTATTTACTTACTTTTGTGTTTAGCGCCATCTTGTGGACAAATCAAACACTACAAATGCTGTATTCTCAAAAGTAAGAGTATGACTTTTTAGTGTTGCCTCTGTGTTTAGTGTCCTGTCTGTCTGTAACTTTGTGTGGTAGTGTTACCACTGACAGGTCTCTCTTGAAAATGAGACCTTGTGTCTGAATGAGATTTTACACCTGTATAAATAAAGGCTAAATAAAAAAATAAAATGACCCTGCCTGCTTTTTTCGATTCATCTTATGTGTTCCTCACAAATATGAGCATTTAAATGTACACAAGAAACATACAGAAGAAGTTATACAACGTATTATTGTTTGCAGACACTTACCGGTCTGAAGTTATGTGGTTTTGGGTTCTTGTAAGGCCCACAAAGGTACTTCCCAGTCTTGACAAACATCAGCTCGGACTCAAGAGAATCGGGAGGCCTGTATGATGTGACGAACTTTAGAGACTCTTCTCTTCGGAAACCCTCATGTAAAACCCTTGGTAGAAATGTTCCAGTTTTCCTCTGTGCTTTACTTGAAGGTGGTATCGGATCTGAATGTTTCTTTCGTTCTTCCTTCTGAGGAACTGACAGAGACCTGTACAGTTTAAGAGAGAAATCTGGTGGTTTGATGCTCCACACGTCGCTGTGGCTCTCAGTCTCGGGGAGTTGAAACCATTTGCTCCTTGCATAAGAGAGATGCTGAGTTGCAGAGAATTCCGTTTTTTCTTCAAAGCACACTTTGGACATCGGATGCAATAAACTGTATGGAGCCATGATTGTTGATTGACAAAGGTATTTGCTTACCTTGAATTCGCGACAGATATCCCCTGATTTGTCTTAGTTTGAATCCAGTTTGAGCTTGTATTGTTAGGATGTCAGGAACACAGTGAAAGGAGCAGACAGTGGTACAAGGGTTGATTACAGGCACAACATATAAAAAGTGCTGCTTGGTAACGAGTGTCCTTAGTCTTCTTTACAAAAAGTGGGCTGAGCTCAGTGGGACAATAAAACAAAAACAGGAACTTAGCAGCTGTCCAAACAAAGGCCTTCCGAATAGAAGAAATCATGCCATCTTCTGTATTTATAATCGTTCTTTCAGGCTTGACAAAATAAATCTTTAAATTTAGTTTCACTTTTACACATTAAGACAATTATTTAAACAAATGCAGGACAATATAAAAAGAGACTTAAATCGTTTTTAAAAACAAAGCAAGACAAGGAAAGATATTGAGAAAAGAGAGAGTATAAGGGCAATGTGAATATACATACAATTAAATCAATTAAAACAAACAGACAAACGAGTCAAGATAAACAAATATAAAATCTATAGAAGTACCTCAAACTGTACTGAAGTACATTCATTATCTAGGTGCCCACAGAAAAAAGTGTGTATTCATTTGCCATTTTGGGATCGTTCCATTAGATGGCAGCATTTCCTTCATTTGGTTGCAGTCAGAGTAAAACTCATGCGTTGATAGTATAAAGAGCTACCTTGAATTATTTTCATAGAAGCAGACTTCACTCCTGTTAGTATTGTCCTTTTCTAAACTGTCGTTGTAAAATTCCGACTGAGGCAGAGAATGTAAAGCACTGTAAACTAGGATAGAATTAATGAGATAATTGTTTGAGATAAACGGCCCTTGTTAACTTTACCAACATCATAAGTGCTTACAGTTTGCAAAGAGCAGCGGCGGGCCAGGACTTGGCGTGTAGAGATGATGCTTCTTCCAGACTCAGGGAGCAGAACGCTGATGTCTATAATTACATTTCTACTGACTGAACCTCAACAAAGGACAGGGACAAAGTCTGGAAAGGAGCTTAGCTTGTATTGCCTCATAAATAGCCAAACAAAATATACAGTAAAACATTACGCACTATATATCTAACTTTTTCACCTTTTTTCTTTGACATGGTCCTTTGTTGAAGCAGCCTTACCTTCTATGATGGATTTAAAATATGTTAGACATGCCTCTTCTTTACATTTCTCTGGATGCTATAAATTATGATTATTATCCCGTTATGTATACATCACTGTGATCTTTATCAAACAGCTGTGTTTTTAACATTTTCATCAAGTTTAAAGCTGTATTCAACAATATTTGTAGATTAACAATAGTTCAAATTAATGAATACCTTTGATGGGGAAGTATTGTCTCCCAAAATCAGCAATAACCTATCAAATCTAATCTATGTCTTGATCATTTTTTCAGCAAATTGTTTTGGTGTTTCTCAGTCTGTAACATGATGTTTTGATTTCCTCTCAGTGCTCTCATCAGCATCCTTTTGAGTTGTTTATCGGCCTCCAATTGGACACAATAAATAAATACTTCTTTAAATGAAGGTCACAGAAAAATGGACGAGGCAAGTAAAATAGAAAGATAAATCAGCATCAGCAATAGTAGTCTATAGTTGTGGATAAGTTTGGAATTATTACACAAAAATAACGTTATACTGTATGTAGTACAAATATTTTAATGCAAGTTTTTGATTGCTCTATACCTAAAGTACAAAGTTTAAGCTGCTTTTAGCTTTTTTTAAATCATTTTAAGGCAACATATTTCCCTTGAGGAGTCATTGTAAACTTGGTCTTAGCTCCTGTATTGGTCCAAAAGTGTTATGATTATGATTATGGAAGAAAAAACGGTTACATCAGAGGTCTGTGTTTCACCAGAGCCAGACAGACAGTGAGCAGAGCAGCTCCCCTCATGTAAACACGGTTCTGTACGAAGCAGAGTTTTCCCAGACAGTTGTTGCAGCAGTCCCTTTGTGTATCGACTCTGACAGCTGACACACGGGGGCAAAGGCAACAGGAAACCTGAGCTGAGAGCAAACAGCGCCTGTGAAGGAGCTGACCCCTCCAGCCCTGTTAAACCAGGAGCTGCCACCTTCAGGGGCTCCTCTCGACCCCCGGCCCCTCAGCTCTGTGTCTGAAAATCTCCTACCATTGTATCCAGTGACATTTACAGCCACTGCAGTCAGGCCTCGGCTGTAACAATTACAGGAGCCTTTTGTCAGACGTGACAGGCTGAGTGGCTTCAAAGACGTCTCCATCATGTCGCTATGACAACTTGATGGAGCCTAATTGCATTGTTGTTGGAGAAAAAGGAACAAGATAAATCATGCTGTGACACACAGAAGCTTTTTAAATGATGGTTATGTAACTGCTGAATAAATGAGAAACAAGCTGAAACAGATTATGCACGACTGTGCTGAGGAAACCATCTTCCTGCTTCTCTATAATGTTGTGTCAGGACCTCCATCTGTTTTTACTGTTGTTGAGCACTGTCACTGAGGCAAGAGAGGATTTTCTCTTTCTACCATCACTGCCCATTTCCTCAGATCAGAGGCTCCTTTTCCCTTTCATGTTTGCTTTCATTTCGGGTCAGGCAGAGAAGAAGGTATACTGTAAATCAACGAAATGTGATAAACCAGGAAATATCATAAAAGTTGATAAATCACATGCGTTTTTAATTTTCACGTGTCATTTAATGATGAAGAATTTTCCTTTTCTTCTATTTTTTCCTCTTCATCCGCTTCAGCTTTTACTGATTTATTTTCAGATCAGGGATGTTTTTTTCAAAACCATAACAAAATCTTGCAAAATAACCATAGCAGAAGTCATTATACTGTATGTCTAGTTTTGGTTAGGATTTAGATGTAGTTCAATTTGGTGAAAATAGCACTTTTGACAGAATTTAAAGGCACTGAAAACATATTTTTTCAATCACGAAAACAGTTTTGGTTTCACATGATAGCTTTCTTTGCTGTCCTCACTTCCCTCTCAAGTTTAAATTGGGAACAATAGGCTTTGAAAAGATGATATATTTTGGTGTACTAATCAGAGTGTGGCAACAATCCAATAACAGTTTGTTTGTATTGACAGTTGTGTCTGACTCTAGTAGGATTAAGGGATGTGTTATTGCATCATGGAGTGTACTACATGGTCTGGGCCGGGGTATGTGGAGGGAGTCTGGAGGCTGCATGTCGGTGATAAAAGCAGGAATAGCTTGTGTCATGACCCAGCTGCTCTCAGGTCACACTTGTCCTCTAAAGTATCTAAACACAAAGCAGCTCCTTCTCGCGGGTACAAAACAATCCCACACTGAGCAGTTCTTACGTCTGATTTGCTCTTCACAGGTGGAAAGTATAATTAAGTACATACTGTATATGTTTTTTTAAATACTGCACAATTCTGAGGTACTGTTACTTGTTACTAGTTTCTTTCATTATTTGCCCCTAGGAGTTACATGTTTGGAGAAGTTTGAACCCAAGTCCAAATAATGAAGAGCTTACATTTTCTCCATCATACACCATGAATGATTTACATGAGCCTTTAATGGCACTTTCAGCACGTTTTCCACCCTGTTTGATGCCATAACATCAGGCGTGCGTTGGCCAAGACACGAGCATAGGAATGATTACATGTAGACGTCCAAATCTTCTCCACAGGGACTCAACAAAGGTAGTAGCCTAGCCTACCGCCGCACAGAGCCTTAACCCAAAACAAAAAGCACATTTACCTTTAACTGAAAACAGTGCTGATTTAGACCTGTGCTGAATTCATCCTTTTAACACGTTATTCTTATTTTTACATGCAGATGATGGAGCGAGAAACAACAGTGAGGAAGACAAAAAGGTCAAATTGGTAAAGTGTGTACATGTTGAGATACATATCTGGCATTTAGTTTTGGACCGGGGTTTTAGGGCTGATCTGTACTTAAATAATGTTCTTGTGCTTTTCTGCTCCTTATGCACTTTCAAGTTGTACAAACAGTTGTCTTGTCAGTAGTGGAGGTTAGGGTAATTGCATAGAGTTTGCATTTCCTGCATCATTTAGCTGATATCACATTTCCCAGGGGACACTGCAGTGCTGCCATTACTCCCACGACGCATAACTGATTATAATGAGAGAAAATTGCACAAAATGAGCTCATGTGTAGATTATAGAATCAAACAAGCCAATTATCCCCATTTAGTTACCACTTTTCTTTGCTCCCTGGATGTAACTTGAAAGCTACAAAGTCATTCATGCCATGTACTGTTTATATGGTCACTTGACATAGATGTTTTCCATATGGGAAATTGAATTGCCGGTTGTGTAAGAGGATGCATGAGCAGACGGGAAGAAATTGGGTTTCTACCTGATGGCTATTCCAGGCTCTGAGCAGGTTGATGGTCCAGGAGATTTACGAGGGAGGGGTTATATCTCTCCTCGTGTGGGAGTCCGACAGACGAGCGTCTCACCAAGACATTCAGGCACCTCCACGTTGAGAGAAGACTGTCTACGACCTGCACAGCTGTCAGCTTACCACTGGTCCTCTGCAGACCAGCAGGAAGGACTGTCCGAAGGGTTAGTCATCGTTAATCACAAATTATTGTCTTACTGACTTTATTGAAACTCAACAGTTCACTTAAATATTCCTCCTGCTTATTATTGTCAAAAATCACCAGTCTAGGTTTTAAAGAAAGGTTTCACTTCAGCAGAATTGTTCTCTATACTTTAGAGTTAGTTTCTCGGTTTGAACAAGCTACCTATTTTAATATCTTGATAAATGTTTAATAATTTCACTCTCTTTACAGGCAAAATGATGGTGGTGGTACCGACCTATGAATACAAAATATATTCTTTCCCCATCTTTGGCTCTGGGAAATGTTGGTGGGCATATTTTTATTATTATCTCAATTTAAAAAGCGAAATGAGTAACCACTTAATCAAGATAATAATAAGCAAATCAAATGTTTAATAGTAGCCCTAAATTGCTCTGTGAACATATTTGAGACAACATCTGGATAGCTGTTTATATTTGACTGTATTCTCACAGTGATTTGAAGACTGCATCTCATCAATCGTTTTAGCTTTTATATTAGCATAACTGACCCAAATAACCCATTGTACACCTTATTCCTGGCTTATTCTGCTGCTCTTATTCAATAGTTTTCAACAGGACGATCCGCTCCAGCTTCTCTGGTACTGCCAGTGAAACTCTATATGTGAGTAGCCTGGATGAGTAAAACCGTGAGAAGGGAAACGAGCTGTTTGGAAAGAACCCGACTGTGATATCTGGCTTATCCAAAATCCCACTTGTTGGCTGAAGCTGTTTCCCTGAAAAATGTAGCATGTGGCCCATCTGTTTAAGTGGTTTGGAGTGTTGACTTATAAAATATAGCTCCATGATTGGACCATCAGTCTGCTTTTCCCCTTCTTTAGAAATTGAGTAAACATTGCAACATGCAGATCATTTTACAGGCTTACTGTAAGTTGATGCAGATAATTGATTTTATACAAGCTTTGAATAACAGAGCGCCCAGTGATGAGAGTGTGGAAGTTGTCCATAATGTTTAAATAGTTAATGCTTTACCCTGGTTTGTCCCTTTTGATTATAATAAAAGTATAATTGAACCTTTGAGCTGTGTCGTTATGTCGTTTTTCTGTACATGCTTTTTGACCTTTCACCTTTTTCAATGAACATCCTGTCCTTAGTCATATTTAAGCTTTTACTTTATGTCAAAGCGTTTTACAGGGAATCCAGAATTCAACAGCACATTTTGAATCGCATCAATTTATGTATTGTTTTTTTCCGACTGAGATACTTTTTGTATTGAGTGGCTTAGTATTATAGTACTGCATCATACAATATAAGCATATCTATAGGTAAAAAGCACTCATTATTAAAAGTGTTATACAAATGCAATGCAGTCAGAATATAATATATCCCTGTGATCTTTGAGAATAAGAGCTGCATCTTCATTGTGCTGTGACCCTTGCTGCTCAGCGGCAGATGTGTGCAGCTGTGTGGATGTCGGGGCACGCGGCTGATGCCCCTCCTAACGCAGTGTGATGCTGCAGCCCGGCGCCTCTGATCAGCCGACAGCTTCTCCGATCACTCCCACCAACAGTGGCTTCAGCAAACCTCAAGTTCCCCCGGAGTTCCTCCTGCTTCGCTTGTTTCTGACCGGATAACATCGGCTGCGCTCGGAGGGTTGGGGCTGTTTGGTTAGAAGATTGCGCGCTGATCGCATCATGACGATGGGACTTGAAATCGTTTCCAAACTTCTTACGTGGGTTGTGTTTTTACTTCCTAACGCAATGCACGCACAAACAGGTAAGCGACCACCTCCAAGTAATTCATAGATTTAGTTTTAAACCGCGGTAAAGGAGTTGCGCAATCACTATTTCCAGAAATGTTATGGACATACAATTTGTTAAACTACTCTCTGCCGTTTCCCTCGGTAATTAAAACAATGCAAACCAAAAGTGGGATTACAAATCGGATTTAATTACTGTATACCAAGGAGCTTAAAGTACTGAGCTTCCTCTTTGATTTGTTGTGTCCATCTGCCAAAAAGAGGCTGACACCTTCTCATCCATCATGTCATCCAAGGCCACATACCTCCAAGTCTCATGGCCACGGTGTAAGGTATTGTGCTGTCATTGGAAACAGAGGGTCGCCACTCACTGACAGGTAGGCAGGATGTGAACTCTCACAGTTCCTGTACAGCTGATCAGGACTGAGGCCACCAGGTGTTGAGAAGGAGGTCGCTCTATTGACAGCCTTCACAACTCCTGTGGTCTCATTCAGTGGCTTGTCTGCCTGTCACTCAGCACTGAGGCAGACTCAGTCAAAGTCACCATTAACTTGATCTCTGAGGCAACACAACTTATTAAAAGTTGGCTGATATTTCTGGGTCACAGCTTGGATATTTTTCTGTCTCTTCGCTCTGGCAAGCTAAAACTACTGTGTTATGTCAGAGGTTGCCTTGGCATGTTCCTCGACAAAGATGTTCAGGTTTTATTTTATTGGCTGTTCTATCCCAAAGTGCTTAAACGGTGTGCTTCAGAGACATTAACCTGCTGACCTTTCCCTTCTCAGTTCAACCTTTAGGAATTCCTTTCACTCCATTAAAGCTTCGAAAAAGATGTCTATCATTTTGATTTGATTTTTCTGTGTAAAACACATTACTTTAGAATTATTCAAATACAAAGTTTCCCTCCTGATTTAAATTAATTTGACCTCAAATTGACAAGTTCAAGTTTTCGCAACATTCCTATGACAAGCTTTAGAACGTTTCCAGCACATTTTTACCACAACCTGATGAATACAAAGTGCCTTCTCCCCCTTATATTACAACTCATGTGCAACCATATCTTAAACATCAGCAGTCACATCCTGCTGGGAATGACCAGCTGGCTCCCTTGTGCTGCTGTTTAAGGTTATGTTATTATATTATTAAGGCTCTGGTTATCATGATAGTTTAAAGAGCAGAGAGAAGATGAGGGGATTTATATGTTGTAGTTAAAACCAGTGGACAGCAGTTGTAATACCTCAATACCTTACCTGTCTATGACGTCCATTAGTAGACTCACAGGTTATGTATATTGATATACTTAATGCCAATAAGTGGTTCCAAATTCAAGCAACAAGGTGTTGAGAATGAAGTCTGTCTATCGGCAGCTTTGACAGCCCCTGTGGTCTCTCTCAGTGCCTTGCCTTGCCTTGTCACTGGCAGACTCAGACTGACTATCACCTTTCACTTAAACTCTC
The DNA here is from genome assembly GCF_902827165.1 of Trematomus bernacchii. Classification (NCBI taxonomy): domain Eukaryota; kingdom Metazoa; phylum Chordata; class Actinopteri; order Perciformes; family Nototheniidae; genus Trematomus; species Trematomus bernacchii. Next base: position 5,190,075 of record NW_022987840.1, on the reverse strand, counting down.
AGGGCCAGAAAACGTTGCTGCGGTGCACAGAAGCTCGCTGTACTTCTTAGTTACAGCTCAGCTCTTTGTCTTCCTCTCTGCTTTCATCTTAATGGCCATTTGCTTTTACGACATGTTTGAACCTATAACTATAAAACTAACTATAACTATAAATGTTACATATTTGATGGTCTTTTTCATATTTGCTACATTTTTCTACCCTTTTTCAGTAAATGTATCCATAACCTGATCTGATAATATCATGCATTCCACATTTCTCATGTCAGTGCATTTTATGGTCTGTGTGTAAGCTTTTCAATTCAAGATGTGTATCTTGAACACAGAGGAACTGGGCAGTGGGTTTCCACACTTCACTATTTGTCCTGTAGAAAGCTGTACATATATTGGTACAATATATTGGTATTACCAGTATTTGTGTACAACCATGTGCTTTCTGTATTCTGTCTCTCTACCTGGACTTGCAGAGCTTCCTCCAGAGTGTGTGTCCGGGGGCCACTCCATCCTCCAGGACCCCTACCGCAGCACCACCTTCAGCTCCAGCTGGGTGCAGCAGTCGGCCCTGCAGGAGTTCATCTGCGACCACTCCCTCTCTCCGGGCTGGTACCAGTTTCAGATCTTTGATAAGCCGGCCAGCATGCCCACGGAGTGTGTGGAGGTAAATTATTTACATACACCGATTCCTGTTTAATTCACTGTAAAACATCCCTTGGTTTTCATTCATGTATTATATTATACAAATGAAACAGCAAAGCTCTAACTACATGTTGGGCTGGTAGGTGGATTTAAGAAAATTGAACAGAGCCAAACAAGCTGTGTTCTGCCTTTATGCTAAGCTAATCTTACCTTTAGTTGGCTTTAGCATCATATTTAGCATACAGCTATCAAAGTGGTATTGATCTTCTCATCTAACTCTCAAAGCCCTGAACCAGTGAATTTCCAAAAATCTCTTGACATGTATTCAGCTGTTTTCTACATCTGCACAATTTGCTGGACTGAAACTTCAGCAGTAATTTTGCTTTGTTTGTAGTTTCACCTCATCAATCTTGGGCTTAAGATACTTAGTCAGGGACTCCAAACTGTCAAACTTTGATCTACAATTTCACCTCTCTAACCCTTCAGCTGCTTTAGCTCATCATCTGCAGCGAAGATGTGGTGATTGTGACATACAAAAGGTATATTTTATGTTGACCAGCTGCAAAGCATTTCCTTACAAATGGGTTTAAAGAGAGGGTTTTCTGTCTTGCAAAGACAAAACAATATAGGCAACATTTTTCAGTTCGCTCTGATTTGTGGGACTTTCTTTTGCAGACACATTGTGTAAAATCGCACTAAATCAATTGCAAGTCAGACTCCAGGAATCCAATTTTTTCTTAACCAACTTTGACCTCAGTAAAGGTCACACAATTCTCATGACCCCCGCATTTTGATTTAATCAAGTCAATAATTTTGGTGTTCTCTTTTTTAGGGAAGCATGTGGTGAACGAGGGCTGTTATATTCCAAATGTTTGATTTAGCTTTGTTAATTCAAACATCAATTACTTCAGAATCTCTAACTCCCAATCTGTGATCTCATGTGTGGAAACTCTCTGTCCTCTCCTCAGTCTTTGTGTCAAAAATGTATTTGTGCGTGTTTGCATGCATGAATACAAATGCATTTGAGGACACACACATGTATGTTTGTGTGTTTGTGAGTACACATTTTTGAAGGACAGTGCAAGGAGAGCTGGAATGTGTCTCATCCTGCGGGAGTCCAGCTGTGATGAGTAGGGATGGGTACCGAGCCCCGGTATTAAACGGGCCCCGGGGCTGAATTATTAAAGACCGTGGTACCGTTAAGCTCCGACGTTATCGGTCTTTTTATCGGTACTGGAGACATCTAAAAAAGATGTCATGTGTATTATTGCTACACAAACATTATATTGCAGTTTTAGTGTCGCCAACTCCGTTTCTAATACGCAAAAAGACTGCAAAATGCGTCATCTTTAGTATTTTCGATCTCTCCAATCCAGACGAGAGATCTCTCTCCCCCGCCTGTGTGCGAGGGGGCGGGGCAGTTTACACACACGCAGCTGCTACATGCAGCAACACACACACACACGGAGGAGATGGCGGAGAGAACGCGCTCCGAGGTGTGGTTAAACTTTACCCGTCTCGCTCGTTGCCTAAAGTGCAATAAGAGTTTAGCATGTCAGGGCGGTAACACGAGCAATTTGTCTAAACATCTTGCAAAAGTGCACCACGTTCAGACGGAGAAATGCACCGGGTTCGACTGTCTCTCTAGTAGCTCTGTAGCCCCATCCACGAGTAACGTTTCCACGTCAGGTGTTATGTATGCTAGCAGCAACACACGGAGCTAACTCAATGATTCAAACATGGGTTAATGATTACAGGGAACTGAGTTATTTAGTTTGTTAAAGTTTCAGCCATTCTGTTCCCAGTTCTGTCATCAGATTATTTAATATGATTTGTTAAAACGTTGTTGTTTCTGTTGATGTGAAATATTATGTATTTCATTTAAATAAAAAGCAATGTTAGTTTTGTTCACAATTTGTTAATTTTCATTTAATCGTTTATTTGAATAGGGACAATGCACATTAATGAACACTTTAGACAAATAATGCTTCAAGTGTAAATATGCCGGATTTTAGCTTTGAGCTAATTTCCATCCGTAGTCCCTGACATACAACATATAGTTAGTTTACCTCATTTTTCTCTCCAAAAGAACCGATAAGAGTACCGTTAAAAGACCGGACCGATAAGCGGTATCGATAAAAGTAGTAGTACCGTTAAAACCTTAACGATACCCATCCCTAGTGATGAGCCTGCAAAATCCATCCAAAGTGTCAGCTTCCCTCTGCCTTCCCAGGCATCGCTGCTCACCCTGGGTGATGGATAGACTCAGGAGTGGGTGAAGCGAGGGAGAGAGGATCGCTGTGAACATGTGTGACATTATAACCACCTTTGGTCCAACATGCAAAGACTACACCTTTTCCATTTGTCCTTATTATTCTAAGAACACTAAAAGCTTTAATTAATATGCCCCATGTTCTCCTCTCTAACTCTTTCTGAACATCCAGGTGAACCACTGTGGGACTCAGGCTCCTGTGTGGCTGTCCCTGGCTGAAGGTGAGGCCCTGCCGGGGCCCCTGGAGGTGAGGCAGCTGACGGCCTGCGCTGCCTGGCAGCTTTTCCCAGGCACCGGCAAAGACTGCTGCATGTTCCGCATCCCGGTCACCGTGCGCAACTGTGGAGACTTCTATGTTTACCTACTGCAGCCGACGCAGGGATGCATGGCATACTGCGCTCAGGGTATGTCCGGACAAATAGTCTATTATTTTCTCATTATTTTCTCTTAGAGCAATAGTGTTTACAAGCTGTTTCAAGAATGAACCTCTCATGTTTGCACCCTTACACACTTCTGTGCTGTCAGACGGTTTGTCATGTTAAGTTTGGTATAAAGATAAAAGTTTGTAAAATACATGGAACTGCTCATAACAAGGTCTGTGGATTATCTTGAGTAACAATGTCATCATTTCTTGGAAAGAGACATTGGTGTCAAGTTTTTCAAATGTATTTTCTTGGTGCTTTGGGCTCCATAAACCAACTTTCATCTAGTTCCATTATATCAGAGAGAGGGCAGAGATACAATCCTAGAGTCTCTCTTCAAAGAAGATTAATCTGTTATGTTATTAATGTTGATTAATACATGTAACTGATGGTGTTATTGCTTTCCTATTTATCTAACAGAGATGTCGGACACTTCACCCACAGCGTCGCCGAGCTGTGGCCCTGACGAGGTTAACGTTGATGGAACATGTAAAAGTGAGAATCTTGCTGCTGTGTTTATGGCTTACGCTTGTCTCCTCGTGTTAGGTCAAACACCAAAACAATCAGGAGGTCAGGGAGTTGCCATGCGGTCAGGAATGCACTGGCGGCCCCTCACCGCTCCTCTTAATGAGCTGAGCATGTGTCCCGGCGTCCGCTGGGCCTTGTCTCCATGGCGACAGCCCTCAGACAGGTTGTGAATTACGCCAAGGCAGGTTTTAGGAAGCTGGCAGAGGTGGAAAGGAGAAGAGAGGTTTAACAAGAGATGAATGAAATGTCACTGTACGTTATAAGATTCAATAACTTGTTTCATACATAATAACCCCGTTTTCTATGATTTCATAGCTCTCTTTCTAGATTTAAATTCAGACAGCAGCGCTTTCTGAATATGTTTTGTATAAAACTGCTCACTTTTATGAATTCATGTTCCTCAGCTCCTATTGTCCTCTACTTACAGGTTTGCTGGGTAACACCTGGGTCAACAACACTGTATAACTCAAAAATACATAAACACATTAACAAAATACTGTAGACAAAGTTCTCTCATACCATGGCTATTAACATGTTGCTAAAACAGCCTCCACACTTCTGTGAAGACCTTCCTCAAGATATCTGACTCTGAATGGTGTTGAGGTCAGGGATCTCTGCAAAAAACATTACTTTGTTTAACTGGCTTTAGTGCACAATGTTGTGTTTAAACAGGGAAAAAGCCTTTCAGTTGCCATGAGGTATAATCTCAATTAGAAGTCAACTTAAACCACGTAAAACAGCTCCAACTTGCATGAATAGGCTGTATACAGACAGGGTGTCCACATACTTTTGGCCTTATGCGTACTGTATGCTAAACCAGTAGTAAGGTTGGAAAGGCACCCTGTGGGTGTGAACATACCCTTTTATAAGGAGCCTTGATCTTTCTTTGACATAGGAGTACGTACATTTACTATACAATGTGTACAGTACGGTATATAGGCCTTGATTTCTTAATTAGGGCTGTATTGGCTTCCTTTTCCACCTCTGTTGTGAGAGAAACCTGTGCATATGTATAATTTAAAGGGCCATTTCTACTGATCATAATTCCATTGTTGAGGTATACTAGAATAGATTTAAATTGTGCATTTTTCCAAAATCACCTTGGTTTCTAATACAGCATCTCTGTATAGTATGTGTATTCACTGAGTTTCACTCTCTGTCCTAAACGGCTTGTTGGAGCTCCTGCCTGTAAGGGCACGTCACGATACCCAGGAAGAAAACAATGGAAAATGAGAAATCTCCAACGAGGCGTTTTGGGGAGGTCTTTTCTGTGTTAGAGTTTTACTCCCTACAGGGTGTACTTTGAAGGTTTTTGACTCTGCAGACCGTTTACATGCATAAAAACCTTCATAACACACAAGAGGACGGGTAATAACTGGAAAAGCATGACGTGGGCCCTTTAAACTAAAACATATGGTCCACTCATCCACCTACTCTTTGTTCTTTCTCCATCAGCAAAGCAGCCTCCCACTCCATCAGCACCAGTGGTTGTCTCAGAGGTGACAGGAAAGTCGGTGTTCCTGAAGTGCAGCTTTGGCAGCAGCTCCAACAGCTCCCTGGGATACGTGGTGGCCTGGTCCCGCCTCTCACCTGAGGGCAGGAAGGAGGAGCTCAAACAGGAGACCACCCTCCAGACCTTCGCCTTTATCGAGCTGGACGGCTTCAACCTCCGTCTGGGGGACAAGGTCTGGTGCAGAAGCTCAATGTGTTTCACTTGTAGTTTTAAAAGTGGACGAAAAGTGGTTTCCAAAGACAAAATCAAGCCCATTTATTTAGCAAAATATATGAAAAGTAATATACAGTGCAGTTTCAGGAAAACTAACACATATACATCAGAATGTTGATAGACATCATTCAATAATAAACAAAGGCTAATTAAAGGTGGGGTAGGTAATTTTGGAGAAACCAGCTCGAGTGCGCTAGAATTTGAAAATACACAGCCGGAAAAAATCTGCCGGGCCGGCTAAAATGATTGGTCGTGCTTTTTACAGTACTACAGCTTCCACAGATGACATTTTTTTATGGATTTTTTGTCAAAGCACTTAAGATATTCATTGCTATGGGGATGTTAAGAGCATTCCATGGAATATAACAAAAAGTGTATCTCGAGCCAGTTTCTAAAACTTACCTACCCCACCTTTAAAGCTAATACTTAACCTTTACTCCTGAAATGGTCCTGACTCTTTTCATCATAGGACTACAACAATTAGGAAATAGGAATAATCAAGGACTGTCTTCCCTTTTATTTGCTGCATGGTTACTTCCACTTTCTCTTTCCCTCTCTATTTCGCTTGCTATCTTTCTACCCCTATCCCTGTCTCTGTTTTTCTCCCTTTAAAATGCAGGCATAATTGTTTTGATTTAAAAAAACGTATCAAATCCTCTCCCTCTCTTAGATCTACTGCTCGAGCTCCAGTTTCTTCTTGGACTCGCCCAACATCCGTGGTGCTTCAGTGGAAAGTCTGGAGTTCTTTGCCGGGATTAGGGTATATCACAGTAATCTCAAGTTGTCTATGTGTGGTGCCTCTTGATGAACAGTATGTGTTTGACCACAACATTATCTTTGCAGTATAGAGTTGATACATCTGTGCACTTGTTTGTTTTTGCATACATGTCTGTGTGTTTTAATGATATTCCTGTAAAAATCTGCCTAAATCCTCTCCCTCTGAATGTAATGTGTTTGTGATTCACATTGTTTAAGAGGGCTGATCAGTTTAATACCTGTTTTGTGCAGCTGAGACCAGAGGTGAGCAGTGTGTCTGAGGACGGGAGGCTGTATGAGCTTCTGGTGGAGAGCACAGTTCCTGTCCCGTGTCTGGAGGAGTCGTCCTCCTCTGCAGAGCCGTGCACTCTGTCTTTACAGCTCAGCACCAGCAGCAAAGGTGAGAAGAGCAAGATAACAATCATAGAGTTTATTTTTCCATTTTCTGTTATACCATCATGAAAATAACTACTATCTTTTCCCCTGTTTTGTTACAGATGACGGTTTGTTGGGTGCAGATCTGTCTCTCTCGTCCTGTGTGGTGCATCTGTCCCGGGGCCCCTGTACAGACGGGGTTTGCAGCCGAGCACTGATCCACTTCAGCCCCGTCACTGACTTTCATAAAGACAGCAACAGGACGACTCAGATCTCTGTTAAATCTATCGTCACACAGAATTTTCTGTGGAATGGATACTCACCTGAACCAGTTGAGGTAAACAGATGATGTTGTCCCGGTGGAATTTGAACACATGTTATTAACCTTGTGATTATTAATTCCTGAGGTTTCGATTTTTATTCATATAAAAGAAAAAATGTATTTGTCATTCCAGATAACTGTGAAGGATGTCCCTTCAGCGTTCTGCTACTCCTTCACTGATCCTCACATTATCACATTTGATGGCAGGTACATCAGTCTCTTGTTAGGTTAAAAAGGGAATTGATTTAATCTAAACTGTTCCACATGCAATTCAACAGATTGAATTGTATGTGGAAGTTTTAAATTGTCACTAGTGAATGCACTGTACCACAATAATATCTAAGGGTCAATACAAATTAGGGGTCATCCATTTTGTGAATATTTTTCTTGTTTTACAGGCCCTATGAGAACTACCAAGTCGGCACTTTTGTCCTCTATAAGAGCACTTTGAGGCCCTTTGAGGTCCATGTTCGTCAGTGGGAGTGTGGCAGTGTGGTGCACGCCACCTCGTGTGTGTGTGGCTTCGTGGTGCGGGACGGCGGCGATGTCATCGCTTTTGACATGTGCAACGGAGAAATGGGTGAAACCAAACCTCACCTGTCGGTGAAGAACAGAGACCTGACCAAGAGCGGCATTCGCATCACAGAGTCCTACCAGGGCCGCAAAGTCACGGTGAGGACCAGTCAGACACTGAATATAATGAATGTTAAACAGCCTGTGCAAAACTACAGAGCACTACCAGCTATTTGTTTATTGAGGTTTATACATCTATTCACAAAAAGCCATCAAAAATGTGACAAACTTATCCAAAATCTAGCTGGATCTTTCGTTGTGGAGAAATCGCATGCGCTCTGTCTTCATTTGATTGTCCTGAATCTTTACCTGTTCGCAGATCACCTTCTCGTCAGGAGCGTTTGTTCGTGCAGACGTCTCAGACTGGGGGATGAGTCTCACGCTGAGAGCTCCCAGTTCAGACCGGGGCCACACTGAGGGTCTGTGTGGGACCTACAATGGCCAGCCAGCCAACGACCTCCACTCAGCAGGGGGCGCCATACTGGAGCATCTGCCTGCTTTTATCTCAGAATGGAGGTCAGTAATTTTAACAGTGACGTATGGGTCAGCTTACACAAAAGCTTTGATAGTTGATGCTAGGAGCAATTCTTCCAAGAATGCCACTGGCATGTTAAAGGACAGAATGGAGAGATAGGAGGTCATTTAAGGTAATTCATATATGGATCAATGAATGTAAATTACTATTTATTTTTAGGTAGAAAAATATATTGCAAATTCTTGAGGGATTGTTTTTAATTTTTGCGTTTGGTTAAAGGTTGTTAATAGGATGACTATCTTGTTTCTTCATACTTGAATTTGGATTCAGAAGTCTGGAAACTATTGTGAAGTATTAGCTCTTGAGCTATACACATATTTTTGCTAACTAACTTTTCAGGATGCCCTTTAAAATAGTCATACTGGTGCCTAGTATCTTCTACAAAGCTTTGTTCTAGCATACATCATCTCGAAAAAAGACCTAGCATGATGGTTTCTGAAACCAAAAACCAGGGGCCACAAAGTTTCAATTTGGGTCATAAATTGAATACTACATTTCTGAGAGAGTCTGCCCTTGTCATCACAATATCAACCATGGTACCTCTTACTGTATATATCAATCAAAGAGCCTCCTGTCAAACCCTGTTTCATCCTTCCTGACGTCTCCTCCTTCCCTCTGTCAGGCTTCCCCCTGGCAGCAGCCTGTTTGACACCGTGCCATCCCATCTGAGCATACCGAGCCCCCGCAAGTACTGTAACTGCCAGTCGGGGCCCCGCCTCACATCTTCCAGAGCCCAATCTCGATCAGTCACCTCCACCGACTCCCTCTGCTCTCATCACGGCAACGTGAACCTTCAAAGTGTCATCCCCACTCTAGACGTCACAGCCGAGTACATCAGCTCGGTGGAACTACTCAAAGGCGGAGGAAGCGACAGACAGCCGCTGCCTCCAGGTCAATCCAGTCAAACCCCCCAGGACAGAGGCAGTAACTCTCAGCCACGTGAGAGAAGTTTCTCCCTGCAAGCCTCCAGAGATGGAGCTTCGACCTCAGCTCTCCGCCAGGGAGGCAGAGCCGGGCGGCAGACCCACCGTCACATTTCTAACTCTCCACACCAAAGTCTCAGCCAGTCTGATCTGGAGGGCTTCTCCTACTTTTTCCCAGAGGACCACGAAGCAGCAGCTCAAACAGACTCTCCTCTAACGTGGCCCACACCTTCTGGCCTGACAGAGCAGCAGGCCAGGACTCAGTGTCAGCAGGTGGTGGCCGGCTCCAGCATAGCGTTGGGATGCGGCCGCCTGTTAGAAGAGGCAATAATAAGCCGCGTGGAGGCCATGTGTGTTACTGACCTACAGCTGAAAGATGACCAGTCATGGCTGAATGCTACTTTACCACTGTTGGAAAACGAGTGTGAGAGGAGGCTGATAGAGGAGAGGAGGAGAGAAGAAGAGTTCCAGGATGTTCTGGCTGTCCTCAAATGTCCCAATCTGTGCAACGGGAACGGCCAGTGCTCAGAGTGGGGTTGTGTCTGCTTCCCAGGATTTGGATCATATGACTGCAGTGTGCTGTCTGGTAAAATACTACTCATACACTGACACAGACACACTGGTTCTAGAGAGGTACAGTTACAAGAGGGATTTAAGTTAGATACATTTTGTTTCTACTGGGTTGGACCGCTTAAAATATCTATAACAAAACATAGTTACAGCTCACCTCAATTTAAATTAAAAAAAGAAAACTACTTTTCTTTTTAAAATTGAGCTACACCCTCACCAAAAGAACATTTTAAGGCATCGCTATGTCATATATCCTAACTGTAATACATGTATCAGTTACTTGAAGACATCTATTTTTTTCTACAGGACAACTGTAATAATAATAATAATACATTTATTTTCCAAGTGCTTTTTCAGGTGCTCAAAGACGCTTTACAGTGCAAGACATATGGTTTGTGATGTTCAATACATTCTCAGGTCTAACAGTTTATGTACTTTTGGTTGTTGATATTGTGAAGACCAGATCCCAGAGATCACTGAGCTGGAGAAGGAGGGTCTCTGTGACGTACGACAGGGAGACTGCTCCACCATCCAGGTCTACGGTCAAGGCTTCAAGGACTCCTACGAGCTCAAGTGTGAGTTTGTTAAAGAAAAGGTACACAGCTGTTCAGCTTCTTTTTCCATTCTTTTGTCCATCCTTGTTTGCACATTGTCTTTGCTATGCAATCATCCTCTTGTCTGAACATATTTTTAAAGCTTCAAGTTATACATTATTTTCTTTTTTTGACACATGGAAGAACAATTGAGAGAAATTCAGATTGCATGTGTTATTGATTCTGATGAATGCTTACAATGTTTGTTTTTTTACAAATAAGGAGTCCAATCCAGAGAGTGGGGGAGGTGTTTTTATCAGACTACTTTGTTTGGCACATTTATGCATTTATATTGTCTTTTCTTCATGCATTTAATACTTAAAAGAATATCCCTTAAATGTAAAAATACAAGCTATTTGGATATAACTCCAGTTCACCTGCTTACACAGCTCAAACATATCTGGCAGTTAACATGGGGATATAATCAAAGCATGACACGGACTGAGGCTGTTATACATCTGGGTAATGATGTAGTGGGGATGGTACTGCGTGGAAATTCTTCACTATACAATACAATAAATCCAAATTGTTGACGTAGGTATCTTCACAGGCTTTAAGTGCTAACCCCTTGCATCAAGTATAAACCATTTCAGCCTACATGCCCTTTTATCAATTCCCTATTCTGATCAAATAAAGCTGTCATATGATTACTTTTGCATCTCTTATCACTCTCTCCCTCTGTGTCTCCTGTGAAGTTTGAAGATTGGGAGTGGGTTCTGGACGAGCCCCAGTTAGTCCCAGCCGTCTTTCTGGATATGACAGCTCTGGAGTGCAAGCTCCCCCTGGAGGACAGCCGGGGACCTGCGGGCCTGGACCTGGAAACAGCATCGAACAGACCCCTGGCCCGCTTGCAGATCAAAGTTAGTCACGTCTCCAACCTTTTCTGTAATGCACACCACAGCCTCGAGCGCTTTTCAAAATCTCAGAATTAGCATCAAACTTAAGTCATACAGATGAGAAGGTTTGCTGGAGGTCTTCTCCAGCTCTGACATGATTTAAGAGGAAAATACTTAGATTAATTGATTATTTACTCAATATGAGAATAATTTTACAGCAGTAAGAACATGTAAATATTTTTGGTAACATTTATCACTAAGAAGGATCTCCCTAGAATCAACTCTAAATCAAAGAGACATTTTTCACAGACTTTAAAGAACTGTATTGAAATATATGAGCAGTAAAACATTACTAACTGTGAGCAAAAACAGTTAATCTCTCTACAGTTCAGTTTATTTGTTTAATGCCTTTTCCCAGTGATCCACAGTAATCACGCTTCTGCTGATGGCAGGTTTCCAATGATGGCTACAGCTACAGTAACGCCAAGATTCTGACTCTGTATGACGGAGCCTGCCAGATCTGCAGCCTTGACACTGAAGTCCTCTGCACCCTGAGGGTAAGACAGCCTTCCAAAAAGTGATATTAATGTAATACATAGAGCCAATCTGAGCCTCTGCCAACAAGCCATTCAAATCTATGTTTGTCCTGGAGTTTATTTTTACAGATCTATGTTTTCTTCTAAATTTTAACAAAATACGTGCAGCATGGTTAGCAAATATCTTAAAGAAATGCCTTATTATTCGGCTGCCATGTTATGCACATACATATACCTATGTAGCTCACTGTAGTAGGTCTTGGTTGAGTGACATATTTTCATGTTTCAAAGAATAATAAACACTGAACACGATTGTTATTTATTGTCCCTGCCTCCCAGGAGAAAAGGTGCAACATTGACGGCCTGTGTTACAGTGAGGGAGACTCCAATCCCAGCAGCCCTTGCCTCACATGTCGCCCGGACTCGTCCAAACACACATGGTCCATAGCAGAGAGTATGTATATTGTTTCTCATCTGGTGCCTCTCACAGCTCAAGAAGTCTAGACTATAATGTACATTTTAAGATGAAAAAGTTTGTGATGTGTCACTTCCTCAGTAGAGTTGAGGTTGGATAGCCATCACTGAGTTTTGTAGCTTGTATTTGCTCAGGGCTGTTGTGATCATCTGTCAGCAGCTCTGTGCAGATTGGAGCCATTGAAGTTGCTTTAGTCCCCGGGGCGCTGATATGAGGACAGCTTTACCTCATTGTTACACTTTCAGACCAACTTTGCTACTTTAACCTCAAGTAGGTCAAACAGTGCTCACTCCGTTCAGAAGAAATGACAGAATATGTAGAAGTTAAATCACTAATCTGTATCACAACGATAGAACGATACAGTGGGGATTATTGATAAGGATGATTCCAATGTTACCCCCTTGCTACACACCTGTAAAGTGTAGTGACTGAATCACTGCAGTATTGCTCCGCTATTGCATTGACAACATCTGTCCACAAATACATACACAGAATCAAAAGATAAAAACAATCGCAGCTGCTAATATTTCCCTGGCCGATTTTATTTTTTTTAGCTTTGTCTGAAGGTCTACTGTAGACTTCACTGAATCCCACATTTTCAAGCTGTTTGTCCCCCAGCACATAAATTGTGTTTCCCATCAGAGAACGAGCCTCCAGTGCTCCAGTCGTTGCCGTTTCATCTCCGATCCTTCCTGGGAGGGGATTTCATCTATCAGCTACAAGCTCGGGACCCTGAGGGCTCAGCGGTGCGCTTCACCCTGGAATCGGGCCCTGAAGGGTCATCTCTGTCTCCTGATGGGCTGGTGAGGTGGAGGACTGAAACTACAGACACACACACTCTCCAGTTTACAGTGACGGACGACTGCAACGCTGAGACCAGAGCCTCCATACAGGTAATGTGTGTGTTTCTTTTCATTGTGTGACCCAAACATATCTTACTTGATAAGTTCAAGTAGCGTACATTTGGACTGGATTTATGAGTCATGATTCAAATGAAATTCTCTGTTTAAATTATGTGTTATCTTCTGTTCTGGGGATGAATATAAAATGAAAGATGTGGATGCTGTTTTTTTAATTTATTTTTATTATTTTATTATTTTGTTATTTTGTTATTTTGTAATTTTGTAATGTGTCTTTTGCAAATGTACATTTATTTTCTTTTAATAAGGACTTAAAAAAAAACACCTTTGGTCCATTAAATGAATAGATTATCCTTTAGTACAGTCAAATGTAACTTCTTCTAAGCAGCTTTATTACAGTCTATACTAAGCAAGGGTTGAGAGTAAGTCATTTTACACAGGTATGTGAATTCTTGGGAGTCCAAAAAAGTAGCCCTTGTAGTCCAGAGCATTTGGCTCTCAATAGACAATTACTTGTAGCTCCACTAGAGGGAGCTGATGAAATGTATTTCTCTGCTCATGGCCCTTCTTTGTTTTTACAACTTAATAACTCAGTTTAAGCACGCTTTGTGCTTAAGTAACAAAAACAAGTAAGATGTGAAAAACATTTTAAAATCTTTTTGATGTTTTTTTTGTTTCATGTTAATGTGTATTGTTGTCCCACAATGCAATGCATACAGGCAATGAAAGAGCTACTCACAGCTCCAAATGCAATTTAAGGTTGAGCAGAAAAGCACGAGAAACAATATTAACTCTTGAGAAAATGTGATCTTCTCTGTTGTAGAGATAGTATTTTACTTAGAATAGCTTTTTCATTTTTATATCTACCCACATTTTCACCAAATATTTTTTGTTCATCTCTGTATGTGTTCATCGATTTGTTTTCATATTTCCCTTCTTTAGTGTATTTGATTTCAGTCACTAGACAACAAGTGTTTTTTTCTTGCATGTGTTACGATTTCCTCATGAGGGGTTGTTGTTCTTAGATTACAGACATGTTTATTTGTCCTCTTTCCTTCAGGTGTTTGTGCACTCCTGTGAATGTCTAAATGGAGCTTCCTGTGTGACCAACACCAACCTTCCTGCAGGCAGCGGGGAATACCTGTGTGTGTGCCTTGATGGATTTAAAGGTGAAAGGTGTGAGGTGGACGTTGACGACTGTAAACCCAACCCTTGTCGACTTGGCCGCTGCATTGACGGGCCCGACTCTTTCTCCTGTATCTGCCCTGCTGGAATGACAGGTAGGGATTACACTGCAGAGCTCTTAACGTCACGTATACAGTAACATTGATGGTTAACTAAGAAATTGGTATAAGTATGGACAGCATGGAGCCAGTTAGATACTGATACGGATACTGAGAGCCAAACATTAAGCTTCAGTACTTTTATCATGTTCAGGGTCAGTGTAGTAACAAGGTCACTTATTAGCCCTTCATTTAAGGAAATCAATCCCAATTTATTCTCTTCTTTTTAAGTAATGTTATAATGTTTCAACTACATATTGACTGGTGTTTTTCTCTGCTTTCAGGCCATACATGTAGAGAAGATATAGATGAGTGTGTCTCACAGCCTTGTTTCCCTGGAGTGGGCTGTAACAACACGCTGGGCTCCTTCTTCTGTGGAGTCTGTCCACAAGGATACAGTGGTGACGGGAACATCTGCACACGTAAGTCTTCTAGCTTAAATGGAGGTTATTTAGTAGAATGAAATCATGGTTTGTTTTCATGCGTTTAAGAGCAAGACAACTCAAAAGTTCTACACCTGTCTTATTCTTTCTTTTAATTCATGCACATTTTTTTGTCGGCTTGAAGGCTGTTTTCATCCTTTTTGTTTCCAAGGAAACCAAGACTCTCCTGTCAAAGCATTGACGACACCAGCCAGAGTACTGAAGGTTTCATCGAGGCCCAAATCCTCGAGCCCGTTGCCCTGCTCCAGAAGGCCATGTCACCCCGGGGTTCAGTGTTTCCAGAGCACCCACGTCTCAGCGGGCTTTATCTGTGGACCGTGTCCTGCAGGTCTCCATGGAAATGGACGCACGTGCAAAGCTATAGGTAAGAGGGAAGTCATTATTTTAAAAAAAAAACTTGAAACTGGGACTTGTAAAATAAAAATGGTGATGACCTTGTATGCTCTGGGGTTTGGAATTGAACAGAAGGCTTTATTAAAACTATTTTTGGAAAATCCACAAGCAAGTTTGAAACACATTTGTTGTTTATCATATATGTATGTATCATTATATCTATATGTATCAATTTATGATATAGAATAGTTTCCGTATATGAAAACCATTATTTTTTTTTACATGACACTTATTTCTATGTGTAGGAGTGGAGGCTAATGGTACGCATAAAACCGGAAGAGCAACTAAAGGTTGAGAAAATTGGTTATTTTAGTTGCTCAAATTATTTATAATTTTTAAGGATAAGTAACAAAATTGAAAAAAGTCAAACAAAAGCTTTATTATGAATACTATGAACAGAAAGGGACGACATTGCTTTCCTTAAAATGGGGTAGTTTGGATGAATTGGATCTGTTGAAAACCCTTCTGATTTTACAAAATGGCACGATCCAATGTTCTAATGTTGACAAACCGAGGCTAAATCTTTGTTAGATTTTTAAGTCATATCCTCTAACTCCCAGTATTTTACAGGGCAGGGGACAATCACCAGGGGAGGAGATGGTCATTTTCAAATCGTCAAATCAAATTCCAGCAAGGAAACAACTCCCACCTCCTCCTCTTCATCGTCCCCCGCCTCGCCCAGAAGACCCCCTGACAGCCGGAGACCAGAGGCCACCATGTCTAGTGTCAGGAGAGGTTATTTTGATGACAGAAAGACCAACCTGACCACTGTGCTGAAAGTGGAGTCCCCATCTCTCCATGTGACCTGTGTTGACTCTCCCTGCTCCCCCGGTGTTCCCTGTGAGCCCACCCTCACCGGATCCTTCAAGTGCGGCCGCTGCCCGTACGGCTACACCGGAGATGGAATCATATGTAAAGGTACCGACTGGCAACGTGAAAATTACATTTTGTGTTTGTGCCTATGATGTATAAACATACTTGTGCATGTTGCCACTATTGAGAAAAGGTTGTGGGTTTAAATTATCGAAGAAGAATTACATAAGCCCTCAATCTGCTTTTTTTTGTTTGACCAACAGTTACAAATTTCCACATTTATTCTAGCCACCATTGTTTGGGATTTCTTTTACAGGACACATTATCTAAAGAGGCGATTAGTTGTTTCAGTCTAACTTCTTAGTGCATTAGAGTGGCATGTTTTCCCATCATATGTGCATTTCTACAAGTATCCGTGTCATTTGATTTCAGCTGTGTGCAGGTACCAGTGTGGGAGGAACATGGCGTGCACTCTGCCAAACACCTGCACCTGCATGGAAGGCTACACTGGATACAACTGCCATATTGGTAAGATTATGTTTAATGCTGGAAACAAATGTATCAGTGTCAATAAATGGCGATATACCGGCAGCATTATCCCGCTTTATTTGCATATATTTTAATGTTTGTAGAGGAAGAGCCGTGAATGTGATTACTGTAGCATTGGGAATTAATTACAATATATTTCTTGCCTTTTCACTGTGTTGCTAAATGTGTCACTAGTAGTGGATAAGGCCCTGAGGACAAAGTAAAGCGATCTGATTGTTCCACTTCCAGTATCACTCTTGTTGGCACCTCGGCAACTTACAGTGTTATGATAGTTAAACCTTGGAGCACTCTGCATGCTGTCATGGCACATTACTGTTAAATCACCTCTGAGGACTTGGCTCATTTATCCGTGTCTAATTTTGTTGCCACTCAGCCGTGTGTCGACCTGACTGCAAAAACCAGGGGAGGTGTGTGAATCGTAATGTGTGTGAATGTCCTGCGGGCTACAGCGGGCCCACCTGTGAGGAAGGTAACCTGAGCTCATATTCACACCTGTCTAACATGCTGACACACACAGAATACTGATGCGAGTCCTTGTGTTGTTTCGTGTCGGTGTGTGTAGCAAGCTGTGAGCCGCCTTGTCAACATGGAGGCACCTGTCTGGCCAGAAACCTGTGTACCTGCCCCTATGGATATGTGGGACCCAGATGTGAAATCAGTGAGTTGTTATCATAATACTTTGACTGGGTGAAACATTTTGTGATGTGCAAACAGTTTGTATTAAAGTTGTAGTCTCTGAGATTTACGGCGCTGTCTGTAAGTAGTCAATTGAATTTTTGTATCCCTCAGCGCCTGGACGGAGGCATTATGTTTTCAGTCTGTCCACTTACCTGATTCAGTTAGTCCCATTTTCATTATTGCGATATCTCAGGACAAGTGAGGCAATGTCTTCACATTTGTCATAAATATCCACTTGATTGTTGGTGTTAAATGGTTAAGGCCACTGAGAACACACAAAACACTTTATGGCCGTACCTCCATTCATCTGATAATTTGGACAATTTCACACAAATTTCCAAGAGCATAACATGATGAGCTGGCGGTATTTATGACATGGATAGGCATAAAACTACGAGGCAGTAATTCTAGTTTGCTGTAAATCAAATTAATTGCAATTAAACAATGACTTTGAGTTTAGAGTCAGTCATGTTGACTTCAAAGTCATTGATCATTGAGGGAATATTTCAACATTAAGGGGAATATCAAAATGTACTTTCTTATGGAGATTCAGATGAGATTATCAATACCACTCATGATCACCTGTACATCAGCAGCAGGCGTTAATAATGTGATTTCATTTCCGGTCATTACCTTTGAGTGGTCGGCACATTTAGAATTGTCAATAATGATTCATCTGTTTCAGTGGTTTGTAATAGGCACTGTGAAAATGGAGGAGAGTGCATTTCTCCTGATGTCTGCGAATGCCAACCAGGCTGGTACGGACCAACATGTTACTCAGGTACAAGGTTACACCTGTCACCAAGTGTATATTCACAATGCATCTACATGAGGTTTCTATTGTAAAGTTTCCCTCACAATTAACACAGCCTTGATATTTATAGACTCCCTTGCTGGGTGGCACACCATTTAATCATAAGACAAACTGCTTGCATTTAATAAAACAATACATCTGATGCAACACAGGAAAACATACAGGCTTTTTTTGTCTGCCTTATACTTAAGATTTTAAGAAAAACTCTAAACTACAAATCTGTATAATCTAAATGTGTCCTTGTGTCTTCCTCAGCTGTATGTAACCCCGTCTGTCTGAATGGAGGAACATGCATTAGGCCCAATATCTGTGCCTGTCCCGGCGGCTTCTATGGCTCCCAGTGTCAAATTGGTAAAACTGATGTTTATTTATCACACTGACACATCTGACTGCTCTGCTGTTCAACCCCAGAGAAGGAGTGTGCAGAAATCCTGTATCTATTTATTGCACTAGGTCAGATTCTTTGAGGTGGTAGCTTGCGTGAAAAGACAATACAATACAGTAACAGTCAGCCTTAAAGAGATGTATTGGTTAGCTGATACTGGCTTTTTATGTAAACTCTATCAGTCTACCTGTGATATAATGCAGTTTCCCTGCAGCTGCATCCAATCAGAACCTGTAAATTAATCCATTTAAGAGCTTCATGTTTCTCTCAACATATACAATGTTGGTAACCAATCTGCAAAACCATGAAGAACTTCCTCTTTCTGGATTTGAATTTAGAGTTTGTGATAAGTCAAATGAATGTAATAAATAAAGAAACTTGCAGAAGTATCAGCAAAGTTAACAGCATACTTTAAAAAGATCTGAGACTCGGTTGCAATGCTGAGTTTACTTTCACCAATAATACATTTATAATTGGCTGAATCATGCCAGCCCTTACTCCCTCACAGTGCAGGGTCAGGGGCTTTGTTCTTGTACAGTAGAAGAGGATGGATAATTTTTTCAGTAATATTATTGTGTTTTTCAGCTGTGTGCAGTCAACCTTGTAAGAATGGAGGTCAGTGTATGAGGAACAATGTATGCTCATGCCCTGAAGGCTACACAGGAAAAAGGTGTCAAAGGAGTGAGTAAACTGGCATGTTTTAAGTCTTATCTAAAGTGAAACTCGTCACTGGCAGACCACTCTCAATATCTCACCCTAATGTATACAAATGGTGTTGCAGGTGTATGTGAGCCAATGTGCATGAACAAAGGCAAGTGTGTAGGACCCAACACATGCTCCTGTGCATCAGGGTGGACAGGGATGAGGTGCAACATACGTGAGTGACTCCATGTTTTGTTTATACATACCAAATATAGCAAAAGTATATTTAAAATCTTGAAATTATGTATTTAATCTGCATTTGTTACTGTTTCTTTAATCCATGTCATTGTTAAAGTTGTGTCAGATCTTCTGCCCACATGACGGAGCTGCTGTAGACTGAGTTCAGCCTCACTCTGTTTTTCTCACTATAGCTGTCTGTCTGCAAAAGTGTAAAAATGGTGGCGAGTGTTTGGGCCCAAACACCTGCCACTGTCCCTCCGGCTGGGAAGGTCTCCAGTGTCAGACACGTGAGTTCATTCATGATAAAACAAAGGATATTCAACACCGTACACTCGCCCCCTGCCATAACTTTATTTTTTACTAATTTGCTTTTTGTTGTCAGGATAAACGGACAAATGTATTTTATCCCTTTATTCTTTTGATTTTTTTTTCAAATGATTTAGTCACACATGCTAACTCCTGTAATATTGATCCTCTCCTCAGCGGTTTGTAAGCAGCGGTGCCTGAACGGAGGCAGGTGTGTTCTTCCTGACTACTGCTACTGTCGGAGAGGCTACAAGGGCTTCACCTGTGCTACAAAGGTCAGAAAAGGAGCCGCAATTTATACAGTATGTCTCTGTGTAGCCCAGTGGGAGAAGCAATACGAACTCCAGGGTTATATTCCCACTGGGATTTGTTAGCCCCAGGTTGTGTCACAGAGCTAAGCAACTGTTTTTCTGAAAGATAAATGTCCAGCAATGATACAAAATCTCAAGACAGCCATCTGATGGTTGAGAGACTGAATCATAGATGTGTTCTGTGACAGGTTGAAAATGCAGTCTGAAGTATACCACTGTTTTTGCTGGGAAATAAAACACATATATATTCACCAGTTATTCATTTTAAACTGAAGTATACAAACAAAATGAAACACTTGTTATGTTTTTACAACGGTTATCTTTCAGAAAAAACTGATGCTCTGCTCTATGGTTTCCTATTACAGTACACCAAGAAAAACAAAAGGCACCAACTTGGACTTACTGTAGGCTTCAAATAAATGAAAAGGCCACCTTAGATGTATCTTTAAACATAGCATGGAAAATCTAATGATTCTGTGTATTTATTTCTGTTTGCACCTTTACAGGCATCACAAGCATGATGGAGGAGAAATGGGAAGATAGGAGCTACACAATGCACAAAGCAAGAGGAGGGCATCATAAATTGTTGTGAATGTGACTCTGTGCAAATTTGAAGGCTAACAGGGGAACATGATGGATTGCACTTGTCTGCTCTGTATATCACTACCTCAAGGCTCACAGTAGCACACATCTGGTAAAGGCATCAGCAGAGACTTTCCACATATGTGAATGTTACTGCCCAGTATTATGTAAAATGAGTAGATGACAAATGAATCTGTTACCGTGATAATTCATTCATAAAGTGTAGGTTATCACCAATAGGTTTTTAGCTTTGGATGTTTCACTATTTAGCCGAATTAAAACTTTGCCAAACGGCACTGTTTGTTTCTCACTGTTCAAATGCTATGCCGCTTTATTGATTATGGCTCATGTAGAGGTTCACATCAGGTACTTGTTTAAGACTGAAGATATGGTGAGTTGAAATGATTTTTTCAGTTTTGCTTTCATTAATATATTGTTTGTGGGGGTTGAGTAATTACCATGTTTTGGGGATATATATAGGGTTTTGTTTTTGTATAAAAAAAATATCGGACAAAATTACACTGTGGTACAAGTTATGTGACAAAATAAAGAATGTTCAAGTTATGTGCTTTTGTTTTGGTAAAATGATCTTGATTCATGCACATCTCTTTGATTCATTTATTGGCACAAGCTACAGTACAGTACATATCATGTTTATACAGTCAAGTGAGAACACTTAAAAAGTTCAAGGTTTCTTAAAAACAACTAAATATAGTAGAAAAAATGTAAAAACTACATGTTTCAGGTAAATCATTGAATCGTCAACATTTGCATAAAGCCTCTTTTTGGGCTTCCGTGACCTTTGACTCGGCACTAGTGAAACTTCTTCCTCTCCTCGCAGAGAGGGCCAGAGAAAGGAGGGCGGCAGCGGCATTTGTCTGGAGAAATACACTTTCCTCCATTCAGGCAGGACTTAGTGCACACAGCTTTAGCAGGGACAAAATAAACAAAACAACGTGTTTAATAATTTGTAAAACCTAAGAAACAAGTATCATAGTTTATAACTAGAGCTTGGAAATCCCAACACTACAAATCCAGAAACTGAGGTGAGAACCATTTCCAGGTCTGGGTTTGTGTCACATCTGGCAAAACCCTTAGCTAGGAATGTTCCCTTAGCAGATTTACACATTTGACTTATACAGTTATCAGCTGTTTAGCAGACTGATATCTAGCATTTATCTTCAGAGAAAGTTGAAGACAGTTAACAGGGATCCTGGGAAAGCACAACCAAATCTAAAAAGAACAAAACTTTGAATGGATGGGAAAAGAAGCAAAAATAAATCAGGCTTGTAAATGCATTCATGCATGTGGAAGTGTTTGGTCTTTGGGAGCAGGTTGAACTCACCAGTGTGGCAGGCACCACCCAGCCATCCCTCCGGACAGCTGCAGATTCCTGGAGCCACACACATTCCCCCGTTCCTACAGCCTTGTGGACAGATAGCTGCACGGGAAAGAAAATACATAGAAAGACATTCAGCATGCCGGAAAACAAAACAATCTGAGCTCACATTATCTGGATTCAGAAACATTTCTAGAGGAATAAATCATTTGGTTTAGCCTGGCTCTGCCTGAAGGAAACAAAACCAGTCTACCCAAACCTCTAAAGATATATAATTTAACACATCTCGTTTGTGGAATCCAAACAAAAACTGAAGACTCGTACTGCACTATTCCACATGCTCACTTTATTTTATAACTATTTTTCTTTTTGTATTGCTCTTGCTATCTGTATTGTTATTATGTTGCATTGTTGGAGAAGCCTGTGACATAAGATTTTCAACAACATAATTACTCTGTAACTATGTCAGTTTGACAATAAAGAACCTTGAACCTTGAAGCATAAAAACAATATGTTGCGGTTTGACAAAGTGTGGGGTATATTTCTTAGCCAGCCTAGCAGTTACCCCCATGTCCATGTTTTATGTTAAGTTAACAAGAAACGCACATCTGATTTAATTCTTAGCAAGACAGGGAATAGTCATATATCCCAACATGTGAAGACCATTTTATCTTTATAGCAAAAACGTATGAGGTACATAGGAAAAGGAACCAATTTGCTTCTTAGCTTTACTAAGTTAATCTCAACCAATACGATTGTTGGACATTTCTGCTATGCGCAACTTGAGCTACAATTTACTGCCAATGCAAATGTTTCATCCATTATTCACACATCATACATTTAAATGTCATTCATAACAACTGAGTTATGAATAGCTGGTTTCCATTCTGACAGCAACTTGGAACCAATAATATAAGTATTTAAAATGTTTTAGTGTGCTGCTGAGGATGAATAGCTCCTGCTGAGAGACCAGCTCCATTTGGTGACTTTGACCTTTGGTGTCAACAGGGTAATTCGATACGATCATAACATGTACAGACCATCTTGGCATTTTGAGCCGGTCCAGCTCGAGGGGCAGATACACTTGGCCACTCCGTTAACAGCGTTGCATTCCCCTCCATTCCAGCAGCCGTCTTCACACGTCACTGTGGAAAGAGACACAGATCACTGTGATAAGCTGGATGATAGTTTCAACTGTCCTGTCCTTAAGTATTTTGTCAACACTTATTTTAGAAATATTTAACTTAGTCACATTCCTAAATTCCCCCTGTCCTGGTATTTGTCTTGCAAGTCAACAGATTTATCTTCTAACCCTTACGGTACCAGTTACTACAGGATTGATGCAGAACAAATGCATTAAGACTAATCTCGACAATGAAATTAAAAATAGACAAGAACTTAACAACTTCCAAACAATTGTTGAACCAACAAGATATTTAAATTACAAATAACTGCAAACAAACCCTTACCTTTGTGACAGTATCGTCCTCCATATGCTGGAGGACATCTGCATTTTCCAGGACGAAGACACGTTCCTCCATTCTTACATTTGGGATAACAATTGGCTGCATTGACACAAAATGTTGACATTAACACTCAAAGTGTGAATCTTAAATATTGTAAAAGTTAAAGTAGAATAAGTCATTATGATGAAGAGGTATACTGTATATGCTCTCTTTTGGTGATTTGGAAATCAAGATTCTTAAACTCAATTAGGGCTACATTCAGTATCCTGACAGAAACCTAAAATAATCTGCATTTTAGTTACATTACAGTCTTATAAAATGCATTATGTGTGCACATTTAAGAGCATGACACTTGAAAAAACGTATTTCTTCTACAAGAGGAGGAAAATATAGCTAAAAAATGTAGGCTATTGTATATTCTACTGACACTTTTCTAATAAGAGAACATATACATGCAGGTAAAAAGCTAGGTAAAAAACAAAAATAAAAGTTTGTAACATCACCATACTGGCAGGTCTCTCCTTCATAGCCCTTGGAGCAGAAGCATGTGTTGTTGCGGATGCAGACGCCTCCGTGTTTGCACGGCGGTTCGCACTTCGCTTTTGGGTCAAAAACGAACCCGACCGCGACTCCTCGGGGGGCGTCCGAACCCGCGGCGGAGCTGAGAGCGACCAGGGAGAGCAGAAGAACCGCTGAACAGAGACCCACGAGACCCATGTTTAGTGTTTTGTCTCTGGGAGAGAGAAAGAAACAGATAGGGGTGCAGTGGTTGAGGAGATGGAGGAGAAAGTACCGAGAGACCTCCCCACGACGCCCCCGCTGTGCACACACGGACACTACAGGTTAGTATCGGGGGGAGCAGTGGGCAGGGGGGCTGGGAGAGAGCGGTGAGGGGCCGGATGATGTGGAGGGGTTGGATGCGTGGTGAGTTTGGAAAGTGGGCACGTCACACAAACATTAGTTTTTGCTAATTTAGACGCTGGACATATCAGTAGCCTACATAGGCTACGCCAAATAAATTACCTTCAACATGTTTTATCGAAGCACATTCCTATATTCCTGTAACTTTAGCTTGTTGGCTAGCTAACGTTAGCTCCCTTAGTAAACGTTAATTTACCTGTGAATAGTTGTTCTCCCTGTTGTCAACAAGCTAACTAGCAAATTATGCAAAAAGATGTTGCACAACTGAGCAAGGGTTGTCCAAACTGTGGGGTTGAAGGTAAAGTTAATTCTGTATTTTTTGTAGCTAATTTTAAAGAATAGCTCTTGTTGATTTGACATTGCTTCCTAACATGAATACGAATCATGTTACTACAGGTGTTAGAAAGCAACTCAGTATATTTTAATACAATTACATTTTGTACAATTTCACAATCACTTCTAGTGTAGTATTTCATTCTGAGTCTATTTGAGCCTTTTTGTTTGCTATTGTTCTCCCACCACTAGCAAAGAAATAGGCCTAAAGGAAGTTTGACAATGTTTATTTTTTTTACAAACACAACAATTTACTCAAAGATACAACATAAAGCTTAAAACAAAGTTCAACAAAGATGGAGAAAAAAAATCATCTATAATTGTTCATCTTATGTAAAAACCCTCATAAGCGCATGCTATGTAGCAAACACTTTGTCAAAGTAACAGAAGAGCAACATTCTTGTAAACTTGTTAATGTGTACATTGTTTGTAGGGTGATATCTAATGTCCATCATATTGTAGGATCAGTTTTCACCGTCTATGGTTTGCACAGGCAAAAGAGGTTCAGTTTGGAGCCAGCTAGATTCTATTTTCTTCTGAAAGACTTGTTTGGAGATGTGACTTCATGTAGAAGACATGTGGAAAAGCCATTTCCTTTGACCTGAGAGGAAGTGCTGGGTCTATATGAAGTACAGGGCGAGGGGGAGGTCTGCTTTAATGGCAATAACACAACCAGATCAATAGCGGATGTGGCTGTCCTCTTTGCTGGGTCTCTGTTATGAGAACTAGCAGTTAATTAGCTTTCCATACTATTCAATGTTCCTCTATTGAAAACTGTAATGTTCCTATAAGAAAACTAGGAGCCTGAAGCCCTTTGCATGCCATAAACTACAATGGTATTTGATACAAAGTTCTGTATGCTGCCTGACAATTTGCAAAACTGTCAGGATGATCAGCGGCAGCCTATAACTTTAAAGTTGCATGTTACATTTCCACAGAGTTCACAAGCATATAAATTCAGCTTCACCAATTGTGATTTAATCTAACTATTAAACTGTTTACCTGTGATTAGTTCATTTTCACTGACAGTGATAACCTATTATTACTCAAAAAGACAGGAAAATAACAGAATATAATTGATTGCAAAACTTGGCGTATTTGAAGATGTATATAAATCATGAAAATATTTAAATGATTATAGCCTATTCTGCTATTAAAGAGAAAAACACATTTGATATGGCTATATAAGCTAACTTGTATTCAATAAACAACAAGATGCTGGGCAAACATCTCTCACAAATGTGTAACAGAAAAGATATTCACTGAGGCAGAATATCTTATTTAATGGTTCAACATATGATCTTTCCTTTTTTGGCATGCTAATATATTGGCTGGGATTTGATTAAGACATGTCAGTCATACAGAAAAAAACTGACAGCTTACAGTATGCTCAGACAAAGGGAAAAGTTATTACTAGGTGTGTGTGTGTGTGTGTGTGTGTGTGTGTGTGTGTGTGTGTGTGTGTGTGTGTGTGTGTGTGTGTGTGTGGTGTGTGTGTGTGTGTGTGTGTGTGTGTGTGTGTGTGTGTGTGTGTGTGTGTGTGTGTGTGTGTGTGTGTGTGTGTGTGTGTGCGTGTGCGTGTGCGTGTGCGTGTGCGTGTGCGTGTGCGTGTGCGTGTGTGTGTTGGCAACGTGTATCCCAGTGAAGCTCCGGTCCAAACCACTGAGCTGGATCTCAGAGAGGAAGTGAACTGGTGTTTAAATGAGAGCAACAGATGTGAACATACCGTGATACACTGGGGACATCTTGTGCTTCTCGCTCCAACAAGGAGAATATCAGTCACAACCCAGCCAGAATGGTGTAGTCAAAGAAATACAAATGTTACAATGTTTAAGTCCTAATCTGCATACTTTTTTACATGTGAAGGGATCAAATAAGTCAGACAAAAAACAAACCATAGTAAGTCAGTAAGGATTTAAAACGTAAAAGATCAGAAAATAGTGATCAGACTTGTATATTTGGCTATCATATTTACCCCCCCAAAGGATTTAAACATATTTTTTCTTATATCATGTATGGCATTTCCATTTCAGCCCTGTTACTGGTAAGAGTCTTGAATCAAAAAATATTGTCAGTATCTTGTATTTTTCATTCTGCAAAATGTTTATTCATAAACTAGCATTGAAACAATTACTTTTTAAATAGTTTAGCCAATTGACATAAATTGTATCTGTAATTACTTTGATGAATGATACACTTTAAAAACAGATATTCTTTTTAAGAGCCCACAATTCCCTGGTTTTGACTTTTCAAAAGTAAATATTTTCAGTATTTACTCTCCTTTTTAATACACTGAATGTATCTGGATTTTTATTATAGATTAATTGTCCAAAGATTAAACAATTCACCAAATGAATAACAAAAATACTTCCTAGTTTCATCCCTACATTAAACATGCAATTATATTACCTGGTCAACACATTTAGTCTCCCTTTAAAGTTGTAGTAAACTGTACTGTAAACAACATTTTACTTGAGAAAGTCAATCTAGATGATTTGTTATAGCTACAACAGTTAGGTGTGTAAAACTGTAGTTTAGCTGAGACCACATGGCACCCCCCAGTGTGTACAGAGAATATTACAACATCCAAGAAAATGAAAGGGCTTTTAAAATGAGGCATGATTTTATTTTTGTTTTAATGCATGAAAAACACAAAACCCCTGTGTAGAGGTTTTCAAATATACACTATCTCATCAAATATAAAGAAGGGATGGGTGATTACAGATTTCTTATGAGTCTAGAAATTGTAGTAATAGTTAGAAAAACTTGCATTATGGCATTTTATCATATCTGTCCGATCATAAATGAATGACTGTATAATCAAAAACCTTTAGATACTTCACATTGAGTTTTTTTTAAATGTCAACACAAAATGATAACATTTGACTAAAAGAAACCAAAGAAAACCAGTCCACTCATGATACAAGTTAAAGTGTGTTAGAATATTAAACAAATTATTGCAAATTACAACATAGCCCACAAAAATAAAAACCACAATGAAAGGGAAGAGATTGCAATGAATCCAGATAAAGCATGTTAGGAAGCAAGACAGATGTGACATATTTTACATTTACACAGTTCAGCATGTTTATAGACCACTTTAATGCTTCACATTAGCTATAAATTACCTTTTTTATAAATCCCTTTTACAAAGTTATCTTGTTACCTTGTAACAATATGTAGCAGTCTTCATAGTAGTCACATTTGCTTTTAAATCACTCAGGTGAATGCTACACTACCTATACCCAAGCTAAAGAACTCTGAGCAAAAATAACAACTGATACAATATAAAACATCATCTATTTATTTAGAGCTACACAAATAAAGAATCATATTTCTATAAAGCATAATAAAAAAAGAGAAAGTGACAGCAACAAGAGAAACAGCACATTTTTGTTCCACTCTTGAACCTTGGTTGTATTTTTCATTAAAAGTGGTATAGAGTAGTAGGTGATACTCATTCTACATTCATTCATATCTATAGATATGGACCAGGTTAAAGTTAGAGATGCACCAACTGCACATTTTTGGCCGATGTCAATTATTTTTCCAGTCTGACCTGTTGGTTTAGATTTCCTTTCTATCAAGAACTATAAGTTACACAAACAGCTTTGTAACTTTCCTGATAATAAAAGTTGAATTTAATGTTTACAATACATCTTTTTACCATTAACTAACATTTTCTCCAAAACTGTGCCCAGTTACAGGCCAAGCATATCTGTATAATAACACACTTTATGTCATTACCATAAATAATGACGATATGATGTGAGTGTGTGTGTGTGTGACCATAACCTAACCATTATGCGGCATGTTTGTACATTTCAAAAGCAAAAAAAAAAAAAAAATGACTTTGGTTTCGGCCGAATGATTGGTGCATCGCTCGTTAAAGTGCATCATATCTGAAACTAATGCTTTCTGAAATGTAATTGTTCAGGAATCACAGTGAAAACATGATGGGAATGTTAGCCATTTATGTGAATATTAAATTACATAACTTATTTTGTTGGCACCTGGGTGAAAAATGACAACAAACCTTGAGGCAAGTAATGCAAAATATGTCTTCTCTACTTTTAACAGCCTGTTTGACAAGTTTCAACCCAAAGAAGCTCGTGCAAGTGTTTGGGAATCGTAAGAATGGATGAGCCACTGACTAGTTTAATAAAAGTTATGTCCCTATGCATTATTTCATTGTCATTGTGCAAGGATTTGCCTCGCGGAAGTCAGCCCGTTTATCTGTTAGACCCTCAGCCACAGCAGTGTTTTAATGCTTGGGCTCCTTCTGTTTCTTTTTATTGGTAGACCTGAACATGACCATGCAGGGAGGTGGTGTTCCCCCCACAGTCCACGTACTGGTACATCTCCTGGGAGACCTGCTCCGTGTGGCCGAAGTACGAAGTCGTCACCGTCACCCTGAAAAACAACCACAGAGTCAACGGCGATACATCAGATAACAAGGTGAGACACGCTCAGGACGAATGTGACCTCTGAAGCCTGCAATAGTCTAGTTTGAACTCATTTTGTCTCCTTTGCTAACTATTGAGCTATGTAGCTTAGACTGCTTCATTTATTAGCATTGGCTTTCTGTAACCGGTGCTGAAATTATGAATTTCCCCGGGCGCTGTACAATAGCTGCCCACTGCTCCTAGTACTAGACTCCTGGTACTAGGATGGGTTAAAAGCAGAGAACAAATTTCACTGTGTGTGCTGTGTGCTCTGCATGTGTGACCATTAAAGAGGGTTTCATCCCTCCCAATTCTATTCTATTCTTCTATGAGTAATTCAAAAGAAAGATATTTATTGACTTGCATTTCCATATTTATGTTATACTGTAGTTGTGTTGCTTTCTGTTAAAGCCAGTTGTTAGACTCATTCTCCCAAAATGTTAAGCATCAGACAAAAGCAGTTTGTGTTTTGTTTGAATAAACACATCTTCCATTGTTAAATGACTTAGGGAAGCGTGATCCTCAGGGCTTTATGGTCTGGATATAAAACCACTGAATTGCAAAGTGGGTGTTATGGTACCATTTTTACTGGGATTCAGTCTACTGTTAATTGGCTTGAAAGCTGTTATTTGGCTTAGACCACAGAGGATTAGGTGGACTAATAAAGATTATTTCTGCCTCAGCCAAATGTTTGCTTTGCAATCTGTTTGAAAGTCAGTGTTAGCGTGTAATGAGCAGTGCACCCAAAGGCCCATGTATCTCCTGTTGGACGGTGTTGTCTCTGGGCAGTTTTTCAGTATGTGTGGGAGTCGATGTAAGTGTATGGAGGCAAAGTTGTTGAAATGGATGTTGATGTATGAAAGGATAAAATACACAATATGTAATAATACATTCAGTATGATTATATGTAAAGTAAAACATCAGAATGTGGCATGTGATACAATAACTGTATGTTAAGCCATACTTACTGCATCATGACCACAATGTTGTGAACTTTGATGGTTGGCAAGGTGCAGTAGTCACTGTAAGAAAATATTTGGTTTGTGATTTAAAAAGGATCAACGTGTTATCAGTACATTTGTGTAATGCTCCATAAAGATACTTACAACATGTAACTCATCTCATCGGCAATGGTGGTGGGAACTGTGTAGTCAATCTGCAATAACAATCAAAGCCTTTTAGTTGAAATCAATATGACACATTAACCTAATACACATTTATGCCAATTAAAACAAAAAAACGGATTCAATTGTATAGATTTTACGGTCTCACTGGCCAATTGTCTAGTAGAAAGAAGTGGTACCATGATTTGTAATGTCACAAGACAAGACAATGATGCTTTAACCATGAGGAAAACATTGGTGTGAGGCATTTTTACAGAAACAAAATGTATATTAGTTGTGCTACTGTATGAGATTTCTTGGTATTGTGACTTTAGGCATAACAATGAGCAGTTGTATAAGCAGCTGTCATAACTTAAGGACATCCAAATGTCAATCAACTTTTTTAAATGGATAATAATAAATAGATTGTCTTAGCTTTGCTTTCTGTGTGTGAATAGTCAAATGTATTTCAACCCACCTGCCGCTCATCCAGTGGTATGATCATTGAGCTGTTGTTCAACTTGGCCTTGCCGATCACCGTCTTGGAGAACTGCACTTGGGCTGTGATGTTGGTCACAGATATGGTGTAGTAGTTATTATTGGTGATGTTCAGGGTGCTCTGGATGGAAGAAGATAAAAGGCTTGAGATAATGGCAGAATAGTGGTTGATTTAAAGAGCTACACCATTGACTTGTAGAGATTGTAATCATTGCCATTATAATAATTACTATTAAACATAACACTTACACATTACCACATTTTAAATTGAAATTGCAATCTCTCCATTGAATCTGTTTCTCCACCAACCCCTGAGGGAAGTATCTGGTTCTTGAGATGAGAAATACTCCACATTACTCACCAGCCAGTTGCTAGCTTTAACGGTTTATTTTTGGTTGTTGAACCAGTAACATGCAAAGAGGAATTCACAAAATGGCTTGTGCAGCCTTATGGTGCTAACACTGCACAAATAGGATAACAACATTGTGTTTGACTCTCGAAGCATGCTCTTCTCCTACTTACATATTTTTAATTAAGGTACTATACATACATTTGGTGCATTTTGAACTCATTTGCAATGCGTTGTTTACATGGTGCTGTAACAAAACACATTTTCCAATTTGGATCAATAAAGTACATCTAATCTAATCTAATCTATATAATGTTAACCTAAACACAAGCCAACTTATTGAACCATCCTAGAGTGTTTCTATTAAGGTGAATATTCTGACACAATCTTACTGTGATGTTGAGATAAACGATGCGTTTGTCCAGGTCATAGGAGACGTAGGCGGACTTCACTCCCACATAGGAGACATCAATAGAGCGAGGGAATAGGAAGAAAACAGCGAGGCCTGACAGCAGCAGGCAGAGGACCACTGATATCGTGACATACTGCTTTCTGCATGAGAAGGAAAAGAGAAGTGAAACCCTGAATCCAGCTGAGGACTTCAATGTGTAACATGCTACTGTGTGTTCTTTTGAATTTCATCACGCATACAGCCAACACCATTAATCTTTAAGAAGAGCGCAGACTTACGTCCTGCTCGGCCTGAGCCTTTGGTCGCTGTAGGGAATCAGAGCCACAAGCTGATTCTCTTGACCTGTTTTAAAATGCAAAGAAAGGACATCAAAGGAAAGCTGTATCATTCGGCTGTTTGAAAAAAGGCACTATTTTGTAAGATTTGCACTGTGAACACTACTAGGAAGAATCACAGATATATCTTGCAGTTGACTTTTTCCACTTACTCTTAACCCACCAATACAGACAGCTGAATGCAGTATTTTTTAATGCAGTGATGAATTAATTTCCTCAATTAAAAGTAGTGATATACATACCATAAATGTAGAAGTTGATATCAATAAAAGTGAAATTCCATGATTCTACCATATGGAATTATAACTATAGCAAAACTCTCAGGATTTTCCTACAAAATGGGTCTGTGACAGTAAAAGACCTTTAAAGTGGTTAAGTGTAAGTCTGACAAAAGAAAGAAATAACACCTAAGTATATATTTTTCAGAACATGAAGTGATGCTGCCTTTTTAGCTTTAGCTAGTTTGAGTTGAGTTAGTATATCTATAAAGATTTACCTCGTGGTATACGGCCGGTGCCCTGACATGTCGGACATGTCACGCTGTCCCGTCCAGTAAACTCCACGTAGGGGAACTGAGAAACGTCTCCATTCTTTCCATCCTCATCCCCGTCAGAAGCTGTCAGCGCGTCCTGACTTTCGTCTTTGGGGTTAGCCATGTGAGAATGGAACTTGCCCATATTTGCAGCCGTCTGTACACAACACAAAAGATAGCATGAGCCAAGAGGAACCGCCATGTATAGGTACAGCAGGAAATGCTGACTAACCACATGCCACACAGCGGTCTGAATGTGAAATGGGACCTGGACGAAATTCCAGGCCACGTTTTCCAAGAAAAAAGGCTCCGGTAAAATGACCTAATACAACTGAAATAATTCTGTGATGCTCAATGGAGACACATATGTTACCTTTACTTAATGTACGTTTGTTGAATCCTCTGTATACAGACTTTTATAGGGTTTTGTATTGGCAAGAACCTGGCATCAAAATGGGAATGCTTTAAGTTTTAGCTTATTGCGATATAGGCTAGTAGGGAAAGCAATATAATGTCATTTTTTGTGTCCTTTCAAAACATTTTCATAGCATTGTTAGAGTTATTTTTTTTCACACACATACATATGCTTTAAGGACTTATATGACCATCTTTTGGTACTTTAATTAACATTTTTAATGTAAGCCTTTAACATGTAACAGAGTATTTATGCACTTTGGTAATTAGAAAAATATATATAGAACAAGATCCGGTACTTCCACATCTAACATAAACACAGCAGTATTAGTAATGCAACATTATTTGGGAGGGGTGTACAACAAGCCGGTGATTGCAAAATGCACCATGACAAATTATTACTTCAATGAGTGCTTATGCTTAGTAGATTAGGCTGATAACACATAGCAGGGCCTACTAACTCCACAAGGCTGAATGTAGGGCTTTTTTTTTTACTGGTAGTGGATTCTTTTCACACTATTAGTGCGTTGACAAGGATCTGAATATTTCTTCCACCAAAACATAGCTACTGATACATTATGTACGAGACACACCGTGCAGATAATAATAAGAGATGCCTCCGACACACAGCACGCTGTCACTCAGTACAGGATGTCTGTTATGAGTCTGTGAACACAGGCCGCTGAGCTGCAGAGACTCAGCAAGAACACAACGTACCGGCCGCATGAACACTGTTAAAACCTATCTATTCTTCCTCCAAAAGGCGATATTTGGTCTCTACATTTTGATTTCAACAGCATCATCAATATTGTTTTTAATTTCGTCGCGTAATTCTGTTATTTAATGAACACATTGTTCGAATGAATGGCATCGCAACAGGAGAATCCGCATATATAGCGTTACCATGGCTGTTATGTTGTACAGTCAGTAAACTACATATTGTTTTCTCGTTAGCTAACGTCTTACCTGTTATTTGTTTTACTTGCTTAACATTCGATGTCGTCGCTGTTTGTTGTGGTCCAGCACAGCAGTGGAGAATGAAGCCGATAGGAACGCCCCCCTCGTCTCCTGATTGGCCAGACTCGTGTCATATGTGGTCACCGTGCGGACCCTACCACAACAACACAGGGGGACAATTATTGACAGTTATTGGTTGCGGAATTATTCAGATAATTTACTTTAAAACGATACTAGTACAACACTGTAAACAGAATACTCAGTGGTGGAAGAAGAATTCAGAAATTGGACTTAGATAAAAAAGGAAAATAAATGCTACATTTTTAGAAATGTCTTGCAATCAAAATTAAGTAGAAGTAATATTATAGTATTAGACTGAAAGTACCGCAACACAATCTAATCCCTATGCAGAATACGCCATTTCAGGTTCATTTTGTCTTTGAATTATAATAAGTGAGGCACTCCTGTGACCTGTGTACAACTCTTTAATGTTGCAATTGTAAAAGGAGGAGCTTATTCTATTAACTTTGTAATGCTTGGTATCTTGATAAATACTATTACATTATAATGTATTAGTTGATTTATAATTAAAAAAGATTTGTAATGAAAAAAAAGACATGTAAGTGTAATTTGACCTGTTGTTAAGTACAGAAGGTACATTTAGGATCGTACTGTAGCAATATTCTTAAATGATTCTTCATCAGCAGCACTGGCAAAATCCATGACTAATAAAAAACAACAACTTTTAATCTGTTTATTATAGTACAGCCAAAGATATACAGGAAAGGGGAGGATAGAGGGGATGAACCCAAACCCAGGCCAGGATGCATTTGCAGGGACCGAGCCACAACAAACTGACCATCTGCCCCACCAGGTACACACTGGTACATGCATCAGATACATTTTAAACCAAAGGAATCATAAAAAAGACAAAGCATTATGAACGTTAGGCCATGATATTCATTATACTGTTAGTATGAAGTCCAAAATTAGACTGCCAGCATTTGGAAACTTAGCCTATAAAAGGTGAACCAGACTTTTTCTCTAGATGTTGGACTGCTGCACTTCTTGGAAAAAGTTGTCAGCTGACAGAAACATGTCAATGAAGTTCCTGGAGGGAGTACGTTTTGCCACAATCACCACCATTGTCACCCTTGATGAACTAGAATTAACCATATTATTCCATGAAGTTATTTTAAACAGATGCGGAGCTGCGTCTAAAAAGAAAAAACAGATGGCAGGAAATACTCAAAGAATATTTTAGCAATATATATATTGTACATGTTTTATAAGGAGCATTGCATTTTTTCTCACATGAATCACGTATCTGCTAAAACACTGACTGCATTTCATTGTGAACATTTCATTTAAAGGTCCCATGACATGGCCATTTCTACTGATCATAATTCCATTGTCTACTAGAATAGATTTACATTGTGCAATTTTCCAAACTCACATTGGTTTTCTCATACAGCATCTCTGTATAGTATGTGTATTCACTGAATTTCACTATCTGTCATAAATGCCTTGTTGGAGCTCCTGCCCCCCCTCCCTGTGAGCCCAGTGTGCTCTGATTGGTCAGCTCGCTGTTGCGAGGAGCTGACAGTGTGAGCTGGCTTACTGGTGTGGTTTCCTGCTTGCTGCGAGACATCGCGAATGGACGCGGGAAGGGGGGGGGGGGTGCTGAGGGGCCTGCAGCGAGGCTCCACTAGCACCCGCATCCCCCCCCGCACCCCCAAACGCGGCGCACCTACAGTGTAACAGCCCCTACACACGGCGGCGTGCGTTGACGCTTCAACGCTTCTGTCCATTCATTTTGAATGGGGTGACGTCACGCTTCGCCGAACTGCATTGTGGGAGCAAAGCGTAGCTTTTTTCGCGGTGCTCGCTGCAAAAGTAGAGCAATGTTCTACTTTTGAAGCTTCGACGGAGGCGTCAGCCAATCAAATCCCGCTTATGCAAATCTGCCAGTACAAGCGCTAGCCAATCAAACCACGTGTATGCTGGGAGAGCCATACTGCAGTTCATTTCCTCATATGCCAAAAAATGGAGGAGAAAATAATCGTAGCGGTAGGGAATCACCCGGTGCTTTATGATCAGTCCCTGTTCATACAAACCGGAGGAGCCAGGCACGGAGGGAGGTGGCAGAGACAGTGGGTGAAACTGGTAGGTTTTCGC
This sequence comes from Trematomus bernacchii, assembly GCF_902827165.1. NCBI lineage: Eukaryota > Metazoa > Chordata > Actinopteri > Perciformes > Nototheniidae > Trematomus > Trematomus bernacchii. Next base: position 5,154,419 of record NW_022987840.1, on the reverse strand, counting down.
CTGTTTGGGGAGTTTATATCCAGTGTACTTCGTTTGAATGGACAGCTAGCAGGCATAGACAGTATTTAGCCAGCATGGAATGTTGCGTAAAATAGCACCATAGACATTAATGTCATAAATGTTCATCATATAAAGTGTGACATGTAAAACCTTTTATGCAATTGACAGGAGAGATTCATGTGATTGGTTGTTGGTCGCGTTGCTCGTGTAAACTCCCCAAGCTCAAGACACGCCCACCGCCAAGCGTCAACGCACGCCGCCGTGTGTAGGGGCCCACAGTTTCGCCGCGCTGCGAGGCTCCACTATCACCCCCCCCCAGCGTGTCACATTTTTGCCGCTAAAAGAGTGTGTGTGTGAGGAGCTCCACGGATTGGTCCATTTGGACCAATGGGTCCATTTGGGTCGTCGTTACGTCACTTAGTACCAGGAAGAAAAATAGAAATCTCCAACGAGGCGTTCTGGGGCAGCATAGACAGGTCTTTTCTGTGTTAGAGTTTTACTCGCTACAGGGTGTACTTTGAGGGTTTGTGACTTTGCAGACCGTTTACATGCAGAAAAACCTTCATAACACACAAGGGGATGGGTAATAACCGGAAAAGCATGACATGGGACCTTTAAGATTACCTGAATGGGTTGAACTGTACACAATTGTTGAACAACTAAAATGTATTTAAAATATTGCTAAACACAACTCCCAAAAACAGTTCTCTGTGTGCTCTTGTTTTAAGAACATTAACTTAATATCTTTAACCATAACTTTTTTGTTAAAATAACCTAATTAAGAAAAATGTATGCCTTGAGTCTAACTCAGTAGATTTTAAAGTACATCATATGAAACCCCTCTGTTACTGTACTTGCAGTGTTTCTTCATTGAACAGCTTGAGTGATTGTTCTTGGTCTCTGGCTGTTTGCATGTGCTTCCAAAGAGCCAGAGGATGGCAGTGTGCTGCCATGTGTGAATGTGCTCAGAGCACTCAGGCGGTGAATGCTTCTGACAACAACAACACGGTCATTAATGCCTATGAGCAAACATCACATTATAGAGATAACAGATATATTTTAATCTGTTTCATCTTTGTTAGAATTCAGAGGAACCACTTTGAATAATGCATATCTTTATAAACTGAGGGAAAAGTATTATTTGGAAATAACCTTTTCCAAAATAATCTATAATGCTTTTGCAACAACTGTGCTGAAAACTGACTTTGGTCAAGTTAGTATTTATAAAAATCAATTAGTGTTGGTTTGAGTACCAGAAAGATCTGGTTTAATGATTTAGGGCATGATAGATCACATCCCTGTGATGCTTCTTTGAATATTTGTTCTGCATTGTGTGCAACAACCATCTAGTAGTTACATCAAAAGTGAATCCTGTTTGACACATGTTGGCTTTAACAATGACCTTCTTGGCATCCTAAACAAGTTTTTCATATGGCCAGTGCTAAATTACATAAACAGCACTAACAATGGCCCTGAATATCCCCTTAAAATATGATTTGCAACTGTAGAGAAAACATGTCTTTAAAATGATGCATTCCCAGTGTATTTTTATATTTATGAGCCATCAGGTTTCACATTATTAAATATAATACAGTCCAAGAAACAACAGTAAGTTGTGGTTGAACCTAAAGGAACAGAATATGTATCCTCGAAAAGATTCATTATGCAGATCTGCGGCTGCTGAATTGAGATCAGAATACTTCCTCTTCTATCATTAACAGGGTTGGAAATAACCACCAGCTATATAGCAGCAGTAGGTGGTGGTGGTGGGTTTGTCCCCTCACTAGGCACTTGCCAAGCCATTGTTCAAAGCTCCAGTAGCATCTAAAGGACGCCATCACTGCTCGTTCTCTCTGGTTTTCCAGCACTCATGGCTTAAAGATGCCAACATCCCTCATCCTAAAGCCATTACATTTTTTGATTGTTTCTTGCAGTTAGTTTGCATCATAATGACTCCTAACAAACCTCTCTGTGTCAAATTTCGGAGGGAAATGTGCTGTCAACATTCTTGTTATGAACCTAATGCGGGTTGCGGATAGTCTGTTTCCCCTAATCTCACAATCCTCTCCTGTCACTGCAACTCACAAAACCAATACAGTCTGTGTATTACACTGCAAGGACTAATTCATTTTGAATTACTGTGAGGCATATGAAAACTCCTTGGCACCAGTATGAGGAGACAGGTTAAAAGAGGCAGCTGTGGTCCGGTCTTCTGTGTGAGGAAGCTGCCTGTGTGTCCCCGATAAGGAGGACACGTCAGCCTACTTCAGGTGTCAGCACTTCAAACCAGCAGCAGGGCTTCAGAGGGAATGTGTAAAACTCCATATTGCAGAGGTGAAGTGGAGGATATTCGGAGTTTGTAGTATTTGATGTCTGGTGTTAACTTGTTCTTAACCTAAAAAAAGAAGATAAATGAATCCCCGGAGTGGTGACTCAATGAATTGCTGCTCTTAAAAGCTTCCTGCCACTGTTTTCTTTATAAAGTGTTGCTCAGCAAAAGCATGCACTTCATTTTTAATTGACAAGTCTCTTGTGGTGTATTACAGCAATTTACTGCATTGCAGTGTAAGGCCACTTGAGTTATTAAGAAAGATCAAAGAAATGATAGCATATAGCACCGACTACGGCTGTTCCATTTAAAGGGGGATTACGGAGCATCTAAGAGGGCTGATAAACCAACAGTGAAAATAAACAGTAATGACTGAGCTCTTAAACACAATATTCAAAAACTCTTAAATAAATTGCAATGCACTTGTTTTTAACTGGGATGAAACTATTTGAAATGATTTCCTGATCTCATAGACATTTTTATCTTTGGATGAATACATAATAAAGATGAGAATCAATAGTGATGTGCCCGGGTCAGTGACAACATAAATACCACTCGTTATGTGTTCAGTCAACGCAGTGGAATCATCCCGATATGTATCATAAATTGGGATTACACAACACAAAATCTTGCTGTTTGGAAAATTGATTCTCAGTCAAAACAAAACACACCCCATAGAGACTGCACATAAAAAGCTGTTTCATGGAAATAAAGCATATTGAATAACATTTACCAGATTCATCATGGTCTGACCCAGCGGTGGAGGGATTTAAGACTCACCAGACATTTTACGCAGCAGGGAAAAGAAGCCAGCGATGAGAAGAGAACAGGATAACATATCAGGCGTGTGACTGTACATAATATTGAATTCTGCTAAAGATGTAGAACAAATTGGATCCTGAATGTGCAAATGAAGGGTCTTTGCTTTTAAGTGAATGCAATATGCTTTAATTGTGTTAAGGATGGCTGCTGTTTATGAGTTTTGATGAATTTTTTGGTTTATATTCCATTATATTTCACAATGACATAGAATACAAGCACAATGACTGTTTGCGCCTTTCAAAGAAATGGTTACAGGGATAATTTGAAAAATGTAAAGTACATTTTTCTACATTTAAACAAATGTATGCTGCCCGCAATCTGCTCCCGCATGGCACTGTTGATGCTTCTGGCGTTATTGTTTTGCGATTGTGTATCTTTAAATAGAAGAACTCCCTTTCTTAAAAGACAAAAAATCAGTAATAACATAGCAGCTCTTTTTCTTTTTAAAACAAAAGCAGTCATTCTCTCTTTTAGAGAGGTTACAAATATGAAAACACAGTGTGCGTTGGATGCAGAAGAAATGAATCAGAGGGATGATATCCAGCAGGGCTACTGTATGCTTCCAGGCACTTAACCAACACTCCTCACTGGCTGTGCTGTCACACTTTAGGGACCGCAGAGACCCCAGCAGGGAGTCTGTCAGATACTTCCAAGCAGATCTTCATGCTCGGGCAGTTTGCAGGCTCCCTTTAGTTATTGTTGTCTCAAGCAGCTGACCTGTGAATCAACTCGCAGCTCACATCTGTCCGTCTCCAGAAAACATCACACGCTTCTTCCTCACACACACTGTTGGCTTTGGTGTTAGTTGCACATTTGTGTAAGAACCAAAATGTGTAGATGATAAGCACAAATAAGATGATGTCTCTAACCACACATGTATTCTAAAACTGTCCACCCATTTTCACTATCAAAGATTTTCTGAATCCACATTTTATCACATAATGGTTGGGTGCCTGCCAAAATATTCACGTACCAGATTCTGTAAAGATTTGCCAGCATTTTTTCTAGAGGCTGATGGGTATTTATTTCCACCCAGCTTATAAAGCATGTCATCTTTTTGAGCACCATGCAGCATTTCTGATTGACTCCTGCTGGAATCCAATCTGATGCTCTATTTAAAAAAAGGGAACACTCTAGCAAGAAAATACCAGAGGAGTTAAAGTGAGTCGGGGAAGATTGATGATAACCCAAGTTTATTTTCATGTCTGCAAGATAGAACTTAGAGTGGCTTATTGTAGTATAAGAAATGTCTAGATGTATACAGAGTTCTTATATATACTAGATAATCAGCTAGAAGTTAATGGTGCACCGGCTAACATTTGATATGATTTTTCTGCCTGTTAGCTTTTTTTACTACACTTGGAAGCTTCCCGATTGCTTTCCTGTCGGCTAAATCCTCTGCAGATTTGTGGTGTAATTGAGCTCCCACACAGGTGAAGGTCAATTACCTAGGCAATCATCTGGAGCACATTTTATTAATCTTGCTCTGGAGTCTGAACAAACGACCCTTTGAAATGGAAGACTGATACCAGAAGGTTTAACTTCAATTACAAATTTGATATTACACTTACTGTTTTTGGGAGACTCTCATAATGAGCACCTAAAGTTTGGGCCGTGTTATAGCTGAATAAATGGCCTACAAGAAAGTTAGTTCTGGCTGAAATAATAACCATAGGAATAGGAATAGGAGGAATAGGATGACATGTAGTGTAGCCCACATGTTGGAGTAGATAGGCAGATCCCATCAAGGCATTTTTGTACACTTTGTATGTGTAATGTTGAATAAAACGCTTTTTATTCTGTCCCAGAGGCAATTCAGGTGTTAGCATGGCAAATTGGAGATGACTGTGCAGTATAACTAATCTCCTTGAACACCTACTTTACCAAATTGAAGCCTTATTAAGGAGCAAGAGAGCACAGGGCCGTGGCAGAGCAGGAAATTGATTCAGAGCTGGCTGGGCGATTTTCGGTAATTTTTAGCATATATTCACCACCCAAAGAGGTTCTTGTTTTTTGAGGGCTACGGTATTTGTATAATAGTGGCTGCAGAGGTCATCATGCAGTTCATTTACATGTTACCTTGTTGTGTCATCCCTGTATTGGAACAACATGTTTTAAAAACATCATGTAAAGAAGAAACCCACGTCCTTAATGATGATACCAGGCTTAGAATATAGATTGTAGGAATTCTGCTGTGGAGTATTTTGCTATTGTTTTAGTTCTGCTGGATACAAATTAATATCAATTCTCGCAACTACTGTATGGGTATTTCTATATCAAATATGCAAAAAATACTGTCTAACAAAAACTGAAAGTGAGATACCGCCTTTAACTGAAACTGAATTTCCCCACGTGGATTGAGGAAGTTCCATCTTAATCTTAGCCTTAAATAATTCTGTTAAATGTTCTGCCCAGTTCCACTGCATGGTACGGCACAGCTCTACCCAGACCTAACGGCTCATGTTTTGATTTCCATTGGCAGAAGTTGCGGATATTTCCCTTTAACTAGTTTAGAGCCAATTCATAAATAAGATTTAAAGCGGCGTTCTAGGATCACACATTAGTTATACCAGATACCTCAAATAAAGGCTGGTTGTTTAAAACACATTTATATTAACGCACTAGTATTTGAAACACTGGGAACTCACTTATAGTGCATCCTCCATTAATCAAACAAAAGAAAAGAGTGACTCGGCCCATGACTCGATTGGGGCCGATTATTGATCAATATCCCCATCAACCCCTCACAGATGTATCAGAGTTTTGCTTTGGGACAAGACATTTTAGAATATGAAAATCTCTTACGGTGCAGTAATGAGGTTTTTCTGTGAAAAGTAGAGCTTAATTTAAGTGTCACACACGCACAAACCTTAATACTTGAGAGCGCGATCACTAAGGACCGTCTCCGCTCTCATTTTTGTTTAAGTCTCAGCTAAGAAGCACGGCAACGGCACATTGAGGAGTTAATGAGCTTTACACACAAACACAGACACGCATGCACACTGAAACACACACACTGTAGCGGGGAACATGCACGCTCAGGAAAAGTACATACTCTCAATGAAAACACCCACCCACACACACACATGCACATTCTTGCCTGTCAAATCATATTAACATCAGGTCAGGCTGCTTTTTTGAGCTGGTTGCTATGGCAGCAGAGAGAGAATAATGGCCGTCTATGGGTCGTTCTTCCATACGTCTTCAACAACGGGGCTGCAGCAGAGAGATTGGTGTAACAAGAGATTGCTCCCCTCCTGTGCTTACTGTAATATGAGAGTGTGACTAAAAAACAGCATGAAGCGCTGAGGTGCTGTTGATATGAAATAACTGCAGTTTTTCATCGAGAAAAGGGGTCAAAACTTTGTAGGAATTCACATTGATCCAAAGCTCCACAATGAAGTTTATGCTTTTAATATTTCTCACTGAGGTTAACGAGGTGATCTCACTCTTTATCCAATTTCCTTTGTAGCTGATTTTTTGGAATTCTATATTTGGCTCATTAAATAGCTAATACATATATTGTAGTAATATGTCCTCTCTTGCATTGCACCACAGTCCACAGGCTAATTGCTTTGCTGTTGGTCCCAATCAAATCTCAATCAGTGTTTTGTGTTAACTTTATAATGTCACTTGTAAAGTTCCTTATCTAAGTTATACCTTCAGGACTCCACGATTCTAACATAGCTTCTTTTGGCAGATCTCAAAGCTATAAATAACTTTTGGTCAGAATTTGGAAATTATTTTATGCATAAAAATCCATGGTGCCAATTCTTCTTTTCTTTTTTGCTATGTCGTACGCTGTGTGGCAAACATATTTTGTCAAACCCAAGTAAATGTTTACAGCAAAGTGAGCACAATCAGAAAGAAAACAATCCTTTCATTAAATACAATAAACTAATATATTGTACTTCCTGTGGGCAGCATCCTGAAGATAGTGTGAAACCCAAGTTAACTGTATGATACTTTTGCCAACTTTAAGCTTGCTCGGTCATATGACCCCACATCCAGCTCTCTGCTTCGTATGTCATTTATTATGGGTTATGTGATGTAGTTGATTTTCTATTAGCAGCAGGAAGGTGCTCCGTTGGCATGCATGGCAGGGAGGCAGAGATCGACATGTGGCATGTAGGTTAGGTTTTTTTTATTTCCCAAATTTGCAGTGGCTGGGCAGAGCGGCCACTAAAAAAGCGGCCTGATCTGACCTCGTTCTGCTTCAGACCCTTTTGGTCGCTTTTGATAATAAAACTGACCCATATTTGCTGTGACGGATGGTTAAAGACACACATTTGTTTCCCATATATATATATATTTATTGTAAACAGGAAGAAATGTTTCCACTCCATTACTAAAATAGATAATAATAGTTTGAAAAAGTTAACTTGATATTCTTCACAGGTTCTGTTCGAGCTGCTTGTTAGACCAACGAAGTTGAAAACAATGTTATGTTATGTTGAGCTTTCGTAAATCAGCTGACTAGTGAAATGGGACAAACTGCTTGCAGACTGTAATTTCAGAGTGCAGGTAACCGTTCAAATTGATTAGATTTGTGATTGTCAGGGACAGCATTGTGCATGATGGCAGTTGATGTGGGTTTATTTTACGCCCAAATGAAGCAATTTTGAAGTGAGTGTGAATTTTGAAAGTGTCAGACAATCTTGTTTGCAAATCAGACGTACTTTCTAGACACGCCAGAATAAACATCTTCACATTTTATGAAACTCATTCGGAGAAATGTTGCAAGTTATTGGGTTAGTTTTCCTTTTGAGATAAGTCTGTATTTCTAACGATGAGAGGTTTTTCCAGCAGTTAAAATTACCCAAGAAAGCATGGATTCATTGATTCTGAATTATTATCTAAGCATCTAGAAAAAACACGACTTAAATTCCTTTCTTTACGTCGCTCAGCTCCACTCTCACATTGTCTGATTGACCCTCCTCACACCTACATGCATATTAACACACTCACCAACCTTACTATGTACAAGGTCATAAACAAACACATCTCATAGATCCGCTCAATAACACGGAGCTTACTCTGCATGTCACTGCGATGGTTTTCTCCTGAGTGCTGCAGGTTCTTTTCCCTTTTCCTATAATGTGTTCATTACATCCTTACTTTAAGGTCACATTAAATCCACATTTGACAAGGACAAAGAGGATGGGTTGACTTAATACAAAATAAAAAAAATTTCAGACAAGGAATTTACTTATACCTGTAATTATTGTTTTAACATTATTTAAATTACCATATTTAAATATGTACAATTGTAAGAATGTATTGAAATGCTGCTTAAACAATGGTTATATGTGACATCACAAGCAAACTTGGTATTTACTAGCGTGTTTTTAATTCTAGTAGACATAGATGTAGGGATGGGTACCGAGCCCCGGTATTAAACGGGCCCCGGGGCTGAATTATTAAAGACCGTGGTACCGTTAAGCTCCGACGTTATCGGTCTTTTTATCGGTACTGGAGACATCTAAAAAATATGTCATGTGTGTTATTGCTACACAAACATTATATTGCAGTTTTAGTGTCGCCAACTCCGTTTCTAATACGCAAAAAGACTGCAAAATGCGTCATTTTTTGTATTTTCGATCTCTCCAATCCAGACGAGAGATCTCTCTCCCCCGCCTGTGTGCGAGGGGGCGGGGCAGTTTACACACACGCAGCTGCTACATGCAGCAACACACACACACGGAGGAGATGGCGGAGAGAACGCGCTCCGAGGTGTTGTTAAACTTTACCCGTCTCGCTCGTTGCCTAAAGTGCAATAAGAGTTTAGAATGTCAGGGCGGTAACACGAGCAATTTGTCTAAACATCTTGCAAAAGTGCACCACGTTCAGACGGAGAAATGCACCGGGTTTTGACTGTCTCTCTAGTAGCTCTGTAGCCCCATCCACGAGTAACGTTTCCACGTCAGGTATATTATGCATGCTAGCAGCAACACACGGAGCTAACTCAATGATTCAAACATGGGTTAATGATTAGAGGGAACTGAGTTATTTAGTTTGTTAAAGTTTCAGCCATTCTGTTCACAGTTCTGTCATCAGATTATTTAATATGATTTGTTAAAACGTTGTTGTTTCTGTTGATGTGAAATATTATGTATTTCATTTAAATAAAAAGCAATGTTAGTTTTGTTCACAATTTGTTAATTTTAATTTAATTGTTTATTTGAATAGGGACAATGCACATTAATGAACACTTTAGACAAATAATGCTTCAAGTGTAAATATGCCGGATTTTAGCTTTGAGCTAATTTCCATCCGTAGTCCCTGACATACAACATATAGTTAGTTTACCTCATTTTTCTCTCCAAAAGAACCGATAAGAGTACCGTTAAAAGACCGGACCGATAAGCGGTATCGATAAAAGTAGTAGTACCGTTAAAACCTTAACGATACCCATCCCTACTTAGATGCATACACTATATTAGGAACATATAATGTGAGTAGGGATGGGTATCGTTAAGGTTTTAACGGTACTACTACTTTTATCGATACCGCTTATCGGTCCGGTCTTTTAACGGTACTCTTATCGGTTCTTTTGGAGAGAAAAATGAGGTAAACTAACTATATGTTGTATGTCAGGGACTACGGATGGAAATTAGCTCAAAGCTAAAATCCGGCATATTTACACTTGAAGCATTATTTGTCTAAAGTGTTCATTAATGTGCATTGTCCCTATTCAAATAAACAATTAAATGAAAATTAACAAATTGTGAACAAAACTAACATTGCTTTTTATTTAAATGAAATACATAATATTTCACATCAACAGAAACAACAACGTTTTAACAAATCATATTAAATAATCTGATGACAGAACTGTGAACAGAATGGCTGAAACTTTAACAAACTAAATAACTCAGTTCCCTCTAATCATTAACCCATGTTTGAATCATTGAGTTAGCTCCGTGTGTTGCTGCTAGCATACATAATATACCTGACGTGGAAACGTTACTCGTGGATGGGGCTACAGAGCTACTAGAGAGACAGTCGAACCCGGTGCATTTCTCCGTCTGAACGTGGTGCACTTTTGCAAGATGTTTAGACAAATTGCTCGTGTTACCGCCCTGACATTCTAAACTCTTATTGCACTTTAGGCAACGAGCGAGACGGGTAAAGTTTAACCACACCTCGGAGCGCGTTCTCTCCGCCATCTCCTCCGTGTGTGTGTGTTGCTGCATGTAGCAGCTGCGTGTGTGTAAACTGCCCCGCCCCCTCGCACACAGGCGGGGGAGAGAGATCTCTCGTCTGGATTGGAGAGATCGAAAATACAAAAAATGACACATTTTGCAGTCTTTTTGCGTATTAGAAACGGAGTTGGCGACACTAAAACTGCAATATAATGTTTGTGTAGCAATAATACACATGACATATTTTTTAGATGTCTCCAGTACCGATAAAAAGACCGATAACGTCGGAGCTTAACGGTACCACGGGTAGCCCCGGGGCCCGTTTAATACCGGGGCTCGGTACCCATCCCTAAATGTGAGTGGATACGACTTGGCTCTTTTTCATTAAGTGTCTTTCCAAGCCATGTAGAATTATTTAGATCAGTAGTTAAAAGTGTAAAAAGTGTAAAAATATTCAATCACAGTACTGCATTGAAATGTTTAGTAAATGAGACTGTATATTAAATAAAACTCTAAATGATTGTACTATTGGTTTAGTGTAGTAGTCTATACCAATACATGTAAAGTCATAGGCTTTTAGATGTCGTATACATATTATGTTTTGGACTAAAACCTATACATATAATCAAGTAGATGTATAAAGTAGCACTAAATATACATTTGAATGTAAAGAACAATACATATATAAACTGAGAGTATGCCCTTAATCATCTAAAAACAACAGATTATTGGTTGTATAACATATTTATCATTGACTCTGGTGTATTTAATTATAAGTATTTATTTTCATCTACTGAATCACACAACCTCTTACTTTGTTGTATGTTGTAGTGGAAAGGACAGTGTGCCCCAAAAGCCACAGTGCAAACACACTCACTTGAGAGAAAGATACTTATAGTTGGTATATATTTGAGGAATATCATGGCCTATAACATCATACATACTCATTTATTTAGCCTGGTGTTATGTTTATATTACAGCAAGTGTATACAAATCATTGTGCTTGGTTTATGATAAAGAGTTAAGTGAATGTCTTAAAAGTATTGATTGCATTTTTACCCAGGCAGTCATAAATACACATTTTAACATATTAATCAAGGAGTTCATCAGTTGATTACATTGCTGTCACTACGATTAATCAATGGTAGCCTAATAAAGTAACAGCCCTTTTCCCTGTGAAAACCTTCCGATGCTAATGAAGTGTGTTCCCGTGTGTCATCAGACTAATTGGCTTTGGCTGGTGACCTCTTGATGAGGTCGACGGGGAGTGGTCAGCTGGAGATTACACCCTTCATCTTATGGATTTCTCACCCTTAAAGGTCTGGTTCCGTGTCCCAATTACACACTCGTCTATTCTGTACGCTGTAAGACTTGTAGGCTGTATGTTGGTGAACATTTATCTAGGATTTGATTTACTTAGAGTAACTTCATTTAAATGATATAGGGCGGCTATTGTGTGCCGATGGAACTCCAAATAGTTTTTCCTTTTTCACTTTCTCAAATGTCTTTAGAGAGTTTTGCACATTTTAACAACCATAAGTAGCTCCTACACTTCCACTGTGGGTTTTATTCTGGGTGCATTGCCTCCGGATTTTATTCTTTTTTTCTTATTTATTTTTTAAGAAATACATTAAACATAATTCATAGAATCAATCGAAAGATAATAAATACTTGTAGTCATTTTAAAGTGTACACTTGAGATGTTTTCAGCGAACATTGTTGATGCACACAGCTCCTTTCTGCACATTTTGTAAAACTTGACCTAAACATCCTTCAAATATCCCAGGGGGGACATGGATTTGACATATAAAGGTCAGTTCACTGTAATGTTGCAGCTGGTTTCTTTTACTATCTATTATTCTTAATTTAGCTTCAATAAAATGTTCTCACTTAAAGTGTCTTTTCGTGTCATCGGGCTACACTCGCGTGATAATCTCCATGATGAAATTAGAGTAGGTGGATAGCAGCAGCCTTCGGTGTATTTACACAACAGGTTTTAGGATTAAAGGAAGTGTGGGGCTGCGGTGGGTTCAAAGAACAGATCTTGATGTCGCTGTGCGGAAGTTTCAGGTCTGCTTTTTTTAACCTTTTAATGAGCACTCGCGAAACAGAGGGCCTCATCATAGAACTTTGCGTGGGGCCCCTGCGTCTACGGGGCGTTCTTCCATACGTCTTCAACAACAGGGCTGCAGCAGAGAGAGTGGTGTAACAAGAGATTGCTAGCCTCCTGTGCTTACTGTAATATGAGAGTGTGACTATAAACAGCATGAAGTGCTGAGGTGCTGTTGATATATATGAAATAACTGCAATTTTTCAAAGAGAAATGGGGTCAAAACTTTCCCCATTGATTAATCGATAGCATTGTAAAAGCTCCAAAATGAAGTTTATGCTTTTAATATTTCTCACTGAGGTTAACGAGGTGATCTCATTACGCACCCAATTGTTTTAACTGTCTTGTGAAGATGAAGTGCTTACATCTTCTCTTAATCCAATTTCCTTTGTAGAACAAATACAATCCATAGGTGCTCTCAGAATATATAATGCTGAGAGTGTGTTTCACTGAAAGGTCACACACGCACACACCATTCTGATCCTGCTTAGGGAGGAACCCACATCCGTGCATGTGTGATTTTGTTTGTGTGCTAACTACACTTGAGTTAGATCTCACATAATCTCTTCCCTGCCTAGTGTGTGTGTGTGTGTGTGGAGGGGGGGGGGGGTCTTTGAGAGTGACAGAGAGATTGAGAGACATTTGCTGCCTTACTATAGAATGCACATATCTCAGTCAGAGAGCCAGAGAGAATTAGTGTTCACATCATATAGCTCGCTGTGCATGCATATTACAACATATGCTGATGGTTTCTGTGTATCCGTTGGAACCATAGACTGTATATATAAAGGTTGGAACCCAAAGTAAATATTTATCTTGCCATATGGCTTTCAGACAAATGTTTCGAAATCCCTGCAGTTCTTTCCCTGTTGGCATGCGAGGGTCTCTGATCCACTGGAGAGACTGCTTTAAAGACTTAGAAGAACTCTGACCTCTCGGTTGATCCCATAAAGGCATTACCTACCTAGCTTTTTTCTTTAGGATGGATTACAGGTCACAAATTCAGCGATCAGAGAGGAGGTAGGCTAGCTACCCCAATCCTGTTACGGTATACTAATCTTTGTTTTTAAAAATGACTGACCTTTGCCCTGATGTCCTATCTGAGGCTTGTTACTGTTGTACATTTTTGTATTTTTGTATTACATGATTACTGACTTGCAAACAGTACAGAGACTCTATAGGTAATGTCAACTAAAAAGGAAGTAGATGTTGAGTTTTCCATCTGAATGTTTGTTTATCAGATTTCAGATTAAGTGAACAAAATATAGATAAAGTTAACAACATGAGATGCAGTGTATTTACCAGTCTATTATTCTTTGGTGATTTGAAAGCAATACTAGACCATAGAGAGACTCTGGTACCGGTAGCTATATAGTTTCAACAAGTTCAAATGACTATTTGCAAGAGTTTCTAGTACTCATTGCTTTCTCCAGAGAGGCAAATCCTTCATCTTTATTCCCCTTTCACACAAAGTGATGCTGTATTTGCAAATATTAAGCCCCGCTCTGCTGAATCATCTCGGGCTCATTGTGGTTTTGGCTAATATAAAATACTTCTCTCAAGAAATGCCCTCCGTGACTTTGCTGCTTACTGTTACCACCAAGCAATCAGTACAACAGTTTTGTCTGAGGGAAGACGTATGGGCCCCATTTCACAGAATGCAGCATTTAATCAATTCCATAACATTGTGGTCAACGAATCAAGCATGGCTTCCCTCCCTCCTCCGGCTGCAGAGGGAGCAGTGCAGTGTTACATCCATTTGGTGAGCCAATGGTGTGTAACTTGAATCTCATTTTGTGTTACTGGAAGAGAACTGTAGGATATATACTGTAACTGTAAATGAACTGTGGGTGCAAAACTAAATGTATTTTTAACTGCATAACTACTCTACCTATCTAATAACACTAAATGCACAGACCTGGAACTTTTATACATTTTAAAAACAGCTGTATAAATGAAATGTAGTTTTATCCAACCATATCTAACCAATAAAGTTATATCTTATCTTATCTTATCTTATATCCATTTTCTCCTGCTGTTTATCGGGGTCAGGAGCATGCTGGCAACAGAGATCTGAATGACTCAGAGGTGATGTTGCTGTGAAACATTCTCTTTCAGAAATCCTTGAATTAATTCACTATTGTAGGGTTTCTGAAATTAAGCATTCTCAGTTGTTGTTTGTGAGCGTGGTTTAAGTCTGAGATCTAGAGCAATAGCACAAACCTTTGTCTTCAAACCCAAAAGAGGGATTAAACCTCCCTCCCAGTAGCTCACATTTCACTTAGAAGAGAAATGAGCTTTGAGTAGTCTTATAATATTGGTAGCAGGCACATTTCTGATCACAGTCAGGAGAGCTTTGCATCTGACCATTGCTTCAAATGGTGTCAGCATTGGGGGGCTTTGCTGGACAGCTATCTGTGCAATTCTGTTTAGGCTTCCTTTATAAAATGTACTCTCCCTAGAACTATAGGAAACCCTTCACATTTACTAACTAGGTTAGAAGTTGTTGGAAAAGTAGGGGAAACGCATATTTATATTCATCTTTTTTCTTCATGAATTTACGGTTCAAGTAGTAGTAGTGCAAAAACTAAAACCGCTAGCTCTTCCTGCTAGTCGTCCGCCATGTTCGTTTACTGTAAAGTTACATTTGATCGTGAAAGATTTAACGATATTTATATAGAGGCTGAATTTGCATGAATGGAATCTGTTGTGTGCTGTTTTGGCCATATCACACACTGTAGTAACATTACTTTCACATTTATCATAACATGTGCTTTTGTAGGGTTCTCTCATGTTTCAGTATCTGTTAAGATATTACATTTCTTCAGTGGGGGCCAGCCGTTGAGCCTTCAAAATCTCCTTTCCAACGTGACAATCTCTTATCAACAATCTAAGGTTTTATTATTTTTACCAAGATGTCAGAGACTTGGCATCATGTGGCTAGAGTTTCAAACAACAACATCACACGGACATTTTCAGGGTTTTTCTTTACTGTACATCCCTATTTCCTCTGGAGCACATAAGATGCTTCAAATAAACCCTGTCCTTTACAACTTACATTCATGGCATCAAAGTGTGTCTCGTGGCACTCGTAGTACACATCCTCACAACATGTTGAGGGGTTACCACATTGATCTGGCAAGCTGCCCTGACATTTGATGTATGTTTCAACCATATTGCATGTCTTTTGATTGTTTGGATTCATTCTTGCTCCAGTCCAGTGAATATGACTTTCGATCTGATAAGAAAAAAACACAATTACAAGGCTCCAACATCAGCCCCACGTTCTTCCAGAAAAATATATATTTTGGCCTATGGTTAGATGCATGCATGCAAACATTTTTTTTTCTTTGCAGGTCTGAGTTGCTCTGAGTTAACTAGCCTATCCTTCTGGGACAAGATCGTAAATCTGCACACCTACAGTATATGAACACAAGCAAACATGCATAATATAAAAACTAAAATAAAACGTATAAATACAAGGGATACACCTATAACAGATATCAGGGCGACATGGACTCAAACAGCTAGATCGGGTATGGATGACAATGGTTACGATCTATTTAAGTCAATTCTATGCTTAACCCAATTGGTTTCTGCCTCCACAGTTTGACCATTAAATTGTAATTTATGTTCATTTTTAAGCTGTTCTACCAACTTACCGTTGTACAATCTTTTATTTTGATAATAAAATAACAATGACATGTATATAAAGAATGATCCCAGTCACAGAGTGAGACACACAGCTTATTAATTAAACATTGGTATCGATCGGTCCACTGTCTCGGTCACACATGGAATGAAAATGTCAAATCAGCCCATCCTAATAAATACTAGATATATGCACAAGTCTTTTACAAAACCAGCGGATTCAAAAGCCTATTAGATTGTGATTTAACAAGGAAAAGACAGTTTTTATTGTCTGCCGTAAAATTAATTATTAGTTGTATCTTGCCAGCAGAAACTTGCTCATTCAGCTGTTAATCATATTGTTTCATGAAGGATCAGAATACAGCGTCGGTGTGCAGCACAGTGCCAGAGGTGCTTGTGTTGTCAACTTTCATAGAGTTGTTGTTATTGCATTTTTCATTATTGTGTTTGTATCACTTCGCCTCAGTGTCTTATCACAATGTAAAGTAAATCATCTCAAACAAACAACGTTAGGAACATCCCAGAGCGCTATCCTCTGGTGCCCTGGCTGAAACACACTGATCTCATTGTGTCACAAGAGCTGCATTCATACACTGGAGCCTGGTCACCAATGCCATGAGGCACATGTGTAAGGGTATGTTTTGACTTGAGAAGTGCTATTGTAGCATCGTGCCCCCTCTCCACCACATGAGTCATTCTTTGAGACCCAGTTTCAAGGCAGTCCTGGGCTTGCTGTCCCTTTGTAGTATTTACATTTTTTTAATTTTAATTTTTACAAATCAAGACATATCCTGACATAGGACTTTTCCATTCAAATGAGAAATAATAATATGGTAAAGAGAATATGAAATAAATGTAAGTAAAACATGAAATAAAAAATAAAGTAAAACAGTTACAAGTTAAAGGTGGGGTAGGTAATTCACTTCAGAAACACTTTTTGTTATATTCCATGGAATGCTCTTAACATCCCGATAGCAATGAATACATTAAATGCTTTGACAATAAATATATACAAATATTTCATCTGTGGAAGCCGTGGCGCTGTAAAAAGCACGACAAATTATCTGCCTCGGACCGCGGCAGATAATTGGATGGCTGACCTGCCTGTCAGCCTTCCATCTCGTGCACAAACTTATCTCGTGCCCTCATTGCCTATATGCTGCAGGTCTCCCTTGAAAAAGAGATCTATGATCTCAATGGGACCATCTGGTTAAATAAAGGTTTGAAATTGGTCATGTGCGCATTTGTGTGTGTTGGAGGAGGGGCTCTGTAAGGAAGTCTGAAGGAAGGGGCAGATTTTTTTCGGTTGTGTAATTTCAAATTCTAGCTTACTCGAGCTGGTTTCTCCATTCTTACCTACCCTACCTTTAAAATAAGGAAATAAATAAGATAATTCTAAAAATAAATTCATAATAGTAAAGTAAATACAAATAAATAAGAGCATTTTACTCAAGGAGTGACATCTTTAGCAGAGCAGGATCGGTTACACGGTTACACGGTTACACGGTTACACGGTTACACGGGGACATTTTCCATAATCTTCTTTTGAAACTCAATTAAGTTAAAACAACCCTTTTCAACTAGCTAGACATCCAGGTATCTTTTAACACCGTTCCACCTTTGATAAAGGAGTCCATTCTCATTTGTAGACTTGCCGTCATCTTTTCCATTGTGTAGACCTGTTTGAGTCTGTGCCTCCACTGAATAATTGTCGGAGGTTTTACGTTTTTCCAGTTCACAGTTATGGTCTTCTTGGCAATTAATAGTAGTATCCGTAATACAGTATGTACTCGTTTGTAGTATTAATACCATTGTCATTGTCCGTTGAGTCATGCTGTCATCAACAGAAATTCAATGAGAATAATATCAATAATTATTATAATGTGTCTTTGTACAGTTCCATAAAACAACAGTTAATGGCTTAGGCCACCTATTTGCCTATAGTTAAAGCAGCTATATTCAATATTTCCATGAAGATAATGTACTGAATGACCACAAAGAAGGATGTGAAAGGTGTCCAACTGAATAACCTGCAGTAAATTATCCCATGAATCTGCAACTCCCCTTTGCAGAGTTTTGTTGCGAGTATCTGCCAAGTCCTCCAACCAATATGACTACATTTTTTTTTTTTCCTACCCTCTTATACCCTCTAATAAATCATTGCCCCCGTATAAAGGTTGGAGTCAGGTTGCTGTTTTCAAAAGAAAGTCCTTACAAACCCACTGTACTCTACC
Organism: Trematomus bernacchii; assembly: GCF_902827165.1. Taxonomy (NCBI): domain Eukaryota; kingdom Metazoa; phylum Chordata; class Actinopteri; order Perciformes; family Nototheniidae; genus Trematomus; species Trematomus bernacchii. The sequence goes on along the minus strand of NW_022987840.1, from coordinate 5,136,128 downwards.
TTCTCAGCATTTAACAACACAGACAGTCTGATTATTGTGTCAGGAGTGTGGAGAGAAAATAACTAGACGAAAGTAAAAGATGGACTTAGCCAGAAACCAAATAAATGAAGATATTGTTCCGTGTCTGCTGGATGAGCAAGAAAACAAATGTTTGCTATAAAAACTCAAATTAATTCTGAGTGTTTCTGCTTGCTTCAAGAGGCCGAAAAATCAAGTATTGCATGTTTAAAACCATTGTGTTTAAAAAAAGTTTTCTCTCTCTTTTTTACACTCCAGTCATTCCTGAACCCTTTGCTTTTTGTCATATTAGTTCATGAAATTGTTTATTTTACTCAAAGGTCTTCTAAAAACATTTCAAACTGCACAGTTACATGTATTTTATTTGTTGTGAGAAAAACCAGTTGTATGTGTGCTTTTCTTCCATCCAAGTGGTCAGTTTACCTTGAAATGGTGTTTGGCCTTCTGTGAGATTACTGTGATGACTTGCCTCTTCAATCCCTCGATACAGCTCTAATCAACAGAGCAGAATACAGCAGCTGCACCTGGCAGAGGGCCGGCAGCCATCCCCTCTCCTGTTATCCAAATGTTGCTGAAATACAGTACAAAAGAGTTCCTTTCTTCCTTCAATTAACTCAAATACATTGTACTTTGGGTCTGATACTGTTGGTATGAAAGGCCCCACATGAGCACAATACGTTGATGTGAGATACTGTCCTTCACGACTGAAGTGAACAACATCCATTTTATTCTAGTCATGATTCTGCAGTGGAAATGCTTACATGCATGGAGACATCTGATCTTACTTAACTTGGGGAAGTGAGTATACAGTACATGTCACTATTTGTTTTGAATAGTTGGAACTGAGTCTTTTATTTATCATAGCAACAAGGATACTTACAAGGATACGGTGGTTGATTAACAACATTTTCTTTTTCTGCACTCCACCTGGGCTGTTTTTAAATAAACTTCGCTCTAATCGCTCCTATCGCATCGCTCTAAACGCTGGAGTTTCACCGCGGCTGCCAGCTGTATTTACTCGCATCATTCAAACAAGACGCGCTGGCTCGGGAGCTACAATTACAACAAAATGAACATATTTTACCGTGATTAAATTGTATTACACGTTTCTAAATGATGCCGAAGTAACAACATACTGATACCGGTTAGTAAAAACCATGAATTAATGCTTGACAAGTCTGCAGACAAGACGGCAGGCGAAAAATCTTTTAAAATGCTTGTTTTCTGAATGAAGATCGGGTCGACCAGGCTAAGCTAACGTTGTATATGCTCATTCCACACTCATAACAACGGCCTACAGACATAAATAAACTAGCGACTGTATTCGCCATGACACAGACAGTCTGTGGTTTGTACTTATTTAACTTTTGTCCAGTTTCTGAACAGATATGAGGAGCTGTGAGCTCTGTGTGCTAACTGCTAACAGCTAACGGCTGATGTTGTGTGGTTGAATGTCAGTGACGGTGGCTGAGATCCTCACCGCTGATTGGCTTCCGCGAGAACGCGTCACGTGAATTTGACGCTCGAGTTGAAAAAATTGAACTCTCGCGTTTAACGCGGCACCGTTCAATCGCCTCAATCGCGTGATTCGCGCCGCGTCCACCGCTTCATGCGCGCCGTCGGAGCGAATTCGCGTCTGTCCGCATCTCTGCATTGACTTTACATGTAATCGCGCCGCCCCCAAACATCGCATCGCGTCCGGTGTGAACGCAGCATAAGACGGGGCCATGTTACATGTTATACATGCCTCATGGTGTCATTGTTAGCATGTTAGCATGATGTAGTCAACATTTAGCTCAAGCACTGCTGCGCCTGAGAACAACTTCCTAGCCAGTAGCAGGCTGCACACACTGGGGGCCATATTTAAACGATCTAAAGCAGGGGTCTCCAAACTACGGCCCGGGGGCCAAATGCGGCCCACGGACCATTTTGAATCAGCCTTCAGCAAATTCAAAAACTATAATGACTTAAAGTGGACCTATTATGCTATATTTGAAAAATATATTCAAGGGCCATACCTATACAAAACATGTCTGTGAGGTTTTTTGCTTAAAATACCAAACAGATCACCCATTGTAGCCATGCCTCATACTGCTCATACCCCTCTTTTGCAGCCCTGTTCCAAACAGGCTGATTCTGCTTTAAATGGAACGGCTGCTGCTAGCCACGCCCCTTTGTAGCGTCACGCAGCTTTCCCCTGCTAAGAGAGTTTTCTACCGGGAGAAACTCAGCTAAACGCTGCGGTGATTAAATGCCATATTATGATCCAGTGATGATGATGTGTTAATAAGCCCAATTTTCAAATAAATTAAATCCATTAAAGTTGAAAACATGTTTTCACAAATCTAAGTTGATAATAAAAAAGCCCAATAACCCATTTACATAACAACCTTGAAATATACCCTTCATATTTCCTCTTATTACAATTAATCTGAAGCTTCTGTTTTAAGGAATGAGCTGCTAACAAAATAAATGAAACCCTATGGAGAGCTGTAATGTAGGCTGGTTTTTTTCTTACCACATTTTCAAGTATCAAGAATAATTTCCTACATTGGATTGATTTTTCCAACTTATAACTGAACTTAAGAGGCAATATACCTCACCTCTAGGGAGCTGCCCAGCCCTTCGTATATTTTTCTGTATGTGGCCCTCGGAGAAAAAAGTTTGGACACCCCTGATCTAAAGTAAAGTGCATAGCGAGTCAAAAACAATCCCACGCAGCCACAATCGGAAACTTATTCTACAAATAGGATAATACTAATAACTCCCAAAAAAGTCTAATGCTTGTCTTTTACTGTGCAGAAATACTGGCTTTCAACACATTTCAACGCCTTCCAAAAATACCTGCACAGCATAAGATGGTTTGTGTAGAATTTGAATGCCTATGTTATCAATAAAGCATTGAAGCTTCAAACTATGCGGCACAGCCCAAGAATAGCCTTATATTGATTTATTTTTATTCTCTCTTAACTGATTAAAAGGATATTTTATTTGTTGGTTTCCATTAACGGGGGTGCTGAATTAATGTTGCCAGGGAATATTTTGAAGGGAGGGAAGGTTGTATGTGGTCCATAGATGGTGGACTCTGCCTCAGCTGTCTCACAATCCTCCTCAACAAATGCACCTTGAACCAATTTAACTGATGTCGGCAGCAAGGGTAGCATTGGGGAAAAATGACTCTCCAAATGAGCTTTTACCTAAAAGTTCTCAAAATGCATTATTTTATATAAAAACACTTCAAATATGTTGAATATGTACTGATATGTAATAACACACATTCTGGCTTATCACAAGTCCCCAGTACATAACTATATCCTGTCAGTGGATGTAAACATACACATTCCCAATAATAATGTGCTCTTGTCAATCATCAGCACTATCGAGTATTTCAGCAGTAATCTTCAAGCACTCCAGCCTGAGAATCAGCTTTAATCATCAGTACCAAAGAGCTTTCTTATTATAGAAAACATGCCACAAGGTGATATTAATATCTCTAATATCAAGTTGTGACATTTTATGATGTTGAATATTTCAAAAGACAACAAAGGCTCAGTCTTTAAAAGTCTTATGATTGTGACAGCCCAGGGTGTTTCTTTTCATCAGCTTTCATTTTCAAAAAGGACTGTTATATATTTCATTTCCTGCCATCAATCAAAGTTTGACAGTGTCAGATCAAATGGTGGATTTGTATTTTAAGAAACAAACAAATAATGACATAATAAGGTATCATGTATGTTCAAATGTGGGCTTTTGTTTGTTAAATGCTAACTTTTGTCCTTTTCATACCAAAATATCTAACTCTTTCTGGTCTCAGCTTATCAGTTGAGAGGATTGTTATTATTTTTGAATGACATATTTGAAGTGCTTTGCTAGAAAATGGACGTGCTCTCCTTCAGTAAAATAAAAGCTGCTTTATATCAAAGAAGCCAGATTTGATGATGGCCTCCATGCTGTGGATCTTGGAGTTGTTTTGCTCTGATTACCAAATAACATTCATGCAGGGGCCCCTTGAGCACTGATTTATAATTCACTGCAAGGAGTGCAATAATGTGTTTTTTGTTGATTCATTGCATTTGATTAATCAATTATAATAGTTTTAATTTCTTGTGGATTGATTGCGTTTGCTCTATCATTACTTCAATCATCTTCTCTTTTCATCACATCTACCTAGTCGACCCTTATCAAACTGCTGGCTGTGCCGCACAGAAGAGCAGATTATACACATGTACCGCTTAAAAATATATTTGGTAGAATTTTAGCTACAATTGACAAATAATTGTAAATGTTAAAAACAATATAGAATTTTAGGAACATGTGTTTCAAAACCTATTAACCCTCTGAGACCCACATAGGACATTTCCGTTTTTGTATATTTTTGTGTTTTGCCTTAGAAATTGTAATTTATTTACAGTATAATCAAGTGTTACACATCCCAGAAATCAGCACAACCTCAGCTAATGATATATGTCACTCAATGGAGACTTATATACACTATAATAGACCTATAAAACATACAGAAAACGATAAGCAATGCGCCAGAATCAAGGTGAGACTATGTGCATCTTTTAAAACTTTACGTGCATTCGTTTCACCGTAATAAGTAAACGCCTCTCAATGAAAAACATAATAGAGTTGTTTAGTGCCGTTTCTTTAGTTTAAGAGGAAACACACGGCATGTCTCTGGCTCAAACAGCTGAGAAGTTATGACGCTTTGAACACAACGTGATATTTGGGATCGTATACGGCCCCGTGGGTCTCAAAGGGTTAAATATCTAAATACAATTGGAAAAAAGTTCCATATATATGGTATACAAAATAATATCACATTTAGTAAGACTTGCATTTGAGGTTTTTATGAACAGCAGAAATGATTTACAACCATAATGCGGCCGCAGTGCCTCAGGCTTATCGGTATATTATTTTGTTCTTACTGTAATTATTAGTCAAGAAACCTTAAACCCCCGATAAGCAACCACTCGGAGCAACAATTTAGAAAACAGCAAACTACGGGTTAACGACGTTAATGATGACGTTAATTAAATAACAGTGACTTACAACACTAATGATAAGGTACAGTGATGATTAAATGATACCCGGGAGGAAAAGTAGGTTACAGGACAAAAGACCCTCAACATGACAATAACACTGTTTGACCTGTACTGTATAAGAGTCTACATTGTTTACACATATAGGTTTAATGTCATTGTTTCCTTCATTCCAAGCATGTCTTGAAGGACTTTACATACCGTGGCTAATATCTAATCACTTGAATTATATACATTTCAGTAAAATAAAACAACGAAGATAACCAAACAAAGCTCAAGGCACAGAATACAGCAAACAGGACTGGATTAATATGTCTATACATGGATAACATGGAAAATACAGTACAGTATGTAAAGTTGATGTATGTATGCAGTAATGAGGGCAGCTTATATGTGAACCTGCAGCGTACATGTTGTGAAAATATCTGTTGATTTTAACCAGCCTACAGATGCTCATAAATATGCACAGAAGTCATAGTGGTGCGTGGGTGTGCATGACAAAAATATATCTTGTCAACATTTACAGATGCAACCACAGAAGTGTATTCAACAAATATGCTGAAATATCTTTCTATCTTTTCTATCTTATTTTATTTAACACCTTAACACCTATTGTCAATTGTGCATATAGGCCTACATTCAATACATACACAACTAATATCAAAACCGCAATGAAAAAAAAAAGAATACCTGGTTGACAAATAATCCACTGTTGCTTACTGTTTAGGGATGCTCTAAAAGGTTTAATTCAGATTAATTTAATGTACGCATGCAATAATTACATTGTCAAAGTAAATATCCAAAGTAACTCATGCAGCATAATGTTTTTAAAACCATAACCATGCTAAGATGAGTCTATATGTGTATACAATTTAAGAACGAAGTATGATTTAAATCTAAGAGTTAAACAAAAACTAATTATTGCAAGATACATATATACAATCTTCATAATAATTCTAGTGGTAGCAAAAAGGTAAACATTTAATGACATTTAACATTAAGTTAAGGACATTTAAAAAATCCAGAATCCACTAATTAACTAATATTACGATTTAGATGTTGACTGCTTGACACAGTGGTTTCCTATTTAAAAGTTATTGCTCATTGTACATAGACTTCAAATGTCACATTTATATATACGCTTTATGTTATACAAAAATCATGCTTTTATGTAATTGGCCTTATCTTATATTACATTTTCTTTTGTGCCGGAAACCTTTACCACCTGGGTGCCACACATGTTCTGTAATATAAATAATTATAAATACATTACATTATCACTGGAGTAGTTGTCCTTAACAACTGTTAATTGCTCCACAGGAGAAAAACACATATTGATGTCTAATAATAAAGCTAGTGTAACAAAGTAAATGAAGGACACACAATGCCTTTTCAAGCCATTCATTTAAAGAAAGAAAGAAAAGAACACATCTAATGTAGACAAATGATGGAGCATCTTCATTTTTTAAAAGCAGGCTTCACTTTAACTTGGCAGCAAGATAATGGTCTGACATGGCATTCACATGTCAGTCAACACCCGTTGATACAGATCAGGGCTCGCTGTTGTCAGACTGCTTGGCAGTTATTTTTTATCCAGTGGAGTTAGTGACTGCTCCTATCACCATTTTCCAAATTAGGTTTTTTCATTGAAAGATGTTGGTAATTAGATAAATGTCAAAGCGGATCTGAAGGGAAGGCTTGTTCGTCATCTCCTGATAAAGATTATCCTGCCAGCCTTCAGGTGGGGGCTGGTGTTGACATTTTTATCCTGCCAGTTCCACCTACATCTGCCCTGTCTTATATACTTTTCTTGTCTGTCTGACTGAATCTGGTGGGCTGCTCGCAGTTGATATTAAATAGCAAAGACGCTGAAATACAGGCAGTACGTTGCTGACACTTTAAGAATACTGTCACCCTGTCAAGTTATATAGAATGAATACATGAATACCGACTAGGGTGAGTCAATGAAAATCACCGCCCAATATCCATCACACAGGGGTTGGTTGAAAGCAGCTCCAAAAAAGAATACGGTAAGTTTTCTGCTCCAAATCTTACCATATTTTGTTTATGATCATGTGTCCCCAATAAGATACTCCTCTAGTCAAACAGATATAGGTACAACTGTTTCATCGGTCTATCTTAAGCATGACATCAGCAATGGTCCACTTTCATATGGAATACTTAATTTTGATTGGCTGTAGGGTGTGCATTATTTTCAGATAACTGCACATGTTTCTTGTAGAAGACTCATTAATGTTTTTTGCCGTGGGTTGGCAAAGTAGCAACCAAGATATTCTGGTAGCAGCTCATGCAAGCTAGCCAAAATGTCCTCCCAAGCCACATCCTCCCAGGGTTTTGCACAGCCAGTTTAGATATGTATTCCCTACAATGTGTTGGGGGACTGCTCTGGGTCCCCTGCAAGTTGGGTGTGCCTGGAATGCCTCCATAGAAAGAGCAGCCATTATATTCCAAGCCTCTCCTTTCTATCCGTGGACCTTGCCCTCTCCCTTGAGCCCAGATAGTCCGGGAAGGAAACTCATTTCAGCCCCTTACAGTTGATCCATTTATTCATTATGTTCGTCATAGAAGAGCTCATAGATGAGGGCACAAAGACGGAACAACTGGCAACATTCAGCGCTACTTATTCCCACTCCCTCTTCCTTTACCATGACATTCCTGTTCAACGGCTGCATCATTTTTACTTCACGGTAGATTCTGCACCAATCAGTCTGTCAATATCACGCTGCATCGTACACTTGTGAACAAGACCCTGAGATACTTGAACTACTTCTCTTGTGAAGTAACTCACTCCGAATCAAAGCAAAAGCAGCAATCCACCACTCTCCAGCTAAGGGTAAAAGGTCACAGCTCAATGAAGGCAACACAAAATCACATCTTGCAAAAAAGCAGAGCTGGGAATTTTAGTCAGTGCCTTCTAGCATTGACTTTCCAAGAAAGTTTATTGCAAGTCAATTATGAATATCCAACACTATTATGTTCATCAGTGCAGTGTTGGGAAAAGCAATCTGTTACATAAAGCACAATACTTTCTGTGTTTGTAGCCTCTGTACTCTCAGCAGTTACCTGATAATGATTTATTGATATTGATTGTGCATAGTTGACTTTTGCCGAATGATATTAATGTTACTATTAGTTTCTAAAGTAACATTGAAATGTTTTTATATGGAATTGATGCTGAGTATGATATCCTTTCTTTTGCCTGCCCTCATATATGCTTAAACAATTAGACGTTCTGTTGTTGCTTGAAGATCCACAAACAGAAATAGACAATACAAGGCAGACGTTTAGTTTATACAGTCACTCGGATTAGCACAAGTTATTTTGTTCATTAAAGTCAGCATTTAGCTGCTGTTAGAGAAACTATAGCTTCAAGGACATTGGCTTTTGAAGTAATTATTGCTGGTACCCACTTGCTTTATTTTTTTTGTTGTCTTTACCAATAATTACTTCTCTCGATTAACAGAAAAACACAACAACACAAGAGTTGTCTTCCTCCATTGTTGTGTACATCTGCCACTAATCAGGATTTTGGCCAAGTAAAGGAACAGGTAAGACTGCCAGACTTTAAGCCTGTCAGTCAGACGTTGTGACGCGACCTTAGCCTGTCAGGTAGCATAGCTGAGACAGCAAGGGGATATTCGGAAGGAGAATTGTAGCTAAGTGTATACACTCTTGTAGTACATCAAATCTTTTTATACACAGTAGAAAATAGTCCCTAACAATTGCAGGATTTGTTCATGCTTGAAATTGTTATATCAGCCTTATCATTTAATTATTAAGTTTGGCTTTTCTAACTTTCTTTAAAGTAGTAAACTATGAGATCTATTTCAATATTCACCACTATGTTAACATCTTTGTTGCGTTCTGACTGTGGATCAACGACTGCTGCTAAAATAAGGGGAATGTCAGCTTCTCATCCTAAAGAGTGTTACATTTAGATTTTGGATCAAAGATGTAGTCATATACTGTTTATTAGCACTTCTGTCTTATCTGTGTCTCATTAAATCAGCCGTACACACACTACTGTACATTCCAACTTCTGTGTGTTGAAATGTAACATTGTGTGTATGTGCAAACGAAAGTCTATAAAACACGCTTAAACATTTATAATCCTACTCCTAATATGTTGTGGATATTTCTAATTTTGTCTTTTAAATTCCATTAACACACTTACAACAAGTTGGCTTGTGTTTATAAATACTCATATCACATTATTAGGCTGTTACTGTATGTCCTCATTGTCACTGCTTCCATTCCATCATTTCACTTTCACACCCTTTCTCACAAGCATAACCCCCCCTCCCTCATCTCTTTCTTGCGCTCTGCTTTAGTGTTTTGCTCCTCCTTGCATCCCCCATCAACCCCCCTTCCCTTCCCCCTGCTCTGCATTAAGCCTTGCTTGTCTCTGATCCTGGAAGCAGTGCTTATGGGAGCTTCTGAGACCAGTGTGAGCACTGCTGGTCTCCAGCCGCCTTCCCAGCCCTGCGAGTGGAGGACGAGTGGAGAAGCAGGAGGGGAGGGGGAGTTTCCCTAGGCGGGAGAAAGCAACAACGGGAGAGGAAAGGAAGAGAAAGTGAGAAGGAGCATGTCAGAGATGCAGGGAGTGTGATACAAAAAAAGGGAACATGAGAGAGAGAGAGAGAGAGAGAAGATAAGATGAGGGAAAATATAAAAAAAGCTGAGGGAACTGAGTAGAAAAAAGAGAGGGAGAGCAGGGTTGCACGGGGAGAAGAGCAAATGAGGGAGCGAATAGGAGACGAAGTGAGAGAGTGAGCGGGAGCAAGCGAGAGGGAGGGAGGCGAACAACACTGCAGACACTCGCCCACTGTCACTGCTCCACAGCCAGAGGACAGAGGCAGCCACGGCAACAGTGGGAGCGGATACGATGGAGGAGGGAGACCGAGGCGTCCATCTGCAGCTCGCTCACTGACAGCCTCTCTGGGACCTTCCTGCCAAGTTAGGAGCACAAACAAAAGAGAGGAGAAAACTACTCTCTCTGTCCTTCACAAGACCAAGTACCGGACCTCAACTCGTGCAGGACTGAATACACACACACCCCACACACACCCCACACACACACACACACACTCCTTTCTCTAACACTCATACACTCTTACACACACCCTCACTCTCTCAAACAAGCACTCTTCACTTCTTGTTGCCTTTTTGGACTAGTGTGTTTTTTATTTTTTGTTTTTTTCTACACTGCCGTCACTGACCTTCTGAGCTGAGTGGATTTACTTTTATCCTGTGGCGGACCATGGGGCTAGGGTGGAGGGGTGCAGCAGGGACCCTCAGAATAAGGACAGAGGGGAGCTGGTACCTTTTGGTGACATTGCTGCTGCTCTGTGGTTTCTGGGAGGCTCACGCTCAGACAGACGATGAGAAGTCTGTCTACTTCTGGGAAACAGGTACTGCTAAACCACTAATTACAGATTAAATTGGATCCCTTGTTTTACATATGGCACGTTTACAACGGTGGGTAGATGGCAAATTAGTGTGTGCTGTTGGGGCTGTTATCTTATGCGACCTCCCACGCTCTGATCCCGAGATCTGATCATGTGTGTCAGTTCATTATCTGTGAACAAATATTCACTGAATGATGGGATAACTTTTAGATTTGAGGTAACATTAAAAATCAGTTCATCCTTCCGTACTGCCTTTCTATTTAGAAAATCAAAATGTTCTTGGATCGAGTATACACAAACAGACACATTTTCATGCTCAATTAACTTGCACAGGTCTACTATGTTTCCAGATGACACACTTTGGTTGTCTCATAAATGTGTGATTTGAGGTATATGTCTACGCTGCTGAACTTCAAAGATACATACACATGAAAGATGACCCAGAAAGTCTACAGTAGATCCGTCTGCTCATTCTGAATCGCATGTAGCACACAGGACAACCGTGATCAATTTTTGAATGGATTACTCTCATCTCCCTGAGTCTCAGGTGATGCACCATTATTGAAACGTTGCCGCTGTGTGTTTCAGCAAGCAGATGATTGATAGGCATTGCTGCACAACAGACCCTGGTGAGGGAAGCGGAGTGGAATTGTTTTTGATGGTATTGATATCAGCGTTGAATTAGCGGGGGCTTGTGTGTGTGTGTTAGAAATGCATATGTACGTATGTGTATGTGTAGATTGATGAGCAGTTACTGTATTTCTCATCTTTGCACATGTATGCTTGTGTTCTGCACTGCTGTATGAGACTGTCTATGAGTCATGTGGAGTCAACTGACACTCACAGTGGGATCCATTCAATTATATTATCACTGTTCACATGCATGGGAAGCCAACTACTAAGCGTGATGGCCAGATTTAAGGTTCTAGAGATCAGATGTTGCAGTGATCATTAGCATTGGGATTTATAATGGACACAACTGAAGAAAAACATCAGGAAGTCCGTTAGCCATAAATTAAATTACTTGATTTAATCCTCAATTAGACAGAAGTGCTCCGGTGTTAAAGTGTGCTCTTTGAACACAAACACAATTAGTCAAAAACGATATTTCTCGTCACCACTTCAACTTCTCGCCCTAACCCTATATCAAACACCCCCGCTCCTCTCGTCCTGCCCTACCTCGCCCAGCACCAGTCCCCCGTGACGTATACCGCGTCTCTCCTGTGGTTCTGCATCTTTAAAGAGGATGTAGCTGAGTAAGGAGATTAAAGGAGCAGGGATTTAACAACCCAGGAAAGACAGCCCAGGGGAAAGAGGAAGAGAAAGGCCGAGTGAGCACTGCAGGCACAGAGAGGGACTAACTTAACCTACATCTATCCTACTGTAGGTCATAGTGATTACGCCTCTCTCCCACGCTACACCACCTTCTCCCACACTATACATGCTCTTCAACTGGAAAGCTCTAGGCTCCGTGCTTTGAAATGTAATCCGGTGCTTGGAGTTTGTTCACTTCTTCCCAAATAAAAGGTAGCACATTGATTTCTGCCCTGGGGTCTTTTTTCTCTGTGCCTCTTTGTTTTTTTACAATTGCCTGTGGAGTATTCAAATCACATAGGGCAATTTAGAGCTTTGAAACCAAGTGCTTTAATGTACATCAAAATGTATTATTTCCACCACATTTGCATACTTCTAATTTCCAGTGGAAGCTTGTTTTTTAAAAGAAAAAAACATAAAATCTGATGATGTTTATGCACATTTTCAGAGTGTGCAGTGGAGGGAATATTCTTGTGGCAAGCAGTGCTCTGATGTTTTGCATAGTGATGAGTCTAGCTGAAATACAGCCCCTGTCTTCAAAACTGTGGGGAATTGGGCCCGCATCGCTTTTATTGCCTTGTGTGAAAATATGATGTATCTGTTTTGGAAGGTGAGACAGTTCAGCGTTTTTTTTGCTCTGAGAATTTTATTCAAATGAGGCCGATAGAGACAACGGGCTCCTCTAGACGCTGCAAGTGATATTTCTGAAGGTGGCAGACAAAATAACTGAGGAGAAAAAACGAGAATGATTATAGCCACCACGAGGACGGTGGTGGTGATGATGACGGTCATAATGGCGTGCCACAGTTTTCCGGGGCCTATGAGAGATTCCAAGGAGTTTGTCTCCCTCTCATGCGCAATTTTGACACCATTTTTCTTTTTGTCACTTCCCCTCAACTGTGCACTCCCTGCACACTTATTCCTATGCATCATTATCGCTCTCTTTCCCTGTCTGGCTATATTGTGTATCTCTGTTTAAGAGCCACAGTTTTCACATATAATGCAACAGTAAAATGTGCAAAAAAATTCCAAAGCCGCTCGATGTGTTGCCAATAGTGAGGAGGCATAGGTCTTCACACCATGCAGGATGACAATGGATCTTACACATTTCCCTACATCCTGCATGTTTATGAGAAGTGCTAAGTGCCAACACATACATACACACACACACACACACACACACACACACACACACACACACACACACACACACACACACACACACACACACACACACACACACACACACACACACACACACACACACACTGAGGCAGGTGCATTATTTCCCATTCTGGTACTGTGTGTCTGCTTCATTAAATTCTGTTGTTGGAGCGACAAGGTTGCCAGGTTTGAGCTGTCAAGATCGCACATGTGTGCCCGAGGACAAAGCAATTACAGGTGGCAGGAGGTGGTGGTGTATTCAAGCAAACAAATAATGTAACTCAATATCTTGGCATTCTCTATATACTCGACTGTAAGTGTTTCTGGTGCAGTTTCATGATGAATTCAACATTGTTATCGAGGTTAAGGCTTGCATCAACAGGTGCCAAGTAATGTATCAACGATGTTTGACGTCCCAATCTGATCTCTGTTTATTAACTCCCACCCTCGCTAAATGCGGGACCCATAATCTTTTCTGCGATCTAGATTATCTATCATTCAGATTACGAAGGGCGCTCCTGGCCCCTGATCAACCCCAATCTTAACTCACGTACCGTCTCGTCTCTTTGGGTCAAGTCACACTTCTCAGCACGTGCCTCTCGACGTCGTAGACCTGAAAGATTATGCACAGGTTATCAAACAAAATTCTCCAACGTATTTACTTACTTTGCAAACATGTTTGTGTGTGTTATTAGCTGGTAACATTTGGATTTGAATTATAAATCGATACAGATCCACCCACACAACATTTTGAAACACATTTTAGAAAAAAAGGCAGGTTGCTAAACAGGCTTCTGATTGGCAACCTTTTACATGCTTTGCTTTTTAAAGATGGACACTATTTTCTGACATTTTATCGACCTGGAGCCATTTTATAAGTTCTCATTCATTGTTTCAAAAACGAAATACATCTAAAAGTAAGAAAAGACAATAACAAATATTCTTGGCAGATAGTCCATAGTTTTATAAGATGCGCAAATGAGACCATTTAAAAATAATCAGTCTATATGGGTGAGTGTTTAAATGTACCAGCCCTATACATTTGCCAGCCCTGCATCTGTAATGACATGTCTCTTTGCAGAGACAATGGAGCTTCAGTCCTACACAGTATCATACAATGAAGACCACTTCAGCTTTCAGCGCTCTGAACGCAGCGATGTGTGTCACCGCGTCCCGCCGATGTCACCTTTCAATGCATGGGAAGGGCGAGCGTGGCTGACAGGCTATTGTTAGCCGAATACATTCCTCTTTTCAGCGAGGCACTAGCAGTGAAGGATATCACCCTTGCTGAGGATTGTTAGTGGTTCTTGCACAATCACCTGCTATTACAGTACAACAGACCAACTGAAAAGGCCATCCAGGAAATTGAGGGAGAATGGTTATGACAGGTTCACAAGTTCAATACAGAAAGCCAAGGTCATTAATATGGCAAAACGCCCTCAGCCAAACTGATTGTAACAAACAGTTGAAAAGTAGAGCCTTGAGATATAGATCTAAACAAAAGTTAGAGAGCTAATTAATCTAATCATCTAATTGTATGTGAGTCACTTTGGCTAAATATTCTGCCTTTTTCTGATTCCATAACAGGATTTTTTTGGCGGCATACTTGATTGACTCAAGTCCTCAACTAACCTGACCGCCAGCATCACCCATTATCCCAGGCTTAAATTAGATTGGGCTCTCTCTGTACACCTTGAAATCCTTTTCTTTAAATAGCTGTTTGCTAATACCTGCGCCCACATTGCCACTGACAGTTGTCTTAAATAGAAACACAAACAAAGGTTTGATGAAGGGGCTTTGATACCAGCAGGATTGTGACTGGCATTGTTCCAAAACAAGAAAATCCCCTGGAGAGTCCAGCCTCATTTTGGTGAGTGCATTACAACGTGACCCTCTATGACCCTAATTAGCATAGCACCTGAAGGCCAACAAGAGCCTGGTAGGTAATTGGCCAGCCTCTGTTTAAATTCCTTAGCAACAGGAAACACATTTAGGCCATGCATATAAATTAAGACAATTTCCTTGGGATTTTCATATTTCATTACACAGTATGCCAATGGGGTTTATTTTAATTCCGTATGCCTGTGTCCGTTCAGTTGGAGTGGAAATGGAGGCTAATTGTGTCTGTTGTTTGTGTTTGGCCCTACAACCATCGGAAAGTGAGCACTCAGCAGCCTGTGGAGTCTTTCTCTGGAAACGACAGCCATTTGGCCTCAGCAGCTCTATGCCTAAAAGAGGAAGGAAGCTATTTTTCAAAGTTAGTTTTTGTTTCACTGGAACAGGAACAGTGATGCTCAAGCTCCAGTGATCTGTGGTTGAGCGTCACCCCTGTGGAAATTGATACAGAGCTGGCCAATAGTGTACACTAGTGACATTGCACTTGCTTTTAAAAGTAATAGCTGCACAGTACGTCACATTTTGACCCTGACCTGTTTTATGGCTTTACACCCCCGCCCCTCTCTTTCACTCCAACCTACTGTGTTTTTAAAATAGCCAATTCATCCATTGGAAAAAGATGCCAAAGAGATGCCAGAGTTTGGTAGAGCTTACACTAAAACCCGGCCTTTACTGATATAGGAGGCATGGCAGGATTAGAGATTACACTTCATCCTAAAAACTTTATTTAGAGTGACATAAGAGGATTCCTGCTGCCTTATTCCACCATATTCAAATAGCTCATCACATATTTTAGATGGGGCACTGTGTCAGCTACACTACAGTGTATTTTGTGCAATGACATTATGTGAATAAGCAGATCAGTGATAGATTTATTTAGATAGAGTTATGTGGGGATGATTTTTTCCCCTGATTATCAGCCTTGACCTCGTAAATCAAAGGGACACAAGCTGCTGTAAAAAGATTAGTATATGATAGAAGTCTGACCTACTCGATTTTTTTGCTCAATTTTAGCAGCATAAAAATGTACATTCAGTCATCTTTACATGGACATTTTGATGTAAAACCTACAATGTCTATTCATTTACTACAATTAGCTAACGGGTAAGCCGTGCCTCCCTCAAGGGCCTTTTGGGGCTAGATGCTGTTTTTATTCATGGAATGACTCGGGTAGTACCGGAGTATTACCCCACTCATTCCTTATAATCCGGTATGAATACATTTCCCTGGTTTGCCAATAGTTTTCTCCAGTCTTCTTTAAAAAATAAATGGAGGGCTTGTGTTTCACAGCGGTCACGTCCCTGTGGGGACTCTTCAAGTCTGCAGTGAACCACTAGTTGAAAAACAAACATGTCCTGTGCCCACATTGAGGAAGCCGAGTACTTTCGTGGTCAGGGACTGGTATTCAAAACAGGCCTTTTACTCCCATGGGAGGTAACAAGGCAGCTTCACTGGGCTGAAAGGAATAGCGGCGTCATTGAAGAAAGCAGTGACATTTAGAGGGTGTGCTGCTTCCACTGATGCTACTCTAATAAAGCCGTAGAGATGGAGGAGGCTCAGGAGTAAATATTTTCCTGTCCGTACAGCAGCCCTATCCTTCATCTCTCCCACTGGCCATGTTGTTTTACTCTGCTGTTGGGAATACATGGGCATATTTTAAAGTCTATTTTCAACATAAAAGCTTCTTGTTGCATAGTAGTTTCAGTGTTGTTGCAGGGTAAGCTGATGTAGAACTGGATCGCTGTGCAGCAAGAAGATTCATTCATCATAAGATCATGTGATAAACTATATACACATACAGTAGATAGACAGCTATAATCTACCGTGTGCTTAAAGAATCATATATCATAGCCATTAAATATTGCTAAGTATCATGACAATATTTCATTAGAATACTGAGCTGCTACTGGTTTGTATCTTATATAATAGCATTGCTCTTTTGTTAAAAGTCACTTGTCACTGCTGCAGTTTTGATTTCTGAATGATTTTATGTTTGTTTTTGGACCATGTGTTCTTGGTTTGTTGAGTAAAAATGGTGCAGTAATTCCTCAGAGTGCCCCTAAGCAACAGTGACAGGACAGTGGCTTTAGGTAATTGTTTGTGACAGTAGTTGCCAATCCCTGATTTGATGGTATGTACAATAAGGCTGACCCCTCTGTCTTCTGACTTGTACATGTTGTGCTTGAGTTTCAGGTAAATTTGACTGCACAATGCTACAAAGCAGATGCAAAGTGATTAGAGAACAGTAATTAACTGTAGCTAGCAGCTTTGTCTGTCTGCATAGCAGTGATTTGAGCTAATCGCTAACGTCGGTCTGATAACACGCTCAAAATGACAATGGTAACGTAAGCTACCAGGTATTATGATTACAGTATCGAGCAAACAATCAGTAAGCAAGATATAACTTTCTGGTAAGCAAGAATGAGAGTTATATTAGAAAAATAATGTTAAGGACCATCAGATTGGTTACAATGCATCCTTAGAACATTACATTACATTACATTACATTACATGTCACTTGTTAGACACTTTTATCCAAAGCGACTTACATACTCAATACTGTGGGCAATCCCCACAGGAGCAATTTGGGGTGAAGTATCTTGCCCAGGGACACAACGACATGCTGACTGCAGTGGGGTTTGAACCTGTCCGAACACCAACGCACAACCCACTGCACCACACGCCAACAACAATGTGTTTCCTAATATGAATTGTTACATTCAAATCTTAGACTCAAGCACTCTTTTGTGCAATAGTCAATCCTAAAATGAATCCCAGATCAAATGTAGTTTGAAGGGAAATGAACATATACTATTATCTTCAATAACTGTCATATTATAAAAAATGTTTGCTTGTTTTTGGACTCACACATTTGTTTTTGTTGATGTTACAACTGGCGCTGCTGCTCAGACTTGATCAGCCAAAGTATGATCGTATCATATCACTGTACTACTGTATTGAATTTTCATATTACAGTACCTTTATATTTGTACCAAATTTCACTGAAATCTGTCTAACTAGTTATTTTGTATTCTAAACTATGACCATGTCTGTTACCCTCTCCAGAGAGTCAACCTTCACACTTACGGGCAGATTTTATTGCTCACAATCTGAGAGAGAAGGATTTCAAACAGATTTTAAAAGTCAAGTTGGTAGTAAATCCTTCAATTAATACACTTGATTGATGCTATTGACCTCATTTGCATTCAAGCAGTAGGTGCTTTATCCTTGAAACTGCTGCTCAAATCTAGCATTTTATGTATTTTGTGCCAAAAAAAGACATCCATCGCTATATTAAAGATGTACATGGCCACAGAAATTGGAGAAGGTGGTTAATTTGTAGACAAGTGGAGTCAAAAGGGAGTGTGCATGTCTTCATTTAAGCCCTAACAACAGCACAATAGTCCTGAAATAAAGACGGAGGGAGGGGGAGAGACAAAGATAATGAGATAAAGCATAGAGGATTTGTAGGCATCTAGGCTAAGAGCACTCTACGCCATGCCATAACACTAGTATCGACAAAATAAAGCAGAAATACTGTATATAATGGTAGACGCTGAGGGAGAGTGATCGAACGGCCGGCTAATCATCAGTGACAAGCCCCTGGATTAGAGGGAGGGCAACAGATGGCCCCGGGCTGGGCAGGGCTGGCCGTATATGAATATCCCAGTGGTAGGTTGATCTGGCTCAGGACCTCCTCATGTCTACAGCAGACAGCCTGGTGCTGTGTCTGCCATATCTGTAAGTGCTTTGGTGGTCACTTCCCCCCCCGTACATTTATTTACCTACAGGGAAGACATTTCCTTTTAAAAGTTTGTTGATAAATGGTTTAACTGTTTGGTCTATAAAACATGTCAAACGTTTAGAAAGCCTAAGGTATATAGTTCAAAGCCTTGTTAGAGACTTGTTAAAGCACACATATGATTCATAAGGATGTTACAAAAAACAGCAAATCTTCATATTTGAGGATCTGGAACTCAAAAAAAGTTATGTATTGCCTCTTGACTAAAGAACAAATTGTTTCAGCAACCCTTACCCAGTCAACTAGGTGTGCTGGCTACTTAAACAAACGTGTGAGTTGTTAAATAACTTTTTTCATTCAATTAGTTATTACATCAGTTGGCAGGGAGTTAGCTTTGAAAGGTTATAAAACAGTGTGAATGTCAAGACAAATAATAGAACATAATGTCATAACTCTAAAGATTACAGTCCTGGTTTATTTAGTGACACCTGTATTGGCTTAATGGAGATACAGTAGGATCAATTTGGAGTTGCAAGTCCAAAGTACATCAGGCTGCAGGTCAAAAGTGCATACAGTCTTGACTGTGAGTCTTATTCATTAAATGATGTAGTTGGAGCGACAAGGTTGCCAGGTTTGAGCTGTCAAGATCTCACATGTGTGCCCGAGGACAAAGCAATTACAGGTGGCAGGAGGTGATGGTGTATTCAAGCAAAAAAAATAATGACGACCATTAGGTCAGAGCAATTATATATTCATTTATTCAGTCATTTCTGCATTCAAAAAGGAGCTTTCTTGTTGGCATGTGATGTAAATACAGGTGTTTTTTCCAACAAAGGAAATCGCTATTTCAGTTTAGAACCAGCTTGGATGTTTCTGCTTCAAAGACATACACACACTGCTGCTAGCCCATGAGTACAACACATGTATTCACACATACACTCTCTGAAAGGGTCATAAACATGCTTCTCGTTATAGTAAAAGCTCTGCCGGTCTCCTGGCCTTTCAAGCGAAGACAGTTGACATTCCCCTTTCTCAGCATACCATTCAGGCCAAGGGAACATCTTCAATGCCAAAGGGTTACGTACAGTATGATGATGTACGGTGTACTCTGAACATAAATAATAACCCTTTTAAAAGTAAGCAGTTCCCAGAAGATGTTCCCCCAAAGCTTAAATAAAGAAATGTTCTCTTCATCCACAGCATTTGGGTTTGGGAGGTAGGGAATTCTAAAATGGGGTTTCTGGTGTCATTTAATGATTTAACCCATAAGGTAACTTCTGCTGCTTTTAATGGTTGCATAACTGAACCTACAATCCTGAACACCATCCAACTCTTCATCTATCCATTGATTCAAATTTCTATTCATCTGTTCATCCATTAGCCTCGTTTTCTATCGCATTGCCCATTGTGCAGTGGGAGTATGGCGTGGGCCTGCACTCATGGTTGTCACTTAGTTCACACACTCGGTTTCTGGCAAACACAACTATACACACACACACACACACACACACACACACACACACACACACACACACACACACACACACACACACACACACACACACACACACACACACACACACACACACACACACACACACACACACTTGTAATCCATAGAGAGCAAGTTGGCATTTGCTTTTAACACAATGTGTTGTCAGGCAGCTTTTAACGTGTTTTAGCAGTTTCAGTCAGGGAAGAGAATTCCACACCTCCAGTTATTGGTGGCTCAGTGCTAGCATGTGACAGATTGTGTTCCTCATGCAGTCTTATCATCTCTCTGTCGCTAGGCTGTTTATAAGTGTGGATACATTAGATATTTAATCATTTCTAAGTGTAGG
Organism: Trematomus bernacchii; assembly: GCF_902827165.1. NCBI lineage: Eukaryota > Metazoa > Chordata > Actinopteri > Perciformes > Nototheniidae > Trematomus > Trematomus bernacchii. The sequence goes on along the minus strand of NW_022987840.1, from coordinate 5,115,679 downwards.
CATTATAATAACATTGACTGAAGGAAATCTTCATCATGTATACACCTGACTTGTCTGCCTAAATACAGAAAATAAACTACAACAATTGGTGCAATGTAATATCCTCCCATTGGTTGAATTTGGTAACCAGATCCTTTAGGTGTGAATTGTACTGTGTGTCGTAGTGCCTGTTAAGACTGCATCAGCCCTCCCACTAATATAAATAACAAACTGATTGATAAATGGTTGGGCATGACTAATACAAATCAAGTTGTTTTTCGATCTAAAACTCTGATAGTGCCTGTTTTATGTTTCACTGGTATTTCCAGTCCTATAAGTGTAATCAAAAAAGAGTGCAACCAGAAAATAGGCAAATTAGCTTTTGTCATTTAAAGATTAGGGAAGCTGTACTCCATTATGAAAGCACACAAGCAGATCCACAACAAGCGGCACACTGCAGACTGTAAAGAGCTGATGAGAATTGATGTCCCGTTGATGTGTCCTTTTGTTTTGTCGCAGCACACTCCCCTAAGAGGACTCATTAATGAACAAGCAGCCAAGACAAGCCCGGCTACTGTAATTCATCATGACACGTGTGACCTCTCCTCACTGCCACTGGCTGTTCTCCTCGTGCCCTTCTTCATCCTCTATAGATGCACAGGAATGTGCTAGATACTTAAAGCCTGTAGCTCTATTTATTCAGGATTAAAATATCAGAGGATTAACATTTTCAATTGCATTGAATGTTTTTACATTTCTTTTTACTTTAGTGTGTGAGCTTTTTTTCTCCCTATGTGCCTCCCTAAGCTTGTACTGATAACAGGGTTGTGTTTTTTCTCTTATTTGTTATGCTTTTCCCCCTCTTGACATGACACAAATCATTAATTCTGCTACTACAATTTCCATACATCCCACATGACTCATGGCTACAAGCGAAAAGGCCATCGCAATATGACCTCAATACATGTCACGAGAGACTTGTGTCATAAAATGTGGCATTTGTCTGTTGACCACTGACTTTACTGCAGGCACATACTGTATATCTCAGAGTAGTATCATCGTCCTGTATGTTCTTTTAAGCATCACTCCGTTTAAGTATCACTTTTATTTAATCCTCAATGCTCTTGCTCAATTCTCATAACTATTTTACAAATGTTCATAATGACCAAAAAACGTATTCTACCTCTTACTTGTATTGCTGTTTATCAACCAACATGTGTTGGTGTGAGTTTCTGAGTGTTGGAGATATCTGCCTCAGAGTTGTTGGCCTTCTCTGGATATAATGGAAGAAGATGGCACTCAATGTTCTCAAAGCGCAAAAAAAAAAAATGAATTTGCAAATGTAACAGCAATGTCTCTTACACTGAAACAATCAAGACTAGTAAATCGCATTATAGGTAAAAATACAAATATGTTATTTTAATTGGTTAATGACATTTGCATTTGATTTAAAATAGAAAAAAGCCATTAATTTCCAGTGTAATCTTGATTAAAACCTGGCTTATGGCACTTTGATCAGGGTCAACAATGGGAGACTTTTTTATTGACATGTTAGCTGGACAAATCAATCTGAAATATTGACAGGAGATCCTGTCTTAACGGTCAAAAATAAATGTCTTAAAGTTGTTTAAGGGCCCAGGAGCTCTTGAACCACAACTAATTACAAGACAAAGCTTTGAAAAATGCCATCCATCACATCCATGTTTCTCCCAGTTCATTTTTCCGAAAGGGCCTCATTGGAAACCCAGTGTTCACGGGGAGAAAGGGGAAGAATAGCTTTGCTTCCTCTTAGAAGCAGTGAAAAATGGCCCACTTGCAACAGGCATTCACCCATTTCCTGGCACACTCTCGTATGAGAAGTTTTGTGGACAGCCGTGCCAGAAGTCCTTTAGAGGGCACGCCGCTGTGCGCTCCAGACTTCCTTTCTTTTAAATGAAAAACTCAACCTACAATGATCTCACACTGTTAGGTATCATCAATCTGTGCAGGTTTCTAGTTTTATTTCATATTTTTGTGATTGATTGTTGTAATTTAATTTTCTGGGTTACCTGCTCCCCTCCAACCAGCTTCCTTTTCTTCTACTTCAGTAAGTGATTTCCTGTTTCCCAGAATGACTTTCAACAGTCCTCAGAGAACCAGATCTTTCTGAGTTCGTATAGAGAGCCAAAATGATAACAGAGCAATAGTCTTTATAGTCGACAATATGCAAGTCTATGGAGGCAATTTTATTCGTGTGCAAAGGCTATGTCAGTTGATAACTGGATCTTTTTACTTGAATTAGATTTCCTGCCAGTATGCATTTAATTTGAGTCAAATCTCCTGTATTCCTTTACTTTGGAGATGTTATTAAAAGTGACTAGACAAACACATTGCAATCTTCTTTCCTTTTACCTGCAGAAGGCAAGGATAGAGCTTGCTGTGATTGAACAATAACGCTGAACATTCCCTTTGGGATTTTTAGGGCTTATATCTCTTACATCTCCCCAGGCGTGTTATCCACGTTCTCCGTCACTTAGCTGGTTGGGATTCAGCAAGCAGCGGTTTGTTCAGATTTAATTGGATAACACCTCTTGCATTTATCATCCCTATCTTGCTTATATGTGAAATAAGAATATAGACATAACGAAACGTTCATCCCTGTGTACATACGAGGACCCTAAGCTCTGTGATACAGTGTTTCATTAAAAGTTCTCATTAGCTGTCAGGAGACCCAGCCGTCCTTCAGCCGGGCACACCTGCCTCAGTGTGTGTGTGTGTGTGTGTGTGTGTGTGTGTGTGTGTGTGTGTGTGTGTGTGTGTGTGTGTGTGTGTGTGTGTGTGTGTGTGTGTGTGTGTGTGTGTGTGTGTGTGTGTGTGTGTGTGTGTGTGTGTGTGTGTGTGTGTGTGGTGTGTGGGGTGGGTGGGTGGGTGGGTGGGTGGGTGAGTGTGTTTGTGTGGTTCTATGAAAGCACGACCAACACGATTATTTAGCTGTCACAGCTGCCAGTCAAGGCTCTCGCTGCCCCTCTCACCCCACCCCCCCCCCCCCCCCCCCCCCCCCCCCTCAGCCCCATCTGTAAGCTGCTGACAGCTGTAGTCATGGCAACAGAGATAATATGATGACTGTGTATATGTCAGCGCCTCTGCCCCTGCTACCTGCGACCGTACCTGTCGAGCACGCCTGACATCAATTTAATGGGAGTATGTTAAACTGTCATGCAGTTGATTATGTGTTGTTCAGCCGTCTGTTTTCATCAAAGTAGTTTTCTTGAAGTTGTTTGAGGACAATGAGTGATGGCCTGTGAAACTATTTTTCATAATTTTTGTAATTTCCCTATTGTTTGACAAGACATGTTGTTGCAATGGTTGCAACAGAGCAGAAATATGATAATAACTCTGATCTCCTACTATAAGAAGCCTCAGTACAACAGTGGAAAAATAGTGACATTGATTAAGTTTTGCCTGTAGAGCCTGATATTTGTATTCCTGTTTGTTGTTGAGCTCCATTGCACCACTGTTGCATTTGTATTCACATTGCCTTTGTTAACAGTCGTAAATACCTTCACAGTAATTATAAAAAAATTGCAAGCATATAATTGTGACTTGTTTTGAAAGATCTACACCCTCAGTAGAACTGCATGGACAGTTGATATTAAAAAGTTTTTTTTTCAAATATTGCATAAGTAAGTAATGGCCCTAAAATGTTCTCAGTTATTAAAGTAGAAGTCCTAATTTTGCAGAATCTTATTATATATCTTGTTGCTGCAGTAGCCTGTAAGCGGTGTTTCTAATTTTCAACTATCCTGTCTCATTATGATGTACGAGCACTCAGTACAAAATTACTTTGAATTTTCATAACAGTACAATAGACCACAATGCAACGGAGCATAACAGTTTCCTATAGACTGAAAAATGTGCAGTACATCATATTCCTTAGCATACTTGATGTCTAGAATTACCATGAGACAAACATTTAAACTTTCTTAATAGTACCAACATGTCATTCTGATTATACCTTTTTAATGCTACTTCATATTATGAGTTTTTGAGAATGAACTGAAGGAAGACATTTCCACTATATCTTGAGATAATTGTACCACTTCCCCTTTCTACTTTCTTCTACTTTTCCCTGAAAAGCTTTCATAAATTATACAAATGATATTTAATCACGCTACTGAAGTGACCTCTCTCTCGGTCTACAGTATACTGCAGTGTTCTACATTTGCTCTGAGTCGTGGAGCTGAACCTGTCTTCACTCTGCCACTCTCCCATTAAACAGGTGAAGCTGGCCACTCAGTCTGGGAGTGTCAACATCCCTGAACATATTTTCTTACTCTGGGCTTCAGCTGGGAATTTTAGTAAGCCGTGTTGATGCAGGTGCTGTTTGAGAGGCTTTTCCTCTCAGACAAGACTAAAGCTGAAGAGGAAACACTGGTGTGTGTGTGTATACTTCTGTGTGTGTATGAAATATAGGTCAGTCCTGCTGTTGTAGCCTGCAGGTGAACCCTGTATACATATTATGGACAATCTGAACTGGCATATGTGCACTCATACATGGGCGTATGGTCTTTGCTTGGACCCACACTTCAATTGATCCTCCATTTCTGTCTTTTAAAAAAACTTCCCTTTACTTAGAGTCATAAATAAGTACTTCGGCCCACCAAAAAGACCTCTAAATCACAGCAGGAGTAGCCAGCGTGGGAGCTATGTAAGTAGCACCAGCAGCAATGGGTCAGCTCTTCACGCTTCTTGAACAATATTTAAGAGAGGCTAATTTCTGATGAAATCTTGCCTTCGTCCACTGTTAATTTCCAGAGGCTTAATATCATTAGGGCCCGCCCGTACACGCTTACAGCATTTCTCGTTGACTGTCGAGCCCCTTGTGAGTAAAAACTGTAGCTAAAGACCCTGCAGCACTTTGCTGTTTACGTGGTGGGAGACTGCAGATGAGGAGGAAGTGAAGGAGGAGTGGATGAACAGAGACAGTGAGAAAGAGAGAGAAAGTGAATTATCCTTGGATGACTTGCAGTAAGCAAAGCAGTGGAGGAAAGAAAGGACGTTGCTCGTTCCCTTGTTTTTCCACAGATTGTCCACACTTCTACAATTTTAGAGGTTCTGCTCCACTTTAACTTCAGCAGGAATTACCCAACTTCCATCTTCCTGTCCTACCAGTTTCTAACAAAGGTAGCCTTGACTTATACGAACAGAGTAATGTGGAGTATAAATATAAAGTTGCTTCAATAGATATTTTATATGTCTGAACCAAAATCAAAGCTTTAATGAGGCTTTAACAATCTGACTTAGCCAAAACAAGCGTTTTTTACAGCCTTTGTACACACATCTATTATGTTACTGCAGTATAATCTTGTACAGCTCAACGAGAAATCCATCTGATGTAAATATAACTTTTACCATGGCTTAACGAGCACTGTGGATTTGTCCACCATCTTCTTTTAGATGTAATCATGTTAGTAAGGGATCACTTCACAGCAAGTATTGAGAGAAGGAATGATTACACCCACCATCAACATGTGACAACTGTACTGAACCTTGTACTGAAGAAAACATGGCCATGGTGAATTGTAACGACAATATCAATGCCGACTACGATTATGAGTCAGGACCCAAACTGTGAGTTGAAGACAAACTCATCTACTCCCACCCACCCCTCTGACCTCTACATCTTTCTGTTTCACTGCACTGTCTCCTCATGATAAATGACAGTTTTCTGTTACTGCATTTTTACAAAGAATAATGGTGAGGAGAGATTTGCAAACAACACTCAAACAGGAAGGATATGCACAATGTCCTGTGCTGTTTACAGTAATGTAGGATGCTGTAGATGCCAACAGCATGACTTATAGTGAAAACCACCCTTGAATGATGGGATAGTAGACTAAAATATATATACATATAATAAGTACCCTGTATCAAGATTGATGCAAAACAAGTGACATTTGACCTTTTTAGAGAGATTTAGCAAAAAAAACTCCACCTCTGGGGTCATTTGGGTGTATTTGCCATATCTCTGGAACCCATCTGTCGATTTTGGTGATTGACACCTCTTTTGAACCGTTAGAGCCAATAGAATCGAGAGGGAGTTCCTAAATCCATCTAAACATTACCATTGGTGAATGAGTGATGCGCAGCCAGCATGCCCAAAACCGGAAGCTCTCATACACTCTACTGTATATGAAAACTCAGTTTATTGACATAAATATGATGATAGATTATCAGTAATCATTTCAAAGTGACACAGAGACAGTGGATTAACCTTCAGCAACGTTTATCTGCATTTTAATGCCCTTGAACACAACTTTTGATCAGAAAACAGCAAGACATATTTGCCGTTTTGGCCCCGTAAAGTGAAGTTGTGTGTTGTCTTTGGTTGCTTACGCTGCCGTGAGTTCTGGTTGCACAGTGATGATACTTATACCATTGGAGTCTGTGGAATCTCAGCTTTCATATGATATCTAGTTTGTGTAGATTGCATGAAGTATAATATATCTCTACCGTGAGTTCTGTGCTAAGTGCGTTAGCATTTTTTCGCTTAGTGCTAATTCAGAGGCTTGGTATTACCCTTACCATTTTTAATATTGTCTGATAGCTGAGGTTCTTCCCGTTAAGTGGGTATGACACATTAATAGGTTGTTAAATGTTAAGAAGCCCTGAGACACAGTCTCGTGAATATTGTTGTGTTGTGCCCCTGCCGGCGGGGGCATCGGGCTTTACTGCATACTTTACCTTCCACCAATGTATCCTCAATGCTCATAAAATCTCCCGAAGCAACAAAGGATACCTCTTCCAGAAAAAAAACGGAATCAGAAAATGCACAAGGATGAGGAGGAGAGTAACACCGAGGAAGATTCAGGCTAGAAAAGCCAATCCCAGAGCTGTCATTTCCTCTTAGCAGCACAATCATCATAAAAAGAAGAAAAAGCCATCATCAAATCCTCTACAGCCTGTAGCATAGAAATGGACAGTAATAACCTTGTGTGGTGTTGACACTATAATGCTCTCTTCTCAGTGTAAATAGCCGATGCCTCTCAAGTATGAGTTGACCACATTGGAATATTGTTGTGTATAGAGGCAAAGTGGGAGGAATATGAGAAGGGAAGAGAGAATAGAGATGATGGAATGGGTGTGAAAGAGGAAGAGAGCTGCAGAGACAACAGGGACGCACTGTTCAAATGAATACAGCCTCTCAGGATGGAGCATCAGACTCTAGGGGTGGAAATAATCAGACTTCCCTCTGTGTGCTCTGCTGCTCTGCCGCCAAATGCTATGATTGATCAAGTCAGAGCTCCTCTCTTTATTAACGCTCATCATATTTTGCCAGCAGCAGCGTTTTCCAACAAGACTTTAAGGACGAGTAGCAAGAGCACTCTTTAATTTTGTCTAAAATGTCTTTCCATCTGTCAGGTTCAATATATCCTTGATATTGCCGGTATACCCTGATATGTCTGTCAAAGTCTGCTTGTCAAACGACATGGCTGACTTTTAAGCCGCCACCATCAAACATCTTTCAAAGACACCATGTTGGCCTTTGAGGCAAACTGTTTCATACGAGTCAAGTTTGATCGTCTCTCTGTCATTTCAATCTGGCATATAACATCTAGAGTTTCATTTCCACTGTCGGTATCAGGCTAGGAGTAAATACAGCAAGATCAGCTGGAGAATATGCAACATAATAGGTTAAAAGCGCAGGTTTCCTCTTATCTTAACGCAAAAATGGGTTTTCTTTAGGCTCTCTCCAAATCCTGTATCAAAGCAGCTCAAACGTACCTTCAAATTCCTTTGCTCAATGTCATTGCTGAGTATGGGGGAAGTGTTGCAGAACAAAGTGTTAAAGATGATGGTCCAGGGCAGCTACAGTATGGAGTTGCTTTGATCCTCCACCTACTGGGGTGCCTTTGAAACAGCCTCTTTTGAGTGAAGATCGTTCTGTTGAGGGTCTCGTCTACAAAATGCAACTCTGCTGAGGACTCTGCTTCCAGCGTTATTCACCTGTGGCCAAACCAGGGCAGCGTTTGCCAAACCCAGCAAAGACTCTCTTTCATATCAAATGTAGTTCGGACTTTCTCACATATCGAAATTCTTCAGAGAAGCTTTTCACACCCAAAAGCAGATGAATTTCAGATGAAATGTGTCTCTTGATTTCACAAACCTTCTTCCAAGCTGTGATTCAAGTATTTTATGTGTTAGATTTGAAGCTGAAGGATAATAGTGTAAAAATGAAAGGTGTGTTTTCTGTCAGCACGCTGACGCTAAGGATCTGGTAAGAATTTTTTTTTTTTCAATTTCTTTGTTGAATCCGTCTCAACTTTTGCTGAATTCAAACAACATCCAAGCACAAATCCACGTTGGCATCTTCTAATTCCTTGTTTTTCAACCATGGATGATCAGGTAAATGACAATGGCATACAACAAAAAATGCTACAAATCCTCACATGGAAAAAGCAAGCCCTAATTTTACGGGCAGTGCTCTGCAAGCCCGAGTAATTAGCTTTCTCTGCCAATATAGCACCTACTGGGGAATTCATTTCTTCAATGGACTACAATTACCCTCGGCACTGAAACACATAAACGGAGGTACAATTCCCTTTATTACAAATATGTTTTCTGTAGAAAAAGGGAATCCTATTTAAATCTGCATCTTACAGCATGCTGCTATTTTAATGGGTCATTAGATGCATTTTGTTTGTAAATACACATGCCGTTATACTGGACAGATCTGAAATTGCTGAGCCACTTTCTCATCGTGTGTTATCACGGACAGAATTTGCATATTTAGCAGTCAGTGTTAAAATATGCAGCCGTGGTGTAGACTTTCACTTTCTAGTAACATCCGCACAGCGTCCGACATGTGAGTGAGGCACATCTGGCCTGCAGCATCATTAACCCACATTTATTCCCAGATTACACAGTGTTGTCACAGCCAATGCCCTTCGTGGGCAACATGTACACAGACACAAACAAACAAATCCCAAGCACCCACTCGTTCCTGCTGCTATCAGTGCTCAGATGATGTGTTCATTTTCCTTTATCGCCCCTTTGCTACCATTATTTGCTCTTGAACAGATGGAGCAATAAACTAGCTTGTAGCCCTCTACATGCTAACACTAAGCCTGCATTTTAAGGGCACTGCTGCCACATCCATGCTGACTTTATCTCTCTCTCCCTCTCTCTCTCTTTGCCCCTGTTGCGGTCCATGTCAGACCAGCTCGTCCACCTGGCCGTCCTCCCAGCCCTCTGCCCTCATGTCCCACTCTCAATGGATTACCACTCTAATCCATATTTAATGGATTCGGCACTCTCTCCTCCTGTCCTGCTGCTTGCCCCTGATTAAACCTCTGTGTGTGTCACAATCCAGATGTTACAACTGGATCAAGGAAGCGAACAAGGTGTCTTAAATAGACGAGTCATAGCACAGTCTTTTCCGGTTTGAGTTAGGAGAAATGATTGGCTCCCCAGGCGGCTTGTTCAATCACAGTTACAGAGAAGCCATTATCTTGTATGTGTTTAATCTGATTGTGTTGTCTCCACTTACATGGACTCTGAAGTAAAGTGTTAGATCTCCCTGCTGTCGCAAACTGAGGACAAATGACAAAAAGGGAGTAAGGGGAAGAGGTTTATGTGCTTATTGGAGATGATGGTGTGTCAAGCTGCACATACAGATCTGGTTCAAGTGTTCTCCTTGATTGTTTTCTCTAGATCCAAATCCATGTAAGGTAGCATTTTGGATATGTGTGTGTGCTCGAGTGTGTGTGCACACGAGAAAGTATCTGCATGCATGTTTTAATTGCCCGAAGAAGTGTGTATCCTCAAAGCTGCCGCCCCCTTTCTGCCCGTGTGTTTGTGTATCTGTGTGTGTGGGAGAGTGAGATGCTCAGAGACTCCATTTCCTCTCTCTCTATCTCTCTATCTCCCTCTCTCTCTCTATCTCTCTCTCTCCCTCTCTCCTCTCATGTTTACCTGGAGCAGCACAGAAGTGAAATCAAAGGGCAGAAACAGAGAGTTGTGTGCTCATTTATCTCTGCACCTTTAGAAGGAGGGTGGCAGTTTTTACAGCTCACACCTCCTGGTGCGATCATAGCACTCTATGTGTGTGTGTTACCTCACCTCGGACCTCCTTCTCTACAGTACCTGCTCTATTGGGCAGTGATTTCCTTTTTTTGCAGCTCACGGTGTGCAGTCTATTAGCTTCTCTCACTCTGCAGTAAGCAAGAACGATTTAAATATCATGTTCCTTGAAAGCTTTGTTCTTTTTTCTCCTGCTAATTTATGGAGGAAACAAAAGCAGTGGGTGGCTCATTTATACATAATGATATTCCTTGTGATGGCACTTCTTGTTATGTCACTGTCAGGATGAGACAGAGTGTAAGTAAGGAACATCAGATGAGGGCGACATTATGATATGCATGTGCAGTACAGGTAGATAAATTCACAGAGCAATCCTGTTATCTATACGTGTAGGAGGAGTGCCATCCTTTGAACATTAGGTCTTCTCATCTGGATTGCACTGAATATATTGAATCGTTAAAGCGATATATCAGAATTTGAAAGCACTTGGATAACATTTAGTAAATGGAGGTAAGGCCCGCCAGAGACAAGTAGAATATCAAAGAAGATAAGCCAGTTACAGGTAACAGCTACTTTCTTAAGCCACCTATAAACAAACATCCCACCTATAAGAGAATCAATATCAGTGTACACTATATTTAGAATATTTTCACCGCTTTACCTTGCCCTCCAGCTGTTAGATCGCTCTCTTTAAAGCCTCCAGACCCCTTTTGATAAACACAGTAATTATACATTGCAGAACATGGGCATTGCTGTGCTAAAGCTTCCTCAATCGGTTGGTTGAAAAGTGTCATGTATTTTACGTCATGCGATCGGCTCTCACGATCGGCATTTTTAGAGAGCACCGATCGATCGGCAGAGGGTGAGTATCGGCCGATATCGATCGGCGGCCGATCGATCGGAGCATCCCTAGCTTCAACCCATTCTGATCATAAATCGTTGTAAATTATAAACCATAATGTCACTATACTTATAGTGATGATGTCTATATTACATGTTTTGTTTTTACTATTTATCTATTTTTGTATGGACATTTTTAAGGGGTTCCATTCTCACATAGATGTGCCTATTGGTTGATAAAGTATTACATTCTTGTTACCTATTTATTAATTGACACAAGCAATATGTCAGCAGTGAGGAGCAAAAACTAAATCATAAAATATTTCCATGTAAATTACAGGAGCAAAAATAGCCCTCCCTCTGTCTCTGTTGATCTGCTCGCTTGAGAAAGAAATGGAAGCTTATTCATGACACCCTCCTGCAGCACTCAGCTGTTGACAGTCTGAGCTGGAAAAAGGGTTTGAAAGTGACTCAAATCTTCAACTTTTATGAAAAGTTTTTCCTCTAAAACAGAGCACAGGCTGTGTGGTGAGTTCTGAAAGCCCAAAAATATCTGCAACACGTGACAACGATGTCATTCAGCAACCCCAATATATATTATAGTACATGATATACTGCATATTGGTTAAATGAGACAAAACATTGGTACATTCTGCAAATGGTAATGGTTGTATCCACTGAAGGGATTTATCTTTTACAGGAGAAAGATTAAAAAAACATTAAACGAATGAAATATGGCCCAAAATAATGCATGAGGACAAACTGTAACCTTAAAAGATGTTGCATATTTGCATGCGATGTTGGCCTTCTCTACTTGTTTTATCACTAATTGAAGTGCTTCAGATCACTTCGTTTTTTTGTTTGACCCTTCACTCACTGGCAGTGTCTCTTTGTATTAATGCTAACAGTAAACATTAGAACATATTCACAGCCAATCCATTTTGCCCTGGCCTACAGTAAGTGTATGTGTCTAAGCTCATGGCAGTATTTGCCATATGGAAGCCGTGGCAGCTTCCCCACCACTCATGCAGTCGAGTAGTTCCGACAGCATCGGCACTTCATGTTGTTGGACGGAGATTTATGCTTCTGCTAAAGTGCACAAACAGTTGCTTGCTGTTATTGATTTGCCCTCTGGTCAATCCGTTAGCTCGAGTAAATGATGTCTTCGGGGAGCTTTTTAGAAGATCTCCTTTTTAAAGGAACATGATAATTCTCAGTTCACTACAAGTCACGGTATTATTTTTACAGAACTATCAACTATTGATTTTTTACACTTCACTAATGATGCTTAGCTAACAGAGGTTGTATGCAGATTTCTCATTGGTTGCTATTGTCTTTTAACATTATATTTAATAATGTCTTTAAATTCAAAGCGCCTGACAGAAAATAGAAAAAAATAAAAATTAGCATCAATGTCTTAATACAGTATGGAGGCAAGAATTGACAAAAGCAATGTCCATCATGAGACATCAATATCCTAGCAACCCTCTCCCAGGGGCTCTATAATCTCCCCCATCTAGCCAATTAACAAGTGGTGAGGGTGTGAGGGGGGGGGGGTCATATCTCGGCTCCATACTGAGACTCGGATCACAGCTTTATCACTTCCACTCAACACCCAAGCTATTTTTGTGGCGCACAGGTGGCATCTTTCTCCCCGTGTTCATTCCTGCCTCATGATTTCATTAGGTGCAACGCCTCTTGTCAGTCGGATGTCTGGTGGGAAGGATCGATCTGGCCACCTGCCCGCCCGTAACCTGTTTCAGTTTTAGTGGCTCTGCATTGGTACAAAAACAGAAACAGCACTGCTAGCAAGGTTATCCACTACATACCGCGGCGACTTAGCGAGAAAGGGCACAGCTCGAGCTTCCATGAATTGAATTGACGGAGAGAAAAAGCTTATTTCTGAAAGCTAATGTTCACAGTAGCTTGTTGTATCCGCCTTCATCTTGCAGAATCGTTCAGGTATGCGCAGGATCAAATTCACCCCTTCTTGGAAAAGGCCTCCGCAGTTTGACAGCCACCACTTTTGTTAAAGGTAGACACAACCTCAAAGCTCCATACCCCTGTGCTTTTTTGTTACTTCGCAGGGATGCCAGCTTGCAGTAGCGCTGGTATTCCTTGGCACATAGGAAGCATACAGCAGCCCCGTTGAATTATTCAGAGGTTTTTTCCATAGTTACAGAGTTGACATTGAGCTGGCAGTGTCTTTATTTGCGGGATCCCCCACGGAGAATGTACTACTGTATTCAGAAAGGTAGAGGGGCAGTCTCATGTTCAAAAGTTTTTTATGCAAATATAGTGCGTCAGAACAAAGGCTTCTATACTGTACGCTACATTAAACACGACATACATACAGAGACGCATTCTGCGAGGTAAACATATGCGTATGAACTGCAGTTGCACCAGAAACCTATTCCTTCCACTCAATCAAGGCCAACTGAGTGATTCTGACAAGTGTGCCCAAACCTCTGTGGTATTATATGCTCACACCTCCACATGCGTAGGCATTGGCACAAATTAGCACAAGCAAGAGGCTGGCGTCCTGTGGGAGAGGCAGCTGTCAGTCTTCAGATCTATTCTTGGCTCTGAGGATCTTCACACAACTGGGGTAGTGAGCGAGTCTGACAGGTTTTATAGTAATCAATCATTTGTCCCACGGCTGCTTCACAATTTGTTTTGAGTGATGAGAAAGAGAATTAAAACAAGCCTTTTCTTTGGAGGTAAGAAAAGCTAGTGTTGTGTTCAAAGGATTGACGTCTATAGCATGACAAATACAAATATGGCCTAACCATTCAAACTCAACCGTGAGAATGCTAAAAAGTGTCCTTTTTGCCCTTTCTCTTTATGTCCCCCACTGCCAACATGTCGTGCAATTATATCTCAACATCCTAACAAGACCCCCCAGCGGACCACCAGTCAGTGACGCTGTCAATTTGGTAGCTGGGATGGCTCGAAATGTCTCATTACTCTGCTGAGCACGAGCAGCAGAAACTCCTCTCGACGAAGCACAGTTAACTCTCTGTGAACTGTCCTGCCCAAAGAAAGTCATTATAAGGGAATAACCCACGGGATCTGCAGATATCGCTACATGACCTTAGTCTCCAGGATAAATAAATTACACTGTGTGTTTTGGCAGAGAACAGATGAGGAGGGTTGTTGAAGGTTCACTCTTGTCACTGCGCACCCTTTCTGCATGCAAATACATCTGTCCTCTGGTTCGGTTCGCTAGTTTTAAAAAACAGGTGTGTGGGATCTTAAAAATACAGTAATGCATTCGGTTGACATATAGCATCTGTTTGGATACATACTGTATGACCTATTTTACTGATGGGAGCAATTCAGGCCAAGTCAAAATTAAATAACATTCACTCAGATATACTCAGAATGTCAGGAAGATGTTTGCAAAGTAAAGGAAAAACTATCAAAAGCAACAGCAATAATAATAATTAAAAGTTGGATGTTTCAATTTTGAGGCGTGATAATGAAATACAAAGGATTCACCCTGATTTCACCTTCCTTTCTCTGTTTTCATCATACACTTCGGCATGGCATGAAATGAAGGCAAGCATGAAAAGAGCTAACAGAAGGCGGTGGGTCAATGTGGTGGCATGATCACAGTCTGCTTTGCTTTGGCCTGCTGTGTGCATGTGTATGTGTGTGTGCGTGCATGCGGGTGTTTGAGTGTGTGCATACATGTGTGTGTGTGTGTGAGCTTTGAATGAAGCTTGGCTCTGATATCCATGTTCTCTGTCCAACACCTCCCACCTCCCTACTGTTGTCAAATCGGAATCCAAGAAGCATCCCCATAGGCTCTGAAAAGTGGGCCTGCACCTCAATAAGCAATCGACCTAAAAGCGTTACTTTCTCAAATCCAGTTTGCTGAGTTGATTGATTTCTGAAGGCTTCATTTCTTATCATTTATTACACAGTTCCAAAGCCTTGTAGTTGCGGACAATTCTGTACATGTATATACATTTACTGTAAGTTCTTAAACATGTTTTTGCCACCTTCCCACTCCTACAGCCACATGGTTTTGACTTACAATAGACTTGTTAAGGACATTTACATAAGAGCAGTCACATATACATGTAACAACTTGCCTGGAATATAAGGCTTTAGAAAACAAAAGAAGAACAAATGACAACAGGGAGTTAGTTCAAATATTGGTATTCCTCCCCCGTGTTTTGAAACACATTCTCTTTTGCTTTTGGAGTATATTTATTATCTCCTTTGGGAGAAGTTAAAACCAAAGATTCATGAAGGGAAATGGATTGATTCCTCAATGTCTCAGTTAGAAAGAAAGTGGACCCTACAGAAAACAGCTAAACTCTGGGATTAACATACAAAAGACAATGTGTTTTCAACAATAGCGGTCAGTCGGTCCGCTGCTGTTTAGACTAAATACTGCCGTGGATTGACATTACATTTTATACAGGTATTCATGGTCCCCAGAGGATGAGTCCTAGTGACTTTGACTTGCTTTTCATGTAGCGACATCACGAGGTTGACATATCCTTGGTGAAACATCTCCACAATTATTGGGTTGATTGCTATGAAGTTTGGTACAAACATTCATGTTCCCGTTAAGATGAACTAGAAAAAAAAAACGTGTGACTTTTTTATCTAGCGTTAATGACTGAACTAATAACATACCCATCAGCATTTGCTGTTCTTTGGGCTGCCTAGTATGTACATACAAATGTATGAATTTGAGCTGTAACTTTGTTTAAGCATTCGCAGACAGAAGGAAACATATTTGTTGTCTGTCCTTCATGTTTAAATCATTTAACTATAGGCTTCATTGATATTTCTTTAATATGTCGATTTCTGACTTTGGGGAATTCTCCTTTGATATTCCAGCATTTACTCAAACTGTCTATAGATGATTTTAAAGAGATTATGAGATGATTTTTATTGTATTGTTATCTAATTCCAAGCTTTATTAAAGCAGGGAAATGAAACGTTTCAGTCCTAACTCATGGCATGATATTAACCGACTGTCTGGGAATATTGAGCCAAGACCTAATTTAGTTTGAGCGTAACACTAAAACAATCAATAAAATAAATGCTTGCAGACTAGCTTAAAAGCAGCCTGTGTAAGCTTTTCTCCAACAATATCAGTCTTGAGCGCACAGTAATAATTACCATTCGTGTCATATTCCACTGCACATCCCATGTGAGCTCTTTCTCATTGCTATATTTAATTATTTTCTCATATATTTTTTTTACATCTGCCACCAGTTTATATCTGTTATTCACAGGGAACAGAAAATCAATGCTTGAAGCAAATAACAATTGCTTTTATTTCACAGTTGTTTTACTAGCATTTAAGTTCACGAAGACCACTAATTTCACAGCTCTTGTTGAATCAGATCCTACATTGAGTATTTCTAAATGAGCCGATACCTAATACTGTGATGGTTTTCATTCTTGTGATTTACCGCTTATCCCCAAAGCTCATTTTAAACCTCTCGTTTTAGGAAGCGAGGCTGCAGAATATCCCCACTCTAGTATTTATTTGCTATTGGATTGTGATGTAAAACGTGATGCATTGTGGGAGGTTGTAATCAAATCCAGATACTGGCACTCCTGAGGGTGGGAAATCTAGCCATGTGATTGGAAAATGTATCTTAATAAAGTGACAGCTACATCATCAAGCTTCCCCCCCTTAGAGCAACACCTTGCTCAGAACAACACATGTAGAAACACTGCGTTGCAGAAAGACACACCTGTGACACACAATCTCTAACAATAGCATCTCAAACCGGCAATATTAAAGCCCACAGCCTTCTTTCATGCTGCTTGCACTTTCCCCCACGTGAGAATTCATTCGCAGATTGTCCGTTTTTTCGCATCCTCCCTCAAGAAAATCCACATAGCATGAGCTTAATCCACAAAATACAAAAGATTATCCACTACTACATGCATGCCTGGATATTACTGTCAGAAGGGGATTTGCAAACAGAGATGAGGAAAATGCAGATACACAATAAATGGAGTATTAAATCAACACCTGCAGAGTGTAATTCAGTAACTCTGCAGCCTACCGCTATCCCACGGTGAAATGTATGTTAAATACTAAGGGTCAGCTCACTCAGATTATAAGAAAATTGGATTAAAATGGAATCTAGTGGCATCCATTCATGCAGTTGCTTTTGGTTTAATTTAACAAAATGTTGAGGTACGCCCCGGATATTGCTTGCATGGAATATTAGATAGTATTTAACTATCGCATTTAAAACAAATCAACAAAAACATTTTTGTTCCAGACAGCGTGTCCGAGGAACTCTTGAAGTAGTTCCAATTAAATCCTTAAAATGAGGTCTGTGGATCATCCACAGTTAACGGGAGTATGTGTGGAAAGAAAGTTTTTTATAGATTTTTTAAATGTAACTTCCAAACATTTGAGAAAGTTCTTCGACCTCCATTGTCTGGGGATTCAAGTAAACATCCTAAAGACAAATATTCTGCAAATAAATCCATAAACAACTCCCAAATTGGCTCTAAATCTTGAGTTGGTCTGTTTTCCCTTGGGCTCTCTGTAAGACTCAGTGGCTGGATTGAACCAGTTTAAACGGTGATTAGTCCAAAGTTTGTGTGGGCTGATATTCCTGTATCTAATTCCAGAAATCATAACCCTCAGGCTTTTTCTCCATTGCTATTTGTGAACGTTGAAAAAATGCTTTGCTAAGGCAATATGTTGGCTGGTCATTCCAGTTGAGTCTTTATTGTGCTCTTGATTATTTTACTAATTCAATCTGCACATTTTGATGCTAAGTTTCTACTTTCATCAACTATTGACAGCTGATTTCATCTATTCTTACTGAACTGTTACTCAGAAGTATCTGCGTCTTTTTCTACTATTTCAGTTGCCAATCTTGTTGAACCATGGTACTGCGTTTTGTTTTTCAAGTACAAAACAAACCCTTCATACAAAATAACATCTATTTGTCAAGAGGGCTTTTCTACAACCTGAAAGCATGAAAGACCGTTCAAAAATAAAGAGTAGTTCTCTCAGCCATCTCACT
Source organism: Trematomus bernacchii (assembly GCF_902827165.1). NCBI lineage: Eukaryota > Metazoa > Chordata > Actinopteri > Perciformes > Nototheniidae > Trematomus > Trematomus bernacchii. The sequence goes on along the minus strand of NW_022987840.1, from coordinate 5,097,770 downwards.
GCACCCACTCAAGCTATTGTGGCATGCTTTTCTAAACTTTTGAATGGCAATGCTACATTAAAGTGGGCAATCGAGCGTTGTAAAATATCAACACCACAAACAAATACCTCAAAAAGAACAATATATTTAAATCAATGGCTTCTGTTGTGGATTGCATAGATGTGGAGGATATAGTGTAGTGTCCACCCCCTGTACATGTACTGTGATATATTGTGTACAGGGGAGGACAATATATCATAAATAAATGGGTGTCAGATTGTAAGTTTTGTTTAGGGAGGCTGCCTGGCTGTCACCTAGTTTAAGCTCAGAGCTACAACATGTCATCAGGCCTTTGGTGTTGTGTCTGTCCTCGCATAACTGCAACCAGTCTTATACATATTGCATGTTTGTGAAATGGAGATATAATACCACACCCTGTCTAGAAGAATATCCTCCTCTGGGGAAACAAGCATCCCTGCTGTGTGTACATCTCATTCTTTCTCTGGGTTCTTGCTCACAGTAATTCACCTTTAACGGTAGTGTCACTGCTGTTCCTGTAAATCCTGCCAGTACAGCATATCACAGACCCCAGGCTTTCATCCACAGGGCAGAAAGCCTCTGACACTCCCTGTGTGGCACTGAAACTCGCATCCCCCTCATCTCCTTCCCTCTTACCCTTTTGCCAAGCTATCCCACCCCTTTAGGGTAGTCTTCCATTGGCCTGTCCGCTCAGATTTGAGTCAAGAAGTCAACAAAAGCCAGACATGTGCAGCGGCTCAGTAGACAGTGTTGGCTGCACTGGACAGCTGTTGGGTGTAAATGTGTGTTTGTGTCACCTCCCTGCAGAACAACAGCTTTAATTTCTTGGAAAACAAAGGTAAAACAGCTCACTGCAGTGCAGACACATATTTATTTTTACTTTGACAGTGATGGGCAATGCCACCGTCATTTGTTCTGTTTCCTCTTCAGCATCTCTACTTAAAATGCACAAGGTAGTTTTCCAAGCTACAGCCTTTTCGACTATTTTGGGGACTTCATTTGATTTGAACCATAATGGTCAGCTTCTGTTTCATCCCACATTGTGATGATTTGAAAAAAAACAGGCAACTGATGTGTCTAACCAATGTTACAACCCGGCTCCTGGGCTGTAACAAAAAGCAGGGTGGCGAGACGAGGGGTAAGAATATGACAATGGTTTATTCTTAATAAACAAATAGCTCCACGGAACCAGCAACAGGTCCCCGAGGCTGGCACGGAGAGAGTACCCAGAGGAGTCAGTGGCCGTTTCTCAATCGCGAGGATATTGGCTTCCAAGCCAATATTTCAAGGATGCTACGTCATCGAGTGCCGCCGAAGGACTGTTCCAATCTCCAGCATACTTGGAATTCCACCGAGGCCGCGTCCTTGGTTTGGGGGAAATTTCGAGGCTGCACATGGGTAGACTTCGCGTCCTTAAAATCCCCACAATGCTTTGCGCATGGACCAATTTCCCCAAATCTGTGGCGGAAGATGTAAGGCGGGGCCTCTCATATGACGCACACCTGCACACTTGCTAGCCTGTTCCACTCTTTGTTTTCCGAATGCCAGGAAGTATTCTTGCCTTGCTTCTGAAGCAAGATGCTCGGCTCGGCTGTGCTACCAAGCCAGCATCCTCGCGATTGAGAAACACCCAGAGAGCGAGACGTATCCGGCTTGGCTCCTCTTGTATTCTTCCAGCAGGTGCAGCTCATCAGACAGGTGTAGCTCATCCGGCAGGTGCAGCTCATCAGGCACTGGAACCTGCAATCACCCACAAACACACACAGGAACAGACGGCACCCCACGTGGTGTGGAGGGGTCGTCACACCAAGATCAGCTACATGCATTTTTTAACATCTTAAGTATGAATTGTGATCATTTGTATTTAGTTCAGTATACAGACATTTACTCCAGATAGAAAAAGACAGCTCTCGCCAGCTCTTGCTCCCTGTCATTATATCATCAATAATCTCTAGTGTACCACCAGGCGTATTTAGAAGAAAATGTACTTTCTCATTACTGAAACTGGCCGTTTGACAAACCCCAGTGCTGTTGATGTTTATGTTGGTTAGACATCATTTACTTTAAACAAACTGAATGTTGAAAACCACTGCGAAGCATGGGAAGCTGCGAGTTTATTTACTAAAGATCAGTGGTTTGCATGGATCCCCATTAGTCTCCACATGAGTGGTTGCTGATCTTCACGACACCCACACAGTAAATCATATCCACCACAAGCTTATAAGATAAAAAAAAGAACAGTGACACAAAATCAAAACTGGAAAACTGCCTCAATGATGTTGAAAACAAAGGACAACTGACAATCATTATACATAACAACAAGTTAAACAGCACACAATCATGAACAGATAACAATGAATGGAAACAAATACAACATGGGGTGGTCTTAGAGCTGGGAAACACATGGCTGCAATGGTGTTATTGATATGTGTAGCACAGTATTCTTGGAAATAGGAACATATTGGATTTTTCCATTCCTCATAATTTAATGCCAATGTAGGAGATGGTGTATGCTTTATTTAGGGAGGAGTGAAACTGTGGAGGTCAATGTGGTAGATGGGGGTGTAGCACATCTGACTTTGTGTCAGAGGATAACACATAACTAACCGTACAGTCCAGGTGTTGTAGAAATTGAAATTAACTTTCTTTGTTATCGTTTTTTGTATTTCTATTCCTATAGAGCTAGGACTATTTTCATTATTAATTAATCAACCAATTATTTGGTTGGAAAATGTATTTATCTTTTTGTTTGTAAAACATCAGACAAAATGTGAAATATTCCTAAGAGTAGAGGTAAATAGAAAGATTACAATTGGTCGATAAACCAAATATAATATTCTCTTGATTGACTAATAGCTCGAATAGTCTAAATATCAAGCATAGAGTAGTTATTAAGGAAGTGAGTTGAACATTGAAATTTTTTTATGTAAGTTTTGTCTCATGTAATGTACTTAAACACATCAATTTGATTTCCCAAACATGTTCCATTATATAACAATTCAATTATATCTTATACAAAAGTGTATTTATTCATATCACCATGTTTTAAATGCATCCTTATTTGGTTAATTGGAAACATGGCTTTTCAATTATGGTTATCCGACTCTGCAGAGGTAAATGTATGTAAATGGCTGTGTGTTTTACAGGTAGTTCTGGCTTCAGAGAATACAGCTCTGTTTACCTGAGAGGGATGTGTGCAGGGATGGTTTGCCAAACTTTTTTCTGCTGTGCCCTGCTTTGCAGATAAAGTTATTTTTACCCACAGTGAATGCCATGTATTCGCTAATGAAATAGTTTACACTGTTTAGCAAGATTTGTCATCATCAGTCTGATTCAGCTCAGCGACAGCCGGTGATTATGATTGATGGACTGATTGATCCATCACCTTGTTCGTTTGCCTCAAAGTAATTAACAAAAATAGCTCAGCTCAGGAAAAATAGAAAAACTAGAGAAGACTAGAGACAGGCAACTCATCAGTTACAATCAGAGGGGACGTGTGAGACAGCACTGTTGGTCAAACACAAGGTTGGAAACTCAGCAGCTGAACACACACTTTACCCAATACAGTCTGCATTGAGACTGCAATTTAGATGTATGGGAATTTCAATCTGTAGGAAACAGGGCTGTCTTTATTTGGGAAGGAAATTGGTGATATGGACTTGAGCATGTAAGTGCAGTGATGCATTGTATTGTCATTGTAATGGTGCCCTTTTAACTTTCACACTTTGACTGTTTGCATGTAGATTGTCATGAATAATGAGCTATTGGGAAAGAAATTCTGCGTTTTACAGTATATGAGAGTCCTTTTTCACGACAGACCTTTACATAGACAACTGCTTATGAGTTGTTGGAATCTTGGACGCTTAAAGTTCACACCTTTTAGTTACTGTTAATGCGATGACGAACTAAAAAAAGCAGCGTTAGAGGTTGCATATTTTCACCCCGCCTCGGTGCATGGTCCTGACCCTTTGACTCAAAGTATTTGGAGTATTTCTTTGATGTTACCAACAGCTATGTCTTCACTGCCAAGCATGTGGGTGTTGTGATTGGAGCACGTTCTCTCTAATTTATCTTGTCACTCCTCCATCCTCTGGGGGTGTTTATGAGCTAACTGGAAGAAAAAAACAACACAGCATATCTGTAAACAACATTACAACAAGCTCGTCTTCCATTTTCTGTGTCTTACTTTTGGGTTTTTCTACCTACTTGACATGTTTTGTTCTGGTTCAGCTTCAATTTCAGCTGCTTAACTTTATAATACCGCACTTCTGTACTAAAAACTGTAACCGCTAAAGGACATTCATACAGTCGAGCACATTTGGAATAAACCTATCAATTTGGGATTTCACTGCAGTTTGCAACACACAACCTCACAGCTCTGTGTTGTACTCAAACAAACTAGTCAACAGTTTGCAATGCTTGGGGACCGAAGCATTCCCAAATTATTGCTTTTGTCAACTGGGAGGATCAAAAATGGAAATGGGAACGAGCATTTCACTTTGTATGACTTGAAATGTCTGCCTTGTGCTGGACAAATAAAGAGTCATCAAAGCTCCTTCAAGCCATGCAAGCACAATCACGGTATTACAGCTAATGAAATTGAGATCAAGTGTGAGCGGAGAGCCTGAGTCATTGTGGCTTAGTGCCGCACGGCCCATGGGCACCGATCACACTGAATGCAGGCCAGGGTTAACAATCATCCGTGAATGCTAAGCTCTTCAAAGTGTTCCCTCAGATGTTTAGTATTAGCCTCTGGTCTTTTTCCTTTTTCCTTTGCTATGTTCCACGCTAACCACTGATGCAATCTGTGGCTCATTAAGACCAAAAGGATAATGTCCATCTGGTACTAAATAGTGATTATTTGACCATGCCCCATAAGGAAAAGCATGATGTGGATGACAACAAAGTCTTTGTGTGGACTGTATTTATAGCTTGCTGTGGTCTTTTAACACAAAAACAAAGCCCTCTCGGCCCTCGCCTCGGCACACCAGATTTGTTTTGCAGCTTTCAGCAAACAAAATGTTCTCCTGAGCTTAATGCGACTCAACATGGCAAGTTCAATGTGTTAATACTTAGTTCTCCCAAAGGCTATGCAAACATGCAATTATCGCGTTGTAGTTCATGCGATTAATGCTGTCTAAACTGTGAAGCTACACAGAGTGCTGAACAATCAGAAGCTTAAATCGAAGTAGCTTTTTAACAAGTGAAACAGCAGGAATAGAGTGGCTGGAAAAAGTTGTGGTTGGTTTTTAAACCCACAAAGGTTACATAATGAAACTGACATCTTGCAGTGATGCTGTGGAACTGATGGATCAATTTCCAAGCCCATTTGCATTAGATTTAAAACACCATTTGCTTCACTAGACCATTTAGTTGATTTATTCAGGCTTTTACAAACCTGAAAATACTATCTAAACACTAAAAGGAGGTTTTTAGTGAGCAGCCATATCCATAAAGGAATTTAGTCGTCAAAGAGCCTCTGTAAAATCATCTTTCTTAGCTTTGATTTAATCAGACAAGTTGACTGAACTCATTCTCAATTACTGGAGCTGTGTGGGAGAAGGAATCCTTTGAGCCCAGAGGCTTACACAACATGTACATTAACTCACTTTTACTCTTCAGACTGCTGCTGCTTATTACTCTACAGCATATAGAAACATTTTGACAACATACTGTGGGGGTTTTAACAGTGTTCAGCTCAACTTTCCACCAAGGGTGAAAAGGTTTTACGCATTTTTCTTAACAGCGCACTGACCCTGCAGTGCTTTAAGAAAACTTAATTTTACTGATTGAGGCAAACCGGCTTATGTTTCATTAGACCTTTTCGTACTGGTTAAAGAATTATGGCGATATGATCCTGCGATTATTCCTGATCAAGCCAACAGAAAGGTCCCGTCTTTGGGTGCGAGATGCTGTTCATTTCAGAAATAATAAACAAACAGAAGCAGACGGAGACAGAGCGCCACAGTGACCCATTCATTAGCGAAGCTGACCCTGCAGGGACAAGGAAGCTGTTCATTAAATAGACGCTCGAGGCGCAGTCAGAGATCACGCTTCCACCCCGGCAGTGAGGGTAGCTCATTCCACATAAATTGTTCAAAGTGTGCCTTCAGGGGACTCGAGTGCTGGGAGACCTGTTGAGGGCTCCACGGGGGCCCAAAATATAACAAAGGATAGATCACTTTATTATTGAGTTAGCTAAAAGTGCTTTAATTTTCCTTATATAAAATTTTTTAGTTCTTTGTTAAATCTCCATCAGTTTCCTGGTTTTACTGCATGTGAAAGTCAACACATAAATTGCCATACACACCAACCTAGACAGAATATACAATATAGAAATGTTAGTTATTTATTTACACAAATGAGTAAGAAATAGCAACTTTTTTCAGGTATGCTATTTTTTCACAAAAAGTGGGATTTGTTTTGCTTTCATTTCTTATATTTTACACATCCCAGGATAAATACTGTAAACCAACATACATTAGTGTGACTATAAGTGCATGGTATTGAATATTAGACTGCAAATGAGTTTCTTTATCCCATTCATTGTCTCAATGAGGCTTTATGGTCATTATGCAAATGAATTAAATTGAGAGCAGGAAGAGCGTAACGACCTAAATCAGCAATGCTTCTGATGACTAAGGGGGTTTTTAATATTAAAAAAACACCGAAAACCAATCTTTTTGGTTTTCAAAATGATATTCTCTTATTACGACTACAGAGTCAAACGTATCATACAGAATGAAGCAAAAATAATAACATTTTTGGTGTTGGCTATGGCAAAACTGAAGTTAAATTGATTGCACCTAAATTAGCTAATTTAAGGAGTACAACTATGAGCAAAGATATAATCTCTGCATGGCCAACATATTGCAGCACAATCCTGCACATTGTGTCATGGCCATCTTGTTCTTTAAGAGAAGACAGGGTTTATAATGACCTTTTTATTTGTCATCACATAGCTTTGCTCTTCATTCTGTACTGTACCGTGTTTTCAACCGTCTAACGCCTGTATTTCCTTTGCAACTTATCTCTGTATTCTCAGTGTTTTACTGTGACGCTCGTCTTTACAATGCTATGAAGCAAGACAGCACAAACACAAGGTCGCTGACAGAGAGCGTTAAGTGTTGCTCGATACACTTCCTCTATACTGTACATGCTGCATTTATTTGTCAATATATATGTTTTCTTAACCCTCTCAGTTCTGAAAATATGCTCCCTGTATTGCATTCATTCTCATAAATCTAAGTTTCGAATGTCAAGTCTGCAGAGGTCAATCTAAATTCACTGTCAGCTAAAATAATAAACAGACAGAGAAAGAATAGTTTCGTTGCCAAATGATAAAATACATTTACATATAGATTGAACATGCCCTGAGCTCTATGCATGCAGGACTAGTAAAACTGCATCATCATCAAAATCAACTCAACTTTCACAATGTCAATCGGTTTGATAGCATTTCCTACCCTTTCAAAATCAAGAGATCATTATAACAAATCATTTTTTAGGAGACCTGATGTAGAGTAGAGTGACTAGATGCTAATTCGGTAAATACTTTCTGGTAAACAAGTGATAAATGGAAGTGAAACACAGTTTGTTTGCAGAGTGTCAAATGGTGCTGCCAGACTGCATGCAATATTTAAAAGTTAGCTGTAGGCTACCAGGGCTTCGCATTGAATTGGAGAAGAAAGAGCGAGTTTCAGTGTGAGGCAAACATGGTAACAGCTGCAATGCTCTGAGAAAACAAAACATGTCATGTATGATAAAAGGGAATGAGGCTCAGAGTAAACAAGACTCTTACTGTGCATACTTAGACCAGGCATCTTGAATATGGCGGAGTTTTGTGATCCTTATATCTCTGTTTCACATTCTGGGCTGGAGGTGGGTTGAGTTGGAGAGCTGTGCCAGAGAATAAACATGGAGGAGATAACATTTGGGATGGATTCGATGTTGGGGTGGAGGTGTTTTTCTTTTGGTACCAGAAAACTAAATTATTCTGTGTTTTAGATTCTAGATCAATCTCAATCTCAATCTTTATTTATATAGCACATTTAAAACAACCTCAGTTGACCAAAGTGCTGTACAGGCAATACATACAATATCAAATAACACAATGGGAGTAAAATAATAAAACAATAATGAAAAACATGATCAAAAGCACAATAACTAGAAACATATAAAAACACAAACAAATGTAAAAATGTAATGTTCAACAAAGAAGAATTCGATCAGCTATTCTTCACTGCATTTTCTTCCTCTGCCTCGCTATCAGCTATAAAGATATCATTCCGTTTGTATTGTGAAAACTACCAAGACCCCTTTTTCCTTTATTGGATTAAAAAACATGCCACATAGATGTTATGGACTCAAACAAACACCCAGAGGATTTGTCTGGGGAATACTAATGTATTGTATCCCTCGTCCTTACATTCAGAGCTTCTAAACAAACTAGTAGCATGATGTGATGTGGAAGTAGATGCCCAGCAAATGTACAGAATAAATCACTTGAAAATTGGACATTGATGGAGTGTGTTGATAAAGTGAGGAATAAACCGAACATTTCGAATATGCTTTGAGGCTTCTGTGATTACAGAGTCATGTTGACTGAAGACGGATCCTGTCAGCTGTATCAGCCGCTGAGATGAGAGAAAAGGCAACAAGCGGCCTCATCAGAGGCAATCACTGCCGGAAATGCGCTCCTGATTTTCCACCAGGCGTGATTTCTAACTCTGCATGGATGTAGGTCAACATAAGCTGCCCTCACACCGACTGCCCATTGCCCACAAAAGAGCCAATTAGCCCCGGGGCCACTTCCTAATATATCAATTACCTGAGAGGTTAATGTGAGGCGAAAAGTGAAGCTGCCCAATTACTTTGATTTCTCCTCACTAGTACTATATCAATAGCAATTTAAGACACAGTGATAGTACAAACCTGCTTCAATTAGTGTTTCTCAACTTGCTTGCACCAGCTGAGACTGACTGTGTTTAGTGGATTTGTACACATTTGGTGGAGTTGTGGAAGTTTACAGCTGCAGGACATTGCATATGAGATGTATTCACAATAATAGCTCACTCGTGTTCTTCGTAGTGAAGGAACATTATGACTCATTGAAGTGTTTTTATAATAACTGAAATCTACAGGTGGACTATAAGGAAGGTTTTTTATTGAAACTCTCATGTCTGAATCAGAATACCTTTATTCGTCCCACAGAGGGGACATTTGCATTTGTTACAGCAAGAAAAGAGCCAAAGAGAGCTTAATTGTAACCACGAAACATGCATACAAAATATTACAGATATAAAAATTACACAATTTACAAAATACACATCCTGTACATAATCCATGTAGCTGCTTGTTATCAAGAGCTTTTTTTAGGGAGCTACAGTAAAAGCTTTGCAAAGCCTGAGTGGATTGCAGTAGTAAGAATATTTTGTATTTTATGTCATAGTTCAAATATGAAGTGCCCAAAAACATGTTTAAAAAAAGGAAAAAATTGAAAAAAAACATTTAGTTTGAGACGAGGAAACAGGAAGTGCAAAAACGTTGACTCATTCGTCAGGTTTTAGGACTTCTTCCTGCAAAGCTCAGACTTCCTCTTCATTACCCCCGTCCTGTTCTAGGACTTTCTGCTGGATCTCTACGGCAATACTAAGAGAGGGTACAGGGAGCCATTGCAGAGACTTGTTTACAGACACATACATTTCATTGATGTGTGCGGCAATTCCTGCTGGTTGCCAATTGAGTTTGATAAATGCCACAGATTACTCCCAGCCCCTGCAAATATGCTTTCAGACACTTTCCTTTGATCACTACTAATCTCCACTGTCGCACATTGTATTTGCATTGCACAATTACCCCTCCCCTGTAGCACCCAGACTGTTTCTACTATGCACCAAGAATTGACCCATGTGTAATGCCAAACAAGGTGACACATATTTTTTTATTGAATATGATGTATTAGTTGCACTCATACATGATGTGCTGCGCGCTGCCAACGGCATTTCAACATATTTTACATCAAGGACTGCATTAGGGAGTTGTCTGTGAATGTACTGTGTCATCCTTGAACATGCATTATATGCTTTTCCTCATTTGACAAGCTAGAGTAAAGTGTCTCAGTCTCTTTTTAGCATTCGGAAGGTTTGAAGTGTTCGACTAATTCATGCTTGCATAATGTGGTTTTCGGTTTTAAAGCCACACAAGAGTTTTTGAGCTGTTTGTAAATTCAGGACTTCAAATCAATTCACAGCATGTAGAATTATGTCTTTAAATCTTTTATTTCTACGAATCCATAAGCAACAAGTAAACCTGATGCAATCTCTCAATCCCTTTACATTCGGGAGCTTTATTAGTCCAAAACAAAACCACTTCTATAATTCCCCTATTTCTGAGCTGTTTTTTTTAAATGATGTTGTTTATATGATTAGCATTTTTCCACATTTCATATTGTAATTTGAGCCTCTTCATGTGCTTCACAGGTCCATGGGGCCGATGCATGGGCAGCGACTGTGGCCCCGGCGGCAGCCAGAGCCGGGCGGTGTGGTGCGCCCATGTGGAGGGCTGGACCACGCTCCACACCAACTGTGACCAGGGCCAGCGCCCGTCCAACCAGAGGAACTGTTTCCGTGTGTGTGACTGGCACAAGGACCTTTATGACTGGCAACTGGGTGCCTGGAATGTGTGTGTGCCAGTTTCAGCAAGGACCTTATGGGCCTCGCGGCCGTTCACATGTAGTGGAGCCGAAGAGGGCATTCAGACCCGGGAGGTGGGCTGCATTCTCAAATCAGAGGAGTCTCCAGCAGAGGATTCCATCTGTGAATACTTTGAGCCCAAACCTCGCCTGGAGCAGGCCTGTTTAATCCCTTGCCCTCAGGATTGTGTGGCTTCTGAGTACTCGCCATGGACGCCCTGCTCCAAAACATGTGGAACAGGCCTCAAGACCAGGGTCCGCAGTGTCCTGGTCCCTCCACTTTTTGGAGGCTCACTTTGTCCCAACCTTACTGAGTTTAAGTCTTGTAAACCAGGGCCTTGCACAGGTCCAGAGGGCATGTACAGTCTCAGGATTGGACCCTGGAACCCCTGTGTCCTCCCTGTGACTCGGACAGAACGCCAGGTTAAGCGCAGGAAAGGTAAAGACCAGGGGGTCAGGGAGAGAGCTGGAGTCAAAGACCCAGAGACCAGAGAGCTCATCCAGAAGAAACGAACCAGGAACCGCCTTAACCGGCAAGAGAGTCCGTTCTGGGACATCCAGGTGGGCTACCAGACTCGGGACGTGACCTGCATCCATCGGAATGGGAGCATCGGTGCACGCAAGTAAGTGGCAACAATGTTATGTCAGTGTGACGGTGGAGTTCATTTCATTTTTTCCCCCTTAGTACCATTATATGCCCCTTGGAATTTGTTGTTTAACCCTTGTGTGGTGTTCACATTTGTGTTACTCAGCCAGTGTTCGTGGGTCTGGTGGACCCGCTGCCTTTTTGGGCTTCAATTCAACTCAATCAAACTATTTTACGTTAAAATACTCAACAGATGTTTGCTTCATCTCAATTACAAGCAATATAAACAGAATATATGGTTAATATTTGCCCTTTTACTTTTGTTAGATCACATTCATGAATTAAAGTGCTACTTGTTTCTTTGCCCGCTGACCGGCTGGTCCTGTGGATCGTCTTTTGTTTGTAACTAGCTGATGCTCAATCTCATCCTCTTCTTCAAAGTCACTGTCAGACTCAGACTTCTCAGAAATGTGATATTCACATTCTGAAACCTCTTCCTCTTCCTCTACATCATCATCAAATGGTTCTCTCTCTTCCAGAATCATTTGCAAGGCCCTCTGAGAATCTTTTGGCCATCTTGATCAGTTGTGATAAGGAACCAAACTGGCGAAGCTTTATTTATTGTGTCTCGCCCAAAATGTGCACCTTGGATAGAGTGTGAAAATGCGGGAATGTGAGAGCAGACAGGCGTCGGTGCTTGAATTTATCAACAATGTTGCAACCTTGTGCGGGAATGGCAGGGGCAGAAACACAAAAGTCTCACACACACACACACACACACACACACACACACACACACACACACACACACACACACACACACACACACACACACACACACACACACACACACACACACACACACACACACACAGAAGTTCCAGACAATTTCCACACTTTTGTTCGCCCCGGGTCCAGTGCACCCGAACACCCGAACACCCGAACACCCTGTATGTAATGTAAATGTGTAGGGGGGGGTACAGTGGGTGGTCATTGAAAATGTGTTCTGATATATGTTCTTCACAGAAAATGAGCCAAGGCCATTGAGTGTGGGTTTGAAAAAATAATTTATCATATCATTTTTCTTTAGCTAAATAATGAAAACGGGTCCCACAGACCCGAATACCATACAAGGGTTCAGCAATAGTAAAAGATTTGTCAGAGTTGTAACTCAATAATGAACATGTAAGCTATTGTTTTTCTCATTTGAGGATTAATCAATGATCTACCATATCACAGCGAACATGTATTATTATTATCTATTTATTTATTATATATGTCTGTTATCCTGTTTTTGTAGTTGTCAATATTTATCAGAATCACACATACGAGGAATTTGACTTGATGTCGTGGTGCATACATAAAATATAAAACAAAGAATCTTTAAGGACACTTTAATAAAATATAGTTAAATAGCAATAAAATAGAGCAGTAATTTACAGCGAAATAGATTGCAATTATAGAATATAAACTATGAAATATGAAATAAGAACCTTGAACATTGTGTGCATTAATGTAATGCATATAGAGACTACGTTGTGGCTGAGGTAAGTGTCAGTGGGGGGGCCGGGCCTTGTTTAAGAGGCCGGTAGCGGAGGGGAAGAAACTGTTCAGGTGGCGAGAGGTTTTGGTCCTGATGGAGCGCAGCCTCCTGCCAGAGGGGAGGGGGGTGAACAGTTTGTATCCAGGGTGGCAGGGGTCGGCCACTATCTTACGTGCCCGCCTCAGGGTTCTGGAGGCGTGCAGGTCGTGGAGGGATGGCAGATTGCAGCCGACCACCTTCTCTGCAGAGAAGCAAGTAAACTGCTCCTCATAATTCCTGAACCTTTGACGTTTAGTTGTACTGATCCCAGAGTCAGTGCCTTTCTAACATAATGCCAAATGTATCCTTCTGAATTTTTTGTTTTTTGTTATCCCTGTCAGGAAGTGACACATAGCGACGGATGTTTATCGGCCGTGTTTGTCACTGCTGTGCTGTCACTGCAATGGAGCACAATTTACCACAGTGTAGTATATATGTCAACTTCAGATGATGAAAGTGGCAAAGCAATTCTTTTTATGACATTTTTGAAAGAACTTTTTTAGGATTTCTTTGGATTGTTGTCCTCTGGTTTAGACAGGATCTGTGATGATATGTTATCAGAAAAGTGAACAAATCAATTGTCACTAAAACTGTCCCTTTGTCCCCTTGAGGCTCAGCCATGAAGTCAGATTGCTACTGTACAGAAAATATTCTCAAATGAATAATGATGGGAAGTTTTTTATTTCTTCTACATTTTAGGGTTAAGGTCTCAACATTAAGAGAAGATCAGTGAACCCTTTCCCCAAAAATAAAAACAGGTCATTGAATATTGTCGTCAGTGGGCACTCTTATCCCAAATACATGCTGTAACTATATAAGTGCACATTTATAGTGTGAGTAAACCCATGTGGGATCTAACCGATCTAACCTGTGGCCATGACCTATAATTGCTGGGAGCTACAAAGTCACACTCTGAAAATAAGATACATCAAAAGGCTCCCACTCATTTCTCAGCAGAGGTCGTATGAACAACAAACATTTAACTTCCTACACATTAATCTGCCAGCAGCTTCAGAGAACGCTATCAACATCAAACACTTGGTTTTTGAAAGCCATACAGAAGAATTGTATTTTTACTGACTAATTATTGTTATCACTCATTACGTCATATGCCTTTTCAGGATTGGATAGTTATCCTATATCAAAAAAGCCAAGAGTTTGATATCTGGTCATCAAAAAAAACATTCAACACAGAAGAGTTTTACAAGGATCTATCTACCCAATACATCAATAACAATCAATCAGCTATAATTGCAATAGCAAGTATGGAGGAAGGCATGTACAGTTTCCATCTGCTTCCTGTTGTAACTGCAGCCGAAGTGACACTTAATGTATACTTAAATGAGTTTGTTTTCCACCTGTTCAATGAAAGCGAACTGGACGAAAGCAGTTCAGCAATTTCAACACAAGCTGTCATGCCTGAAGACACATTAAAACGTGTTAGCCTAAATCCAATTGTAAGAGCCTGTGAAGACTTTCTGAATCAACCCATGCACAGAAATCCTGGCTAATTGGCTAAATAGCTCAATTGTAATTGTTCTACCTAAAAAGCGAAAGCGAAATCATGCATCTTCAGCTGTTTTTGGCTATTACCAAACAGCTTTACAGTACCTGCAGTACCACTACTCTCTGTACTGAAGTAGGACAATGCTATAGGGTCTATTGTCTGATTTGACTATTTAAAAACACCCAAACAGGGAATTGTGGACTTTTGGTTTTAAAAAGTAGTTTATTTGGCTTTCCAAAGGGCCCCACAGATGTATGTCTTAAATATCTTACAACAAATTAAGGAATGATTTCCCGAATATCTAATCTTCCCGTTTTAATACATTTTTGTGTTTGCAGCAATAGGCTCCTAGGGCCGTAGCTGCTGCCCACTTTTGTAGACAGTTGTTAGGCTGAAGTGGTTGAAGACTACAAACGTTTTGTGTTAATCACTAAATGTTGGTTCTTGTTACAACATTCATGCTGTTATTCGTTATAAAAGCTTTGATTCCTTCATAAGATGGCTGCAAGTAATCAGCCATTCTGCTAGAGCTCCATTCTGTATCATCTATTTTTCTCTTCCTCGACCGACGGTGAATTAAAAAGTCATAGTTCTTTGCTCGGAACTTGGTGAGGGGCTTTTATGATCTCAAGGAAAGAATCAATGACATGTCAGTAAAGCAAGACATATCTGTCGCATGCCCCCGTACTCCAAGATTTGATCAATTATGTAAATCTATTCATTAATGCTTTGTTGGCGCAGTGCTCTGAGTAGTGACTGGGATCAAATATTTCAAAGGAACCGTGAAAACAACTCACATGCCCTTAGGAGCATAAATATTAATCCTTGACTTGTTTATTTCTTGTCCTGAAATATTTATAGTTGTTTTTGCCACTTTCAGAAAAAGTGGAACAAACTTCCCAGTGAAGCAGTAACCCAGTCGTATCCCAGCCAGAATCTCTCTGAACATCTTGCTCACTTCATTTCTAATTTAGTTTGATGAACATCTGTCATTGGGTCCTTGCTTTTTCAACAATCCTCGACGTGTTCCGAAACAGGCGACCTCCTCGTAACAAAGTCTCCTGCTTGTGCACCTATTTGTGAAGCTTGCATTATGACCTTTTTAAGTTATTGCTGTGCAAATATTGGGGGGGGGGGGGGTATCACATTACATTATGGCAGTTAATGCTGCGGGACTCACATGCTGCTGTAATTTAACTTGTCATCATTTTTGGCTCTTTCAGAAGTGTTTTTGCTAAAGGCTCTAAAGTAAAATAAAGAATTAAATAATAAAAGTGCTTCTTTAATCACTTGACCAACAACTAATCATGTTTTTAGACAATTTCATGGGCAGTAGCTAACCTTTTGATGAATGCAGTGTAAGTAATGAGGGTACTCGACAAGTGTTGAAATAAGGACATGATCTGAATGCTCTATTTTGTCTGAAAGCCCTTGGAGTCCGTTGTTGCCAGTTAGGGTGTAACACCATACATAAAGTGAACTTTTTCAGACATAGTCTTAGTTATTTAAATAGAGAATGATTGTGTCCTCATTCTGTCTGAATGACTGAGATGAAGAAATAATGACTTCTTTTTGCTACTTTGAAATCTCCACAAAAATGCTTGGGCATTCACACAACAAACGGATCAAAGGATCCAGTGGCAGCAGAAATGGGTCATCGGCAGCATTAGGGGCTTTTTAAAACACAAGGAGTTCCATCTGAGACAGGAAATCGAGCCATCACCCTCAGTGCGTCACATTAACTGTTCAAAATTGTGGTTGTTTTCCTCCGATGCAAAATGAGGGAGAATACCAAGTGAGTTTGGCAGAAAAAACATAACTACGGTGTTCTGACAGTGCCGCTTTGGTACCACTTCAAAGACTGCAGAGGTGCTTTAATCCGCAAAGACACGGGAGTTAAAAGAAGAAAAAAACAAAACATGCTCAGCTCATACATTTCCTCATTTATACAAAATCTGAGTTGCTGGAGGTGAAGTGTGGTGGCAGGGTCTAAATGAGAGGTTTCTAAATGAAGCAGAGCTGTAATTAGCACTAATAGCTCGTCAGCTGCAACGCCTCGAGGGGAAAGACATCCAGACTGAGGAGCAGAAAGCAGTCGGCTTTAGTCAGAACACATTTCTAATGATTCGGTAGGGACCTAAAGTGAGAGTGGGTTATTCATTACATCTAAATGCCATTTAGCTGATCAAAAGATGTGTGTGAGCGATTGATCACAGGTTGTTTTGGTTGTCTTAAAACACACTGCCACGCTACTCTGGTTTTACCCCTAATGTGAAACTGGTTATGCAGTGTATGCTAATTAGAGAAGCTAATGACACAATGTGGCACCAGTCAAGGGCAGAGGGTTTAAAGGCACTATGCACACAGATATAGTTTCATATGTGTTGCTCTGACATATTCAAAGACCATTAAATCCATGTCTTTAAGGCATCTTGGTACGTTGATATTAAAATGACATTGAGACGTAATGTGAATTAATGTCACTGTAATGAGGCATGAGTTCACTTCATATCTCTGTGTACAACAATAATAACTATGATCAGTCTAAGTGTAAGAATAACAAATAGATCAAAACATCTACCTCTGGAGAGTTGTAAGGCTTATTTGCTTACCATTTGTACTTGATTATTCATTTTTGATTTGTCACTTGCAGTGCAGTTCAGTCTATAAAGTCGTTTATCAAGAAAAACTGCCAAATATTTTCAAGTTTCAGCCTTTTGGATATTCAAATGTGCTGCTTGTCTTTGTCTTTTGTTCCAGCAAAACAACAGGGCTTGTGTTGGGCATGGTAGTTGGCTGTAAACACTACATAATTATAACTTTATCAGTATAACTAAAATAAATAGGAAAATATGTTTGCATACTCCACCACTTGTCACAGCATGGCTACACTCAGCCTACTTTCTCTTTTTTGTTTCATCAGAAAAGTTTGTGGATTGTACTTTTTCTGGTACCACCTCAGTTCAGACTTCACGCGAAATAAAGCAACACCAGAGGGGAAGTTAAAGCACTGTGGCCAGCTAACGGTTAGAGAACACCAGACATCCACAAAATGAAACTACCATCAATAGCCATTGCAATATTTGGTTCACTCCAAACTGATTTCTTTTTTTAAAGCAGCAAAACTACACCGTGCACTTGAGAAACTGCACACGGTAATCTGTTTGGTTGCCAATGAAAGGATTATGCGAGGAAGGGAGTTTAAGATGATGTCACAGCAGTTTTGCACAGCAACGCTAAGGCTATCAGCTAAGAACCTCGCCTACACTGAGGGGGGAATATCTGGCGTGGAAAACAAAAGAAAGAAAATGTGTTGTTACCAGGAGTCAGTCATGTTGAGCAGAGCTGTACCGTGACACATGTCTGATATCCATGTGCTACATTTTAAGCAGACAGGTGTGGCTCAGGGGGTAAAGAATTCATACAACAAATGAAAGGTTGGTTTCTTAGTTCTGGTGCCTGTGGTCACAAGTGTCCTCGGGCCAGGTTCTGAAACCAAAATGGTTCTCCACCAATAGTGTGTGAGTGTGTATATATTGTTTGTTTAAAGGTCCCCTATTATAATGTTTTTCATCAATATATTATAGGTCTCAGATATATACAAAACATGTCTCTGAAGTGTTTGGCTCCAAATACCAAGCAGATCATGCATTGTAGCATCCCATAATCCCCTCTGTTTCAGCCCTGTTTCAAAAGAGCTGATTCTCTGTCTGTTACTTTAGATGAAAATAAGGAGCCACTCCCCACGCCCCTCTGAGAGATATTTGGTTAAAAAGAACACAATGTGCTCTAGGAGGAGATTCAGGTGATAAGGTTGGGGGTGTAACTTTGGTTGGTTATGGGCTAAAAATCGTTATGACATCATAAAGTGGCCAAAATCTGATCAGCTCATTTTCAGACAGGTTTTTATATAAATGGATCAGGACAAAAAGTGAGCGAATCTTTTTTCCTGAAACTTTCAGAATATCTTTACGCAGAGGGGACACATGTTTATGTATAAAAGACAGGACAAAGTGGATTTTGATTAATAATAGGTCCCCCTTTAAATCTGTTTGAAAAACCACTTTGTAGAAACGTCAAGTCATGGACTCAGGGTGTTATGGGCCTGACTATTTCTTGGCCAGGGACAGACAGTGAATCTATGAGTTTACATTATGTATGTATGTGGTGCTCTCCTCTTGTTCAAACTTCAGGAACCCAGTGTACCTCTGAATAAAATCTTTCTTAACTTAACCTTACCTTCCCTCCCTTCTGTTCCCCTCCTCTTCATCCTTTTCCAGCCTGTGCACGATGAGAGACCTGCCGCTGACTGTCCAGTCCTGCGTCCTTCCCAAAGACTGCCAGCTGACCGACTGGATCCAGTGGGGCCCCTGCTCTAAAACCTGCTTGGACCCCGAGTCTCCCATAGGCAATCGCACTCGGAGCAGACAGGTGGTCCAGTTCCCTGTGGGCGAGGGGGCGGAGTGCACACCTCTGGAGGAGTTGGAGTCATGTGAACCTCAGGGTGAAAGCGTGCCGCCCTGCGCAACGTGAGTTCCTCCTGATGACACGGGGGCGGGGAACTCAGCAGGGAGTCAGCACAGGCCTTTTGAATTTGAGTGAAACTGTAGATGTGTTTTTCATAGCGAGCACTTGGCAGGCGCTCGTGTTTCATGGGGATACAATTGCATGTTGGGTTGTGATAACACCCTCCTCTTTGGTTACAGAATTGTTAAAAACCCTGTTACAGTGCACCACACACTGCAGGGATTCATTCTGTATGCCTATAAAGCTGATGCAAAAACATACAGCAGAGTGAATGTCTGGTATTGAACCTGGCTCATGCTGCACACGCTTCCTGTTGGTTGTGCTTTATCTCATATCACCAAGCTAATTTGTTCTCCTGGGTGGCCGCCGGGTGTGTGTGTGTGTGTGTGCGTGTGTATGCATGCGAGCGTAGTAGGCAGCATATGGAGATAGATTGGAATAAGTGCTTGGGCTGGTGCCAGACAGAAAGTAGAGACTAATGGAGGGAGACTGCAAGGATATTTTAGTCCCACAAACTCTCTCCCTGCACACACACACAAACATACACACAAATACTTAAACTATAGGTCCCCAGATGGCCTTTATTCCCTCAGTTTCACCCTATATCATCCTAACACAGCTACTGCTAAAACATTTTCTCATACTCTAATCCCCGAGAGTGTTTGATTTTCTATGGTAGACATTTATTTCTCTGTTTAGAAATTGCCTTTTCAGACCCACATGATTCCAAGTTTCAGTTTTTATGTTGTCCCCTGACACTCATTACCGACAGTAAATTGTGAGAATGAAACAAATATCCATAATGATATTCAAAAATCAAAGTCCTTTTTTTCTCTGAAAAACAATTGTTCTTCTGTCGGGTAAATGAATGGTAAAACTGACTTTTGAAGTTTGTGAAAGGACTTAACTGGACAAACTGTGCATACTCTACTTGTTATTTTGTTTATTTCATCTTAGCATCATTATAAATGCATCATACATGTATGCACAAGGAGCAAAAGCAGGCTTAAAAATGAATTGAAATAGAAAAAATTAAATAAAATGCATCCAACTATGCACATGAAACAGGCATGTTGTATCTACAGAGTATTTAGTGAAGGTTAATGTTGTTTCTCTTTCAGCCTGATTTAAAAATTAACATTGTGTTGCATTTTGATTAGGGTTTGGTAGACAGTTCCATAGGTTTGCTCCTTATATAGAGAAGACTGATTGTATGAAAGAGGTTTTAGTTAATGCAATGTGACAGCGTATATTGAAGCTTGTGTTTTGACTGTACTGCCGTGCTGGTGTCTTGTACCAAAGTCATCATTAAGCAGGGAATGAGTAAGACCATTTTAAATGAAGCTTTTACTGAAACGTGCAATTTATCATGTTTTCAGAAAAAGTTCTTGGTAGTAAATGGTTGTTACTATGCAACACATCCTGAGGTGCTTAAGTTAGATCTGCAAAATGAACTTCTGTACTTTGACACTTCGCAACACCCACACACAACATCCATGTGCTCTTCCTCTGTAGCTACACCTGGAGGAGCACCGAGTGGAGCGACTGCCGGGTTGACTCGTTGCTAAGCCAACAGGACCGTAGACGTGGCAACCTGACAGGTCTCTGTGGGGGAGGCTTACAAACCAGAGAAGTTTACTGCGTCCAGGCCAACGCTGAGCTTCTCAAATACCTCAACGACCTCAAAGAAAAGGAGAAAGGTAAGAAATCATTGTTCTGTAATATTAATGCATCTCATAAAAAAAAAGTCCATTTTTAGTGCTGGGATGTAAATATTTTTGCTACAAGGCCCATGTCATTATTAATGCTCATCCTAAATACTTTTCTCTTGATACTTTTTCACTGACATTTTTTGAGAGGTATTGACAGTCTGAATCATTTGTACAGTATGTGTGTATTTGCCACAAATGATCAGTGATCAATTAGCTGCAGTAAGCTAGCAACCTATGTCAAAACGTGCTGCTCTTCGCTTTAAAATGCTGCTCAGTTTTTCCAGGTATTTTTATTTTTGTCTCTTGTGTTTGTGCTCTCTCCCTGTCCTCTGTTATGTTTGTATCCTCAGGTTGTTCATAAATTCCTTTTTGTAAATTGCACATTTTTGTTTTATTGATCTCACGAGGCTGTGTAGCATCTTCCTTCAATACTGTAACCAAAGTCAACAGCACAGTTGCATATGTCAAATCTTACCCCCGCACACAGCATAGCTTGAAACAAATTAGCTGAACTCTCAAGTGTAACTCAAATACATTTGATCAAGCGCAGTTACATGACAACTTACATCCGTCAAGCCCCCACGCTGTGTATGAGAACTTCAGTCTCTCTGTGGATTTGTAGCAGATAATTGCATATCAAATGCTTGCAACAGAGGTAAGCCGTGATGTTGACTGATGTCCAAATATACAATGACATAAAATATTCCCTTTGTATTAATAGTCAATGTATGCTTTGTTTATCTTCTCTCCTTTTCATGCTGTTGCTATGCTGTCAGGTGCAAGTTTTCTGTTAACATTTAAAAAGCCTTCTACTCACTTCCTTACCCTCCATTTTACTTGAAGCAGATGTCATTTAAAACAAGGATTTTGATGCCTGTAAGTCCAGCTGTGACCTCACTGGTCACCAGTGCAAAGGCCTCCGTTTCTGACACTTGTCAAGCCAGCTCAGAGTCAAAGCTGCCCTCTTAAGGAGGGTGTTAAAGACATTAGATGAGGCTTATGGAGACCAACAGTGTAGATCGCGTGAGAGAGGGTGACAAAGTCTAACCTTTCTTCTGAATGTGGAGAGATGCTCCTCACGCAAACAGCTTGAAGATCAGTCTGTCCAATATGGTGGGGTTTAGTGCAGGTGGTGGATGTATGGAGATGTTCAACATTTTGATATTAAACTTTTCCAAAACAACAGGGAAACACAGGTAAGGAAATTAAAGATTAAGTTATATAATAAAATCATGTTCAATTATTATTAAAGCAATAACTTCATTGTCAATAATCTCTTTTTTGAACAGGGAAATAAAGGCTTATGTCAATTTCAGCTGACATATGCTGTGCTAGGTTTTGCTTGGTGAAGTTGTCTTCAATTTGTCATGTCAAGTCAAAAAATGTATACATTAAAGAGTAATACCCTAATCAAAGAATGATGAGAACTCAGGAAGGACCATTCGCAAAAACTTGATATCAGATGCAACTCAAGCTAGTGGCAGCTGGAAAGCATAATGCACTGCCTTCTTTTTTAAATACTAATGTTGAATTCATTCTTGATGGATGATTTTTGAAGGGAAAGCTGGCAGTAAAGCATGGTTTCTCAGAGTTTAGATTGATCTGCAGTCCTCTGTGTATCAGCCCTAATGAAAGAATAATGAGTCTCCAAGATTAAATCCATCGACAGACAATGTCCGGACAACGCAGACTTTACAATAGAAGAATTCATATTTCATGTGTACTTTGTGATATTGTATGCCCTCCCTAAGTGCTGTAGTGGCTACAGGACAAGTGAAAGCACACAGTTCATGTACCTGCGTTGAAACTGGAGAGCCTTTACATGTTAAAGCACCTATAACCTCTATTAAAATACAGTTAAAGATTCATCTATACAAACATGTTGAGAGTAGTGTTGTCAGGGCTAGAGATGTGCGTGACGTGTGTTTGTGCGAACACCCACACACACATGCAATCTGCACAAACTTCTTATCTTCTTGGCGCAGGATTTCTTTCCCCTCTGTTGGGGGGGTAATCTCCCAGCATACCACTGAGACCAAGAGGCAGGCAGTGCTCAATGGAGTCTGCTGCAACCAACGCTCTTCCTCCCGTCTCTCATGAATAAAAATCACCATGTAGGCGAGGATCTGGCATCAGTTTACCACCTCCGCATCCTTAAACTTAATCTTTACAGGTGGTTGCTCTTATCTAACCTTAGATCAGTACTGCAGCCTAAGAAATGTCATCTGGCACTTCCTCAGCTAAGGCTCAATAAGGTTTGTTTTATTTCTGCTCAGCTGCTGGAGCATATGGATTCCTTAAGCACTTGTCTCAACCCTATGGGAGTTGACATTTCGGTCACCTTTCACAGTATTTGACCAGAAGATTGAGTTAAAAGCCCTTTAAAGGTGAATTAACACTGAGTGTAGCAAGGGAGATTTATTCAAATATGTAAGTTCATACTGTCATTGCAGGTTAGAACAATTTCTTTGAAACTCACACCGCACCAAAATTACAGTTTGATGCTTAAATTATGAAAGGAAAAGTTCAAAACCCTAACTGTATTAATTTTCCTTCTGAGAGAAAAATCAATATATATCACATGTATGCGTGTTTACTGAAGAGTTGGGGTTAGGACATGGTTAGCCTATATTAGCATTAAGAGCTAGCTTGGCTCTGTCAGAAGTTTAAAATATATCCTCCAACATCTTTGACATCTATTTACACAATGTTTGCTGTTTGTTAAATGTGTACAAAAGAAATGTAAAAACTGGTTCTAACTTACAGACTTAAGGGATGCTACACACAGTCACTATCTCTGTCTGTGGTTTGACAAGAAATTCAGCTCTTAGCTCCTCATTAAACACACACTGATGTTTAACCATTTCTTTTTCTGTTGTACATTACAGCTGTTGGTGTAATTGTATCAGAGAAAAGCTAGCTGTTTCCCCTGCAGCAAATTATTTTATGCTACCCCAAGCCAAAGACATCCTTACTCTTAACAGATAGACATGAGAGTGACATACATTTGTTTATAAATCTCAATCTTAGAAAGACTGCAAATAAGCACAACATTTTGGACTTAAAAAGGCCTGGAAAAAGCCTGACTTTATTCTGTCTCAAGTTAACATGTCTGGAATCAGATGAATGTTTCTTCTATGTATCCTGATAAGATAGCATGGTCAGTAAAGACATGGCGTTTGACCTAACACCATGAGTCCAAATGTGTCATATCAATATAAACTAACCATCAAGGAATCATCAACAGACCAAATATATAAAAAGATTGATTTCATTATAAACAAGCCCAGGATATGAGGCCCTGCTGTCCTGCTGCTGCTGCTGCTGCTGTAGCATTAGTTTCTTCTGTGCTGTTTCCCCCTCATTGTGTTTGTTTGATAGTGCCTTGGTCCCCCTGGTGTGTGCGTAGCTAATAGTGCTATCTCCCCTGTAATTACAGCGGGTCAGACCCAAAGACAGCAGAAGCCTAGTGTCCCCCCTCTCCTCTCCGTCACCTTCCAGATCACAGGTAGGTGTTTGTAGTCACGCTGATAATCAAACTGCAGCTTCTCCCTCTGCTTCATGCCTCCCAGGTCTCTCTTTTTTCCTTTTCCTTTACTCCCTTCTCATTGTCAGTCTCTCTTCATGATATACCCTTCCTTATTCTTTCATATCTATCCTTGATTCCTCTCCTATCCACATTCCTTGTCTCTTCTCCTCTTTCTTAGTCATGGTTTCTTCTGCCACGTTCCCCTGTCCTGTTCTCTTGGTTTCTCCCTGCTCCTCTATCCTTGTTTCTATTGCTCTCCTATTTCTTAAGCACTTATTTCCCCTCCTCTCTCATTCTCATAACCTATGCTGTGTTCTTGCTTTCTTTCCTCTCCTCCCATCTACTATTTATTTCTTCTCCTTGTTTCCTCTACTCTATCTCCTCTACTTCTTCTGACCTCGTTCTCACTCCTCTTCACCCCTCACATTTGAATCCCCTCTTTCCTTATTCCCTCTCCAGTTCTACCGTCTCCTTACTCTTCTCTCGTCTTAGTCCATGTTTCTTCTTCTCTCTCGTAGCCTTACTCTTCACTTTGCTCTTTCACATATAATGGATCAAGTAAAAAAAGAAAAACATGTGGTTCTGACGATTCATATATTGATTTAAACACTTTTGACGGTTTGTCGTCCCCCCCCCGCTTTGAGGCTTAAGATTTCTGATGACTTCAACTGTACTCAACATTTCAACAAAGTTAGAAAACCCAGACTGCTACTCTTCATCCAGACAGCTCAGTATTATTGCCAAATCCAACAAAAGGACAAGTAGTATTACAACAACGTTCTGTATTCTCACTTCAAAATCCGGGCAGAAGAGTTGAAGCTTTGTTCCCCCACAAACAGAATATGGATGGTGAGACGTGAGACGTTTTCCACCGCTGCAGACAGTAAGCCACACTGGCTTTTTTTCTCCGTTGTCAGTTCAGAACACTAGTAAAAAATGTAACTCAGTGGAGAGCTCAGTGTAAAATACTAATAGAAGAGCAGGATAGAGAACTTTTTTTCCTCCACTCTGTTGGTCCTCAATGTTGTATTCTCAAATGGATTGATGTTAAAAGATTGAAGTCAGTGTAGTTCTCGAATAAGATGTGGATTAACAGTGGCTCAGCAAACTCAGTATTTGACTTTCAGTGTATTTGTAAGAGGAATTAGCCATTTTGCATTTCAAAAGCCCCACTTGCCTCCTTCCCTTGTACAGTTCTGAGGGAATTATGATTCAGCTCTCTCGACTATGTGAGACTTTAAGCTCTTGGATGTCTTGTACGAGCAGTTGGAATACAGGAAATGAAGTGCCTCAGGTTGAACATGTAAAGAGATTTTATTTTGTGAATCACTTAATATCCGCCATAAACCGAATGTATCACTCACTACTTGAAACGTAGAGATCAATCCATCCTTATAATTTGCCAAGTAAAGTCTTTTATATGTAGATTTATTTTTATGACTTTCATTCCACCACTGATGTCTTAATTTTGAGCATCAGAACTTTGAAATATCTCAAACAGATGGTGCCAAGTCAGTGTTTAGCTTTGCTGCAGTACCATCAAATTAAAATGAAATCTACTCTCAGGTGTTAATGGAGTTTACAACATGAGATAAAACCACCACGACACTCACTTTAGAGTAGCTCATATTTTAGGATTGTTATTACATTTTGACATCAAAGTTTGTTTAGCTGATACTTTTATATAAAGTGACTTTCACACACTTCAATACCAATAGAACATGCCCAGGAGCAATCTGGGATAACTATCTCGCCCAAGGACACTTCAAACTGTTGACTGCAGGAGCCGCTGATAAACCCTATTTAGCCCCTGCGCTAAAAATGCACCTATGATCTATATCCCATTATATTTTGTAAAGATTGGACAAAGAATGTCTTTTTTAAATGCAGTTTTATACCAGGTATTCACACGTACAGTATCGATTGCATTTTAGAACGAAGTCTGATTCCCAGCTGCACATGTCTGCCTGTGTGTGCAGCTGGAAAAGGGAAAGGTTTAAACAGAGAGTGGAGCTCCAGGCAGGGGGTTCAACCTGTCTGCTGAGTGAGCAGGACTCACTCTTATCACCAATGACGACCTGCAAGCATTGAGGCAGAGTCCTGCCGGGCTGCTGTTTTTAGGAAGACATTTAGAAAAATACAAAGCAACACATGCAGTCGTTGGCTTAGAACAGTCTCAGCTCAGGGGGAAGCTTGATCATGTCTAAAGGTAACACAATCAACCTGCCGTTACCTCTATCACTTAATGTTAGATGTTGTATCTCATGTCTTTCATTTGTATTGTACATGTAATGTTGTGGTGTTGCTGGCATTTTGTGCCATTTAATTTAACATGCTAAATACAGTTGTTTACCCCCCAAAAAACATTTTGTTTAGTTTTGACACCACAATTTAAACAAACCAGAGACAACATGTTAGTGGGTGAGTTTTAAGGGGCCAATAGGTGGATTGTGTTACCTTTGGATAGAGCCTTGCCAACTGTTTACCCCTGTTTCCATTCATTGTGCTAAGCTAAGATTAACAGCTGCTGTAGAGACCAACAAACAAGAGTAGTATTGATCTTCACATCTTACTAATTGCAAAATTGCAAATAAGACTGTTTCAAAATATGTCATATTTCTCCCGTAAGGCCCTTACCACATAACTGCCCCTTTCTGAGCTGTTCTGACCAGGCGATCCCCTTTCTTCATCTCTGTTTTTATATTTCCCATCAATCTCCACCTTCTCGTATCATATAAGACTCAAAAAGAAACATAGATGCACAGCTCTTGAAGATACAGAAGCCCTAGTTTGAAAGGACATAGACACCACCATGCATATTTTATGTGCATGCATAAATGCATAAACTCTGTATCTTCAGAAACTCCACACATCAAATGTATTCATCATTCATCAGATATTTAGAAATGTGTTCTGCACAGTTGTCACAGAGCAGCGCCTTGCATTGCGATAGTATCTCTCCATTTTATTTCCACAAAGTTCCTCAGTGGGAGTTTAGACACAGCTTACCAGTTGCATCATAGAAAGGGGCTTTATAAATCTTGGCACGACTAGGGACAGAAGGTGCCAAATTACACCTCATGGTATAAAGACTTTGTCACTGCTCTCGTGCACCTTTAGTGTTGTATTGTTGCATCCTCTCCTGTCTCAGGTGAGGTCTGTGGGCAAGGCTCCAGTCCACAATGTTTTATTTTACTTCCAAGGTGCTGCATGAGATAATAATTGCCAATGTATCATTGTGACATGCTTACAGTCTGGCAATAAACAATAAAGGTATAATAGTGTTTACTTCACAAGCATATTTAATTTTTCCCCACTGTGGTGTTGCTCTCTATGGGGACTCTTAAGGCTTGGAATAACAGTACATAAGCATGTCCCTTGTTCCTTTTGATTATTATGCTGGTAAAACTTCCTCACATAAAGACAAACCAGAATAGCATCAAAGGTTCATTTTATCAGCTGCTTATTTTCTTTTCCTTTTTGATCATCTACAAAGCCTCCCTCCCAGTGGAGAACAAGCTGTGCGAGGGTCCGATTCCCAACAGGTCCCAGCTTTGCCAAATCGCCTGTCCAATCGACTGTGAGGTTTCCCCTTGGGGGGCCTGGGGGCCGTGCACCTTCGAAAACTGTGATGATCAGGCTGGAAAGAAAGGTAAGACGACACAGTCCCAACTGGTGATAATTATGATTTATTTTTGAACCTTGCTATCTCAAGCCTGTTTAAATGTTTGGAGCTTTTTCTGATTTTCCCACCTACCTTGCCTCCCCCTGTGTATTAGTTTTCCTTTTTTTGGTTCTTTTGAAGATAACAATGTTATAAATAAGCATCATATTTCATTCCCCTATCAATCTGGCTGATTACTTAACTCTGTGATAAACAACAATGACCTCCTATTTTAATTTCTGCTTGTGTTTCTATTTAGTATACCAGCGTATTGGATTTTAGATGTAATACTATTTATCATAATTATTTTCATTTCCTTTACCAAGACTCTCTCTCTCTCATGCATTAACTTGAAAAGATAAGGTTGTAAAATACTCAATGCTTTGTTTTTACAGTGTAGTAAATTCTGCCTAAGATCCACTAAACATTTTATATAAGCTAATTTTGTTTAAGAGATCGGTAAAACATTATTGTTGATTCTGATTGCATTCATGAGGATGGAACCTTCGTTATTATTATTTTTTATTACAGAACACGTTCAGTATCAACTACACCTTTTAATGGCAGCATTTAGCAGTTGTTCAACCAGATGATTCATAGTTTGGATTAAGTAAAATGCTCCTGCAATATGACACACTCATCGAATAAAATGTGTGTGAAAGAGCAAGGGAGTGATCAACGTTGTGTTCACTGATGCCTATACAAAATGTCACTGTGTGATATTCTGCATGACATGGTTCAGTAAAAACAAACTCACTCCATAGTAAATGAGATGCTAAGATTTCTGGCAGCATTGAGCTCTGTCCATGTGGGGAAAACAGGTTTTCCTCATCTTCAAATTAGTATTAATGAGCTGTCTCAACAAGTCAGCCATCAAACCAAATCAAGTAGATCACCAACATCTACAGTGCATCCGGTAAGTATTCATACCCCTTCCCTTTTTTCACATTTTGTTATGCTACAGCCTTATTTCAAAATGGATTAAATTCATTTTGTTTCTCAATATTCCACACATAATACCCCATAATGACAAAGTGAAAACGTTTTTAAAGAATTTTTTGCAAACGTGTTAAAAATTATCAAATGAAATATCACATGTACATAAGTATTCACACCCTTTGCTATGACACTGAAAATTGAGCTCAAGTGCGTCCCGTTTCCACTGATCATCCTTGAAATGTTTCTATAACTTGAGTGGAGTCCACCTGAGGTAAATTAAATAGATTGGACATGACTTGGAAAGGAACACACCTATATGAGGTCCCACAGTTGACAGTGCATATCAGAGCACAAACCAAGTCATGAGGTCCAAGGAATTTACTGTAGACCTCAGAGACAGGATTGTATCAAGGCACAGATCTGGGGAAGGGGACAGAAAAATGTCTGCAGCATTGAACGTCCCAACGAGCACAGTGGTCTCCATCATTTGCAAATGGAAGATGCTTGAAACCACCAGGGCTCTTCCTAGAGCTTGCTGCCCAAACCAAACTGAACATCGGGGGAGAAGGACCTTAGTCAGAGAGGTGACCAAGAACCCGATGGTCACTCTGACAGAGCTCCAGTGTTCCTCTGTGGAGATGGGAGAACCTTCCAGAAGGACAACCATCTGTGCAGCACTCCACTAATCAGGCCTTTATGGTAGAGTGGCCAGAAGGAAGCCACTCCTCAGTAAAAGGCACATGAAAGCCCACATGGAGCGACCTAGAGGACTCTCAGACCATGAGAAAAACAAATTGTCTGGTCTGATGAATCTAAAATTGATCTCTTTGGCCTGAATGCCAAGCATCATGTCTGGAGGAAACCAGACCTGGCCAACACCATCCCTACAGTGAAGCATGGTGGTGGCAGCATCATGCTGTGGGGATGTTTGTCAGCGGCAGTTTTTAATTTTAAATTAATTTGCAAAAAATATTTAAAAACTTTTTTTTATTTATCATTATGGGGTATTGTGTCTCGAATGTTGAGAAAACAAATGAATTTAATCAATTTAGAAATATGGCTGTACCATGACAAAATGTGGAAAAAGTGAAGGGGTATGAATACTTTCCGGATGCACTGTATCATCAGTGGTGGAAGAATGACTTAGATAGTAGAAAAAAAGCAGATATGCGAACATTTCAAAAATATTCCATTACAAGTTAAAGCCCTGGACTCAACTGAAGTAAAAGTACACAAAGTATTATCAGCTAAATGACCTTCAAAGTAAAGTAAGTCATTCTGTAAAGCTATAATTTATACCACTGTTTTTCTCCACTGGTGAAAGAAAGTGTTCTGTTAGATTATTGTTTTTAGATTAAATGTCATTGTACATGTAGAACAGTTACTGTAAGGTTTGTTGATTGTGAGGACTGTGTTTTGATGTCTTTATACTCTGCAGGTTTCAAACTGAGAAAGCGACAGATCACCAACGAGCCAACAGGAGGGCCGGGGAACTGCCCCCACCTGGTGGAGGCGGTGCCGTGCGACGAGCCCAGTTGTTACGACTGGAAACTGACCGGCCTGGATCCGTGTGTTCCTGACAAGGACAACCAGTGTGGCCCCGGCACTCAGATCCCTCAGGTCCAGTGTGTCAACAGCACTGGTGAGAAAACACTTCAGTCGCATAGTTCAAGTTGATTACAAGATTTATACTGTTTGTATGAGCTGTGCAGCTGTTGCTTATGCTTCATAATCTAAAAGGTGGTAACATGATTTAAAGGTCTCCTATCGTGCAAAATGTACTTTCTTATGTCTTTTATACATAAATACGTGTCCCCGTTGTGTCAGGGAACTCACAAAGTGTCAGAAAATAAAACCCTCTCTCTTTTCCTCCGTACCCAAATCTCTAAAAACGGGGGTACAACGGAGCTGATCCAGATTTGCTGCCGATATGACGTAATATCGGAAATGTGGGCTGGCTTTACACCCACGGCCCTATCAGAAACATCGCTATCAGAAACAATGCACAACGTGTTTTGGACGTAATATGGTCTTTGTTTACATTAGCAAGCATCGCTAACACTCAGAGCTAACCTGTACTGGAGAGAGTATGTGTAAAAAAGCAGGAAATAAAAAAAGGAACTCACCTTGTGGTAAACCTGCAAGAGAGAAAGCCTTTGAGCTCAATACTGTTTCAGAAATAATCCTTGATGTGGGTTAGAACATGCTATGGCGTTTCTTCACGGCAGCATTTAGCTGAGTATCCCGTCGAATTCTGAGTAGGCACAAGCTCCCCCCCTCTTTTTTAATAAAGCTACGGACCCAGAATCAGCACTTCTCTAACAGGGCTGAAATAGAGGGGTATGAGGCATGGCTAGAATGGGTGATCTGTTTGGTATTTTGAGCAAAACACTTCATAGACATGTTTTTTATAATTTTTTTATATATCTGAGACCTATAATATATGCCTAAAAATAGCATGATAGGAGATCTTTAAGGCCTGAATGTGCTATTGCCAGACAGTACAATTAAGTCTGTCATTAACATTTTAAGGGTGCAGTTAAGCATAACTCCCGATGTAACCAAAGCCACAAAACAAATTAAGATGATACAAATTATTCCAACAAATAACCTCATAAAAAAAATTAAAAAAATATCAAATTAAATGTTTAGCAGATCTAATTAAATTGTCTTTCAAATATTTTTCTACCAAAATTGAGGACAAAATAAATCTTGAATCTCTAATCCATTTCAAAACACACTTTTGTTTATCCACATTTCAAAAAGATTTGTTATCGAAAAAAAAAGCATTACTGATGTAACTTAATGGTTTGTGTTCCAGAGTTTGTGTTTGAGACTAAAGGGTGTATTGAAGAGAGTTGAAAGTCCAGCAGAGGATACATGTAAATGACAAACAGAAGGGTAAAATATGTGACTGTTCTATGTTCTTGGTAAGAGTAAAGAAGGGTCAATTGTCTTAATAACGTAATGAGTAAAAAAACAACATATTATTCCCCTAGAGACAGCACTTGTTGATTGACATCATGCATCAAATTCCTACTTGCTTCTTCATCACTCTTACAGTGTGAAGTGCTTTTTGACCCACCTCCATTAGCAATAAGAAGTGCAGGGTTGCAGTCGAATAGTCCAAAAATCAGCTCCTAACGTCTATCCCTAAACGTCACGGGGTTAAGGGATAGTGGATAGGAGAATTCAAAAGGATTTAGGAGAAGAGACTGCGGTACTTTAGAGAATCCGACTGCACTTTCACTATCCGACGTCTTTATGATGCGCCAGCGGACGTTATAAATGTGCGTCTGCTGCTGTGGGGAAACTATGGAAACTACAGTTTTCTATACAGCGGACTACAACATGGATGTAATAAGAACGACGGACTACTGTAAACTCATCTAGAGACTCTGCACCGTGCTCTGATGCTGTTGTTTTATGCTTTATGAACGTGGACAACAGAGAAACATATTCTTCATGACCAAAGTTGGAATTGAAATAAAAAAGGAAAGTGAAACTTATGCTCGTCACCCTCTCCCTCCGGTCCACATTAATACAAATGATCCCAATACGTATGATTGTATGAAAAGATCTTAAAATCAATACAAATGCATTTATTATAAACGTTAGTCCTTAACATCTATCACTGTGTATATCACCATTCAAACATCTTTTAAAAGTTGAACAAACCCCACACAGCTCAGTAAAGACTGTGAAATGTTGACTTTATTTGATCATTTCAGTAAAAACTAACGTTCATATTTCTCTTTTTGATTATAATACTGATGAACGTTCAAAACAAAGCACTTTGGCAAGTTACCGTTTTAAAAAGCTTAATAAGCACCGTAACTTTCATGATATCATTTCTCGTTCATAATCGGTTGTTTCCGTGAACGGCCGAATGTTGTGTGACGGCAAATGCTGCGGCTGCAAGGCATTGTGGGGCAGCATTTTCTCCTCTCCTTTCGTCAAGGGAGGTCCAGTGGTTCCTAAGCTAAAGGAGGTTTTAAAGGAAGTTTGAAACCTCCTTTCCTATCATCTAGAGATTTCGAACGGCACTTATCATGGCTGCCACTGAGGTACTTCCGGGTCATTTCACTCCGTTAGGAAGGTTCCTAAGCTAAATGGACTATTCGACTGCAACCCTGGTCTGACCTTGTGTGCAAAATCAAGTATTTTCCAAGATCACCCCTCCACTGACCCTCGTACTCTGGCAGTAGACTCTGTATGTGAGGAGATTTCAGGGACTCAGCCCCATTCATCAACTCTGTGAGAGTTCTCTCCAGACTCCTCTCCCTCCAGGCCTCCTTCCTCCACTCTCTCTCCTCCTGTTAAACCTCTCCTACTTTAATGCTTGCTTGATTCAGCATTGCCACCCCTCTCACGCTGTGTCTCATTACAGTCTTCCTCTCTGCACGCACAATTAAACCTTACTCTCGCTAAATCAAATCAATCCTCTGTGGCCCCATGTCTTCCAGTATCTAGTGCTCTTTGCTGCTCCTGATTTTTAGAGCTATGCTTTTTAACTCTTAATATTTAATATATAAGGTGCAGTGGTACAGATACGCTTTCCAGACTTTCCTTTTGCATTCAGGTTGTAAGCAAATGTTATACAAAATAATACATTTGATTTGTATTCTTCTGGCAAAGCGTAGATTACATCTAGGAGGAAATACTAATATGTTTATTTATGTAAAAATACTAATACTACAGTCTCCTTTTACAGTAGTGTATTATAATATGTAATGATGTTGGCATCACTAGTACATAGATGTAAGAGTATGTTGTAGTTTGTATGTGGGAACACATTTACACTTTGTATACTACTGGTTAGTAATATAGTATTGTGTCTTTAGTAAGAAGTAGAATATGTCCTCTGAGATTTAATGAAGTAGTAGTATAAAGAAGCATGACATTGAAATACTTAAGTAAAGTACAAGTACCTTAGCATTTAAAAAATGACCTCACCTATAGAAAGCATATTAAGTCCCAGAAGTACTCAGTAAATCTTAGTTTGTGATAATGTGGGGTCACTTTGTTCGTGTTTTCTCTACTAGAGAACTTGATTTGTCCTCTATCGTCTCCCACAAATCACAGTTTATGGTTTGAGTGCAGGTATTTGGTGAAGTTGGTCCGGTTATTACTGCACCTGTTCTGCAGGACTCACACAGACTCTGTTCTTTCTCTCCTGACTTCGGTTGATTGATCCTCCCCCCACCTTCACTCCCTCATCTGATGAAAATGGATTTGTTCTGTTTGGATTTTCTGTTTGCTTTTCGCCTCAGAGAGTTCTCGCTGCAATGTCAGCTGTATATTTTTTCTCCAAGTGTGTCGCGGTCATAAAAGAAAAGGCCACACAGCCGGGCCCCAGACAAGAGACGAAGGTCGATACAAATGTTATTGAAACTGGCTATTGATATTCCCGATGCTGACTGCCTGTCCACTTAGACTGGGAGCCGTTCCTCCTGTGCACTCTAAGCATGGGGGTCTTCCACTCATAGTGGGAGGTTCATTCATGTTTTCTGTGTGTTAGCCTGAAAGCTACTCGAGTCCCTTGTCGCTTCTTATTTTCACGCCTTCTCAGTTCACCCATGATTGCTCCACTGCATATCTGTCAAAGTGACATCTTAATGCAAAGTCCGGCCCGATCTGACGTTTGAAGCTCAAGTGATTCTCCTCAAATTCAATTTCAATTCAACCACTGAAAGCTTTATATTTGTGTGGGTGTATGCACTGCTTACAGTACATAGGAAATATGCTCTGCTTAGTTCATGGTGGGCAAATGCAGCAACATAGAGGAATATGTGGGTTAATATAATCCACTTATCGCTGATGCTAGGAGCTCATTAATAAAACATGGACAATAGTGTACAAATGTGGGAATCCCACGTGAGTCTGCTCTGCCCGTGTTCAATGCCACTTTAGTATGGAGATTGTCCGGAGTCAAGAGTGCATCACTATGAATATATAAAACACAGATAATCCATAAAAGGGGTTGTAATCAACTGTCATGTCAATATGGAATTCAGGAGTGAAATGTTTTGAATTATTTCTGTGGTGAAGCGCACTTATGTAAATCCAGGAGTAACAGAGATGTCACTGGTTTAAATGCTATTAGCAATTGTTGGTGCTTGGTTTAGATATGTTACAGGTTCTTTGATGCAGTCTGTGTTTAAACATTACTTTCAAATGCAGTTTTACAAAGTAAAATGTGGGATTAAAAGCTGCTCAAGGCAACTTCAGCGCATGGAGATTCCCACAGAACACAATAAATAACTGATAGGCTTTATAACTTATGAAGTTATGTTGATGTTACCTATAAATCTTTGAATGAGATGTCAGTAAATGCCACAGTCCATCCTGATGTTTACAAACCTGGCCTGGTTTCCTATCAAACAGTGTAAAAAGAGCAGGAAGTCAATCGACTGCTTCAATAAATCTCTTTTTCTGGACAGAATACTCTCTTACTGCTGTCTAGGAAACATTTTGTAATTTGTTTATGCAGTATGTCGACAGATTTCCTTGTGTAAACCAGACACATGAATCAATCAAAGAATGCTAAGTTGATACTTGTGCCAGTTTATATTATATCTTAACCAAGTTGTCTTAGAGAAAACAGGCGTCTTAAGAAAACGAGCACGTCTCTCAAATTCAGAATGGGCTGTGTACTTGACATCGTGCCATCAATTAAGACACACAGACAGCTGTTCACACTGCTGCCACCGACTCTGTGCTGATGAGAAGTCTGAGGGTGATAATCTCATTCTCACAATGAATCTTTGAGCCCTCAAGTTTATATTCATTGCCCAAGGTTTGGTTTGGATTTATAGGTCAGTCACATGTGTACAAAGAAGGATGAAATATCGCACACAAACAATTGTGATAGATCCCAGGTAAACAAAACAAGATAATACTAAGAAAAGATGGCTCTTTATGTTGCTATGGTAGCAGTTTGGTAACATAAACAGGTCAGCACATGCTCTAGTGATACTTATATCACGGTAATATTAGGGTTTTATCTTTTAATAAAGAGTAATATAGGTTTAGTTTTTCATGTAGTGGACTATTATTTCTACATTACATTTACTATCTCGAGGAATTCCCTGAGAGAACCATCTTTAATTGTTAGTAATTAAAAGTAAAATACAATTTATCTTCCCTTATTTGCTAAATATTCCCTATTTATGTTTATGTAATATCATAAAAGTTATTCTAAAACATACTCAGATTTAATTCCTGGAAGTACAGATGGTCAATTTTTAGAATAACAATGTTTATGTAAAAGCACATATCCTATTTGAGAAAGTAATTACAATGAATTAAATACTCAAACAAAACCACCTGTTTAGGCTATCAAGCCAACATAACACTTTAAGGTTTGTGTCCAGAGCCTTTCCCTGGAAACACAGATGGTCATTTCTTAGAAACAACATTTACCTTAAAACACATCTGGAAATGTTCAAATAAATAACCAATAAACCAAGTTTTGAAATGCAAAACCATCTGTTTTGAGTTTCAATAAAGTACTTTAGGCCCGGAAAACATTATTACATAAAAACACAGCTGGGAGTTTCTGTGCAATAACTGCGAATAGTGGCTGCCTTTCTCTTTCATTTCCAGCATCATTTTTGGTAATTACTGAGGTTGATTTCCTCAAAACCCATTAGTATAAAACATGAATATATTATTACTTCACTACAATTAGATTAGTACCCTAGTCTTTTAATTACATCATATATTTCTAAGTATACATTATAGAGAATAGAAAATAGTTACTGTGTTATTTCCCCCTTTTGTTTCTTCAGGAGCGGAAGTGGACAGGAAGCTCTGCACGTCCTCCCCGGCTCCAGAGCCCGTGGCCTGTGAGGTGCCTTGCTCAAGAGACTGCGTGCTCAGTGATTGGACGCCCTGGACCAGCTGCTCTCAGACCTGCTCCAGTAAGACCATCGAGGGGAAGCAGATGAGGACGCGCTCCATCCTGGCCTACAACGCCGGGGAAGGTGAGTTCTGCAACATTCAGTATGGAGATGTATGCAGATGAGGCCCGGATATTGACTTCCTCATGGCCTTTCAAGTCGTCCTCTGCTGTCACTCACGGAATGTCTAGATTTCACACTTGTCTGCATGTGCATTTGTCCTTATCTCAAACAGTCTGCTTATCTGTCCTGGTGATTATTTCTGTTGGTCTGTCGCCTCGTCTGACACTTGCTTTTTTATCAGTTTCTAAGATCATTTCTCTGCTTATTCTTGTTCTTTCTGGTTTATATCTCTGTCTGCGTCTGCTCTTCTTTTTGTTCTTCTTCTGTTTGTTATGTTTCAAAACATTTTCTTGCATCTTATCTAGGTGTGTGTGTGTGTGTTTTCCTCACAGTCACTGCGATGGTTGTGGCGTGGATCACAGTGATGGAGGGTAACAGTTGTAATAGGATTGTAGCTGTTTTAAACCTCTAGCTGTGTGTCTACCTCCATTTTTTTTCTTGTTTTGAGTTTTTAAAACAACATTATCATAACAGCTTGAGGGTAACTTATAATGTATTTAGATTGTATTCATCCCGTTGTAGTGCAGTCGGGGCTTGTTGGCCATGTGTGAAATAGTTTGGATGTGTTTGCTTGATTCTGTTGTTCTACAGTTGTATTACTTTATGTACTGCATGCCTCACCTATCACATTCATATATTTAATATCTGTCTTTATCAAAGGTCTTATACGGGTGCCCAGGTTTCCAGAACTTGTTGGTAAATTATTGATGTTAGACTAGAAGTATAGTAGCTGTACTTGTATTAGCATTAGTATGTTTTAAAAATCTGATGGAATCATATCAAAATATATCCTGCTGTGTTTTCTGACACACATTTTTATAACGTACTCAAGACATATTCTCACACATGCTCAAGAACAATACCTGAAAGACGTCTCCCCACCACAGGTTCCCTCTGCAGAGTAGATGATCTGATAAGACTCAGAGCTCCTTAGCAGCTTTTGCAGCTCTTGTGTTGCATATTTAATGAAACAAAAATAGTTGAAAATACAGGAACTACTCAAAGCTTTTACATACAGGGTTCACGTTAATGAGCAACCACCAATATCTTGACATGTGCTAATTAATACAGCAATGCGCCTAATTAATGACCTCTTTAGCATAACTGCTTACACTTTATTCACAGTGATTATTATTGGACTTTATGAAGCGCAAGTGCCTCTTACTAATTTAGTTGAATGAAATTCAAGATGCTTGCTCAGTGAAAATTGCTGCAGCTCTTTGTGAATGAGCCAGCAAACTGTAATTTATCCTGCAAACACGAATCATTGCTGGCTTTCTTTGTTTTGTTTCTGGTTTGTGTTTCTGTAAGCGGCTTCACATTTTCCCCATTGTCCAACATGCAGATTTTCTAGGTCATTGTTCAGCAGCAGCTAATGCTCATCGTGCTAGTGTTGGGACATTGTTAGTCAGCTCTGTTGTCAGCAGATCGGTAGTCATGCTTGGTAACTAAAAGTTGAGATGTATCTGAGTTGGCAGTCTGTGATTCAGACCCGACTGTGTGTGCACCGCCACTCATTATGGAGCTTGCTCTCTGTCAACTCCAACAGCGAAATACAGGTGTTGAGGATTCAAAATCCTTCAATGCCTCTCAATCTCTGCTGAAAGGCCTCAGTGTCGGCAGTTACTCTAAACCTGAGAGGGCTCCATCGACACACCGACTGACTGTCTGACTGACAAAGAGAAATGAGAGGGAGACAGCCAGATGAAGAGGGAATGGGACTAACAATAGATGGGATTGTGCACAACAAGGACCCTTATCAGAAGGAATGTAGCACAAGAAGAAAGTGAGAGCATTGCTCACTTTCTTTGAATATAAAGTGACATTGAAAATATTGGGTCATCAAAACCACTAAATAATTGTGATGAATATTTCTATACTAATCAAAATGATTGTGCTCAGGTAGCTCATTAATAAGTGGGAGGCTATGTTGAATACGACCTGCGCCCCTTTTCCACATGCTGTCCCGTATATCTCCCCCTTCTCAGTATATCGGTCATCCACTGCAAGGAGAGGCAAAAAGGCAATTTAGTAATTTGACCAAGTACATTTTTCATCTGGAGTGTGTTTTTGTATTTCTCAGGTGGAGGCGCATGCCCGAACAGCAGTTCTCTTCAGGAGGTTCGGAACTGTAACGAACACGCCTGTACGGTTTACCACTGGCAGACGGGTCCTTGGGGTCCTTGTACCGAAGACCCCTCCGCTTCAACCCTAAACACCTCCACGGCAGTCCGAGCCAGCGGTGGTGGTGGTCCCTGCTCCACGGGGATGCAGACTCGTAAGGTCATCTGCGTCCGGGTCAACGTTGGACAGGTGCCTCCCAAGAAGTAAGCTCTTTTTCTTCTTTTTCAGCTCCTTGGGAACACGTGTTTGTTGGATTTATTTACCAGCGGTGTCTGGTCGTGTTTTTCCAATGACACACTGCTGCAGCAGTCTTATTTAGACTTAATGGTCATTTCTTGCTTCGCTGGTTTGTAGGCGTTTATAGCTGTGAAATAAGGTCTTGGAGAGTTGTGTTGGAATGAAATTGCTCACTCCTCAGAACTAATATCCACTGGCCTGATGTGCTTCACAATCATGTGCCTTCAGGATCCAAGGGTAGGCACGCTTTCATTTCAAAGACATCTCTCCAACAGCTGATTTGACTGATTTGGGAACCTTTATCTAAATCAAATCAGTTTAACCTAGAGCTGCCGTTCTGAGGATCGAGAACAGGGAGAGCTCCGTGGTCTCATGATTTTTGTATGGACTGTTGCTAGATTAATACACAAACGAGAGTAATAATTGTTCCTAAAGCACATATTTAAAAACACTAGCCTACATTATGAGGTCTAACAGTAACCCTTTATCATCTGTTGGTGAAGAGATCAAGTCATTGTGTTTGTTGATTTGAAAGCACATCAGTGCTAGACCATTGTAAAGATACTATATTTGTAATTGACATTGAACAGAAGAAAAATAAAGAAAAGAAGAGTCAGGAGGTGAGAGGCAGATGAGAGGAGCAGACGTGTTGGGAAAGGAAGTGACAGCGGGGGGGCTAGA
The DNA here is from genome assembly GCF_902827165.1 of Trematomus bernacchii. Lineage (NCBI taxonomy): Eukaryota > Metazoa > Chordata > Actinopteri > Perciformes > Nototheniidae > Trematomus > Trematomus bernacchii. The sequence goes on along the minus strand of NW_022987840.1, from coordinate 5,057,944 downwards.
GAGTCAGAAATAACAAAAACCAAGGAGACTCTGACAGAGCTTGATTAAGTAAGCAGAGCAGACTCTTTGCAAAGTTAACACCCAATTGATATCTTCCCTTTGCAGGAGACCAAATAAATAATCTCTGCGTCCCTGAAAGCCTAATTAACCCTGCCGTTTTGGGCGCTGGCAATTTCTCATTGATGATAATAACAGTAATTAAATGGGATTGATACTTTAAGGCAATTTAATCATGAGGCAGATGAGAGACAAGATGTTTGTGGTTAGCTCTGAAGCCTTCACCGCATGAGGCGGATTCAAAATATGCTGTCGAGTTAAAGTCAGCCAGAAAGATCAGCTTTAGTGTGATGCTGAATGTTTGACTGATTCACTGGACAACAAAAGATAAAGGAGTGGACTGCGAGTGTCTACATGTGTTTAAAAAAAAACCCAATGAAGATTGATTGTGGAAAGTCCTCAAAGCATCCTCTAATATATATTTAGTGTCTCTCTAATTCAAACAGATTCCTCCTCCTCTTGTCTGACACCTCCAAAGCGTGGTTATCAGCAAACAGGGGATAGGAACATCAATGATTTCAGGAGTCCGAGTGTGTTGTGTAGGTACGAGTACAAAGGCAAATGTGATTCGCAGAGAGCACCACATGATAAAATGAAGATTAATGCCCATTTCAGCGGCGGCTGTGTGAGCATCTGACCCTGACACGGCAGCAGCTGCACTTAACGGGCTGCAGAACAGAGCTCCAAGACCAGGATGCCTTTTATTCCTTTTATTTTTAAATCCACACCGGCAAAGCTGGAGAAACAGAAAAACACCGGCCCAGCGGGTGGGAGGGTAGCAGGGCTCGACGTGTCAAGGGTAATGGCATTGAGTTACTGACAGAAAAGCTTTTAGTCGATTTGCCTCCATTATCTGTAGTCGATCAATTTGTATTAAAAAAAACGAATAACAAAAACATTAGCATCCCTTAGAACTAGTAAACACAAGCTATTTGACTAAGTGGACTCCTATCAAGCACCTACTCACCCTCTCAGCATGGCGTTATTGTTGTTGACCTCAGTTGAGTGGGTTTGAGGTGTTGGGTAATGAAGGTCACACACTTTTCTTAACATATGCCTGAAGGTGTTTGACATTTCCAACCTGTGTACCTTTATTGTTGACTTATCTGACGTGCAAATACCACAGGATGGCTTTAATATCTTGTGAGGCTGTTGTTGTTATTCTTTCATTATTTGCTGTAATGGATAAATCAATTAAGATGTGCAGAGATCAATGTGCTACAGGCTATCCGACAGGTTGTAAACAAATACCCACTTGAAAACTGCAGCATTAAAGGATAGGTTCATCATTCAATACCTAAATGCCCGTATGTACATTCATCGAGGGGGTTATTGATCTTTTCTGTTCATCATCCTCTCTCAACATAACTGGTGGATTAGAGACCTAAGGGTCCGCTTTATGTGAGAGGATATAGGGAAATGTTAGACCTGATATGGGCTTTTACGTTAAGTGTGGCTATTCTGGTGTTTTTGTTTCAGTAATGTGGGGAATTGGAGGACTGCTCTCTGACTTTCAGAGTTAATATACAACCATCTCAAGCTCTCATTGTCCACTTTAATGTTACTCTATACTCTCATTTGGGGATTGAGCTTCCATCTTCCATTTAGAGACTTCCTGCATAGTTTGTATTTACAGATTTGAACACAGTTAACACCTAAAACTGTTAGATGTAATTTTAGCATGAAGAATACTTTTAAAGAATCTTGCAGTTTCATTAAACAATGCCGTTTTAATGCTGTAGTGCAGCAACAACAGTGGCCTTTAGCATTAGCCTAAGGTTTGCAGAAGCAGTCTTTGTTTGAACGTCAACGATAGTCATATCCAAGCTTAATACCCAAGGTCCCACAGTTCTTTTCTCATGAAAATAAATTATATTTGGGAGAACATTTACCATAAATAGGTGGATCTAAATGCCCAGTATATGTAGCAATGAACTACCAATTCACGTTCTAAGCTACACGATTACACCTGGGTTCTCTTAATGACCAGATCATATTGAGACTTTTTTTGTCTCAGTCTTGACTGCTTGAAAGAAGCACTGTAAATGCTATGAAACCGGGTCTCTCTGCACAAAGTGAGGCTTCTCTGCACCTGCCTTCATAGACCGGTGGTGCTGTCCTTGGTGCTGAAGAAGCTTCCATTACACTGACCCTGCCGGTTTATAACCCTCACTATGCCCATGACGTCCTTTTGTAATCTTACTGCTGTAACCTTCAAAGGTGTTGATTCAAATCTTTAGGAGAATTTTCCTCAGCCACTGTCACTGGCAGGGGTCCAGTAACAGGCTTTAAGCCGGCATGTTGACTTCACGAAAGTTAAAGTTAATGCCAAGAACTGTTATACATACACACTAACACACAGAGGACATCAAATAATTTCAACGCCTCATGGGAAATTAACTTTGACTCTTCAACTCACAATGACAAACATTGCCACCAAGATGTGTCCTATTAGAGTGATTGCCAATTAGCCACATTTGTTAGCTTAAAGAGGGGTATGCCAATCAACAAGTTTTCAAATCAGCATGAGTCAATTAGCAGAGCTGGAAGAGGCCAAATCATCCCTACTTAACATGCAGGAGCATTGGTCTAAAAATGGAGAGGAACGGATTGAAAAATATGCAACAAACTCAAACTGCAGTGATTGAAATAAAACATAAGTCCACAATGATTGACATTTACACAATTGCAGGAAGGAAAGGGGTGCTCAAATGGTTCAACAAAGCGTCAGACTAGAACAAGTTAACTATTTTCAACCAACATAGACATGTAAAGATGGTGTGTACAGAGCACAGAGTAACAGCATTAGTTATGACCCATGAATAGATCATAAATACACCTTCTTGAAACAGTTCACTCCAATGATTCCAATAGCTGTTCAAGTGGCGTGAAAGCTAGATAATGTGAAGACAAACAGTATGATATATTATTTATATATATATTTTATAATAGAGATCAAACCATTCAGTGATCCCTAATGCATTGTATGGATTGAAGACATTATGTTTCTCTGCTCATTCAGATATTTACTTTCACTTTATCTGTAGTTGAGTAAACGTTGTGGTCCATCTTTTATCCAAGCTTTGGTTGCTTTTTATTTCCCAAATGGATAAGGCACACCAACTGGCACTTGTTTTGTTTGAAACCCTTAATTTGTACCTTTCTTGACCAAAGAAAAAGCATACATTTGAACAGCTCTGTGTCCCCGGCCATCTGTTGCTCAGAGAGGCGGTGTTTTCAAGCCTACACTCAGAAGCGGCTTGATATTGTTATTTCCTTTTTCCTTTTCTTTTCTTTGCTACATGTCTTCATCTCGCAAAATCCAACTGTCAGGTATTTCTGATCAGTGCACCCATGGGATCCCAGCAGAACAAACAAACATGGCCACCTGCACCCTGCTTATGCAGATGTGTCCTGTCTTATTCACCAATGGATCTGAGCTGTCTTCCTCCCGCAGCCCTAGGCAGTGAACCTGAGTGCATGTCACAAACACAAACACACCCAGACACACACACACAACACACACACACACTCACACGAACACTAACTGTCACAGCCCAATAAAAATCGGGAGCCACAACAGAGATAAATATGTCAGTGCCTCAGGCTTGGGCTGCTATCTTCATATCGAGAAAAGCTGTTTTGGTGTGAGGAAAAAGAACAACAACGTCTGCTTATTGATTCTGACAGTCTGTGTGCTGCATGCTATCAAATGTGTCTTTGTATAATCACATTGATGCTGTGGAGACCGAATGATTCATGGTTATGATGTTCGACAGTAGCTGTATTAATGCCAGTCAATCATCTTGCTCCCGTGTTGTCTAATGGAGGCTGTGTTTACTCTCGGCTTTTCACTCTGATATATCGTTTAAAGGCCTCAAGAAGGGTTAGACACAACTGAAAGGGTCCTTGAAGAACTGCAACTGTTTTATGCTAAATTAAAAAATGATATTCTTTTTTTGTAGTCTGTAATTTTGATAATGAAATTAATTAGGCCTTATCTCTTCCCAGCAGACCTTGTTTTTGCGTGTGTATTCTCTCTTAAAACTACTGACGGTTATTTTCTTTGAATCTCCTCACTTCATCCTGCTCAACCATCTGCTCATGTGTTGAACACAGCCTCTCACTGAACAGATTACTCAATGCGCTAATAGCAGCGCAACACGAGCATTAGCCTGGCTGCTCGTCTTAATGTCGCGCTTTGGGACCAGCTCCGGGGGCCATGTTGTGTATGCCCTGGCCTCGCTACAAACCACGACATTTAAAGATCATTATGGGATTGTGACTAGAACCAGGAAGTCAGTTACAAAGCAGATGCCATTACTGGATGGTTTCATTCGTTTCAGTGTGGTGCAGGCATTTCCATAGTGAACTGTTGAAAAAGCAACAATTAGAAAATTGTTCAGTGAGGATAAAATACTAAATACAAACATTGTCTCCTAGAAAACAAGAACATCTGACAAGCAAATACATTATGACAGGCAAAATGAACAAAAACTGGAGGAAAACAGTGAAGTACCACAATGTATACGTGAAAAAATGCATACAAGACAATAGTACAACTGTCTTTCACACCCCCACACACAGAGTCTCCCAGCCAAACATTGTGTTGTTCCTATTCTGGCTGGTATTGTGTTCTGCCAACAAACGTGGTCTGTTTTCTTAATGAAAACTGGAATGTAATTGAACTTTAATGATCTAAATTTGGATAATACCTACAATTAGTGTGGCAACAATCTAATTACACTATAAGGGAATCAAAGGGGGTTCTCTTGGTAGAGGCAAACCTGCTATGAGTCAACTCATTGCCCTATATGTAAAGCACTCAAAACACACAGATTGGATACAAGGGGATTATAAGAAACACAATCAAAATGATAGCTGCATTAAACAATGTTTTTAAATAAACTTCCCACAGGAAACTACCATCAGTTTTTGCACCAAATTATCTTTTTAGGTTCTCCTGGGCCTTTAGCCAATCCCAGCATGCAGCTCACTAGTATGCAACATACTCACATTGACAACAGACACTCTTCCCATTCACACTGATGGTTGATTTAGAGTTTACAGTTTAAAGGAAACTGACAAAGATGGAGAGGGACATCATCATTATATTCATAACTTAACAGATCCCAGTGAACAAAATTATTACTTTAGTGTGAAATGATCACAAAACTTCAGTAACAAGCAGAAATATACATGTTGTGTTTAGTTTTATTGACACCACTTACAGTTAAATTGTATTTGAGAACTTTAAAAGATAGCAAGGATCATAGTTTGCAATGTTTCTTATTGATAATAACATGACTTGAAAACTGACTCAGGGTATTTATTTAACTTGGAATAAGAACTGACCCCTATGTTTCAGAAACCCAACTTTGATTTGGAAGCCTGGGACATAAGAAACACATTTATCTTGATGTGCATTTATTGCTAGCATTTTCTCATGACTCATAGATCAGTTAACCACAAGACGTCACTTCTTAGCAGACAAAGGTTGTTTAAGGGTTACAAACCAACATTCAATTATGTTGTTTTTCTACTAAGGACAAATCAGCTAAAACATTTGCTTGTTGTTTATGTATTTTCAGGGGACATTGTAAAGGTGAAACCTAAAAGGCAGGCAGTTTGCACTCTAGCAGTGAGACTTGTATTTCTCTGGGGTTTCGTTTGGTATTCATAGGGCTTTCTGTCTAGATTAAAGGCAAAAGTCAAACAGTATTTTTTAAACTTCTGTCTATTATTCAAATAGGAACATTGTTTTATTGCCTGAGTTCTTCTAAGATCCTACACAAGTGGTAAATTGTAGCTCATCCCCAGACATTTAGCATTTTTGAGTGGCAGAGTGAGTATAACCAGGTCAAAAGTGTAATCCCCTCTTTGTCAGAGAGCTCTTAGAGCCACATTATCTAATAGCACAGCCTCAGAGCTCTGATCCCTCGTGATGTGGAGAAATGTTTCTCTGCCTCAGGCACATTTTCAAGAAATCAATAAGCATAAGAGATACATCATCTGAAGTCCTTGTACAAACGTATATAAGCCATGCTGCATTTATAAACATACAAAAGAAAGAACGAAAAACTTGCATGGATAACAAACAAAATAATGTATACACTACATTGATTTGAAACCTACAGCTGCAGTATTGTTGCGATAGTTGCATACAGTATCCTATTAGCATCTCATTTGAGATAGATTTGATCCTTTATTAACTGATACAACTTTGAATTGATCAACATGGTTTAGAGATTTACTGCACTGTGCCTTCTGTTGTGTAGCTCAAAGCAAAATGGATTGAGTTCGATAAATATAAATGTAATGAACTTGAAACAAACCAAAATGAAAAGTTATGTTTCTTTTGTTTCTCTGAGACTTTAACAATGTTGTTCATGCGCCTGTTTGATATCAGCCTCCTGCTTATTGGATTGATTATATAATGCATTGCTCTATGTACGACTTGATTGTATTTAGTTCTTCCAGATTGTTGTGCACGGTTTATTTTTGTCGCTGCTTCTCTGCCAGGTTTGACTTCATAAAGAGCCTTGTGATCTGTACAGTCTGCAGACCGTGCAGAATTATAGGTTTACACGTTGTTAAAATGCTGTTTAGCCCTGGCGTAGCGATTGTTCTGCACTCTCAGGTTCATGAGTTGGATCAGAGCAGCCTTGTGTTATGTTGAAGTGTCCTCAAGCTAGTCACCTGTTCATTCACCTTTTTTATGGACGTGAGAGCTGAAGGCTAAAAATGTAAATGTAGCATTCGGCAGCTGTATTTTCTTTATCCTTGTGAGGGACCATTCACTTGTATGAAGACACCAGAGGATTTGTTCCGCTCGAGAGGGATTTAGCTCTCCTTTTGTAGCTGTTCCATTATTGCATTTTCCCTATGAGGCTCCCTATCGCTTCCCTGATAACACCATGCTAACGAGTATGGAACGCCCAGAGGAGAGCGCTCATTCTCAGCAACATTAAACCTGACCTGTGTGTCAGCAATAGGATGAGGAAACAGGCAGGAAACGTCCCTGCTGCGCCACGGCAACGCAGTGTTTCAGAGCTCAGATTACAAGATGTCTTCCAGCAGGTCTATCTCGACCTATTTATCTCTACCCGGCGGTATGCACAGGGGACCCTAGGTGCTTAAATGACTGAAGATGAACCACAACCACGAGAAACCTCAGCTTGACCCTCTGTTCTGTGCAAACAAAAAGGGATTATCACTCGCTGATAGCAGGTTCCAGTTAAAACAAAGGAGTTTCTGTCTTGAGGCCCGCCTGCTAGCTTTTAGCTTAACCCTGAAGGAGCTCTGTGTGTAGCACTTTCCCCCCTAGAGAGAAATACATGTAATACATCCTCATGGAGTCAACAATTCCTGTGCCGTTTACGTTCTTCTGTGGGGGGAGTATGACCGACTCTTCTCCATATCTATAACACTGTGAGCCAGATGGCGAACATCAGTCGTAAACTGCATGTGATAATGAAGGTTTTCATCAGTTTTTATTGCCCTAGATTGTCCCTAGAATAATTACATTCTGTATTCAAGCAATACCCAGATGGCTGGTGTGCCGAACCTCCACAGTGATATTTATTAAAGCTTTAAACATGGTTTATATCTCTGTATATATATTGTATGTATTACATGTCAGTTGAATCCAGACTGTCGGTACGTATATGAAAGTCATTTGGGCCTGTCTGATGTTTTACAGTTAGTTGCAAAAGTTGCAATGTAATGCTATAATAACCGTAAGATGATGAAAGCAAGTAACTTAATAGGACTTTGTCTGAGCAAAATGCTAACTCACTTTCTGGACATATCAACATGTTCGCTTAATGTTTGGATTGTGAAATTGACATTGTTTTATCAGTAGTGTCCACACACTAAGCCCATAACAATATTGGATCAATGCTTGTTAATAAAGCAGTATAATTAGTATTAATGAGTGCCGACTTTGCATTCATCTGTGTTAATAGTCAAATCATGTCTGTTCTATTTACATTGCCCAATATCACAAAGCACACATTTGCCTTAATAATCTTTACAATCTGTTTAGCATACAAATCCTTTTCTCTTTGATTCTGTATTCAAATAAGAAAATACACTTCCAAACAAACCCTTTTATAGCGAGGAAAAAATGTCAGTAAGAGCAACAGAGGAGGAAGCGCTCTCCCACGACAGACAGATATGCAGCAGAAGTTGTGTTTCAGAACAGACTAACATGATTAAATTACAATAATAAAAGAACCTTGATCACACATTGTTATGGACTCAGTGTGTTGTTGCCTACATAAACATTTGTGTCTATTCTCTCTCACTTCATGCTCAGCTTGCTGTACAGTAATCTGGGTTGACATGTTTCTTCTTGTGGTCAGTTTCCTATAACCAACACTATCATTTATGCGGGCGTACACAGCAACATTACATCATCTCCTTGCTACAATAGGTTGTGATTTTGTATGGTGAAACCAGAAAAATAAATACTACGAGATGTTCTGAAATGACCAGAAATCCAATCCATGTACAGTACTCTATGGACAATTTTGAAGCCAAAGCGTCTGGGAGATTTACAGTAATCAATGTTTTTCTTTTTTTTCGGCACCCTGAGATTTAGAAAAGGCCTCTCGCCTGATATATGTCATAAACGGGTTTTACAGCCCCACTGTGTGTGTTTTTGTTGTCTAGGTGTCCAGACAGCCCCCGCCCCACCACCGTGCGACCGTGTCAGCTGCCCTGCAAGAAAGACTGCATCATGACCCCTTTCAGCGACTGGACACTGTGTCCTTTCACTTGTGATGCAGGTACTATGACATCTTTCTCCTCATGCATGGAGAGAATACCTGTCTGATGTAAAAAGATACTGTTTTTTTCAGATAATTAAATGGGAATCAGGGAAAGAATCGATTATCAAAGAAAGGTGTACACAAATCCGGTATCTTGAAATGTAGCAGTGTGTCTTAAAATGTTTTACACTTTGTCATAAACTGTCCATTTCTTCATTTATTAACAAAATCATCTTCTCTCACCCTGAGCTGAAAGGTATTTATTTCCATAATATACATTTATAACGATTTTTAACAATTGTTTTACACTAGATGATTCACTCGTGAGTCACATATCAGTCATTCATTATTTACAAAATCATTTTCATTGGAAAGGTACATACATTTGCATACCAGGTACTGCATATGCCAGAACACAGCTTCATTATAGCATGCACATTTATTTATATGACTTTGTCGCAGCCCAGAAGAACTAAAAGTGATTGTGTGAAAAAACGATTGAGGCTACAGTGGAGCCTTTTCCTAGAGCCAATCAGATTAACTACCACATAAACATCTTGCATTCAGATCTCTTTACACGTCATTCATTTGACAGATTGGCATGTAAGACAACCTTTGGGCCGACCTCTTTTAGTGCGACTGGCAAGCCGACTCAGCCAGGGCTAAAAGTGTCAGCACCAGTTGTTGTTGTTTTTATGCTGTAAAAAAAAATATATATATATATTGTTCAGTTGGGGTCACCTTTGCTCGACAGCCACTGGCCCGATCTGTTGAGCAGAGGCAACTTCATTACATTGATTTACATCTGAAAATCATTACCGTCCATATTTTGATGACCTCTTCGTGTGACACTGTGGCATAAATCTCTTTCGCTCTGAGCATGCTGCACCGATGGCAGTGCATTTGAATTTGATGCTGTGGATATCTTCACCTTGTGCAGGGAATTTCACATCACCCCCATACAGTACGATCGTTTAAAGCAAGGTTCAGGAATATCCAGGGGCTCGTTGCATCTTAATTAACTTCTTGAGGTCATCTACACACATGTAAACAACATCAATTTAATTTGAGTCAACTCCAAGGTCTAATGGGATTTTTTTCACAGCATTGTTGTTGGCTTGAAATCCAAAGTAATCAGACGTGCGTGTTGTCTGCATTAGCTATCCATTTAGATATGGCAAAAGCACTCTCCATGTATATTCTTCAAGAACTATTAACAGAGCAGCCTAGCTTATCATTTTGACATGTTTCTCATCACATTCCCCTCACCAAAATTATTGTTTGAATTAATGATTGTGTGTGTGTCCGTTCAGATGGTAACGCTGTGAAGACAAAGCAAACAAGGAAACGTCTTATCATCCAGCAGCCATCCAACGGAGGACAGGACTGTCCCGAGGTGCTGGAGGAGGAGAAGGACTGTGAGGTCCCCAAAATCTGTCCAGGATTCAGGTAAAAACACACAACAACAATACAAAAATGCAGATTTCAGATTTCCTGTTTTCTTACTTTAATCAACAGCTATCAGTTGGACAGATCGATTTAAATGACATTGTAGCATAGCTGCAATTCCTGTATTGAAAAATAAAAAGCCATATAGGCACTGTAGGACATTTCATTTATGATCTTAAGCACTCTACATGTGTCCCAGTTTATTCACTTTATATCACACATTTACTGTATATAAAACAGGTTTTCACACATATTCAATGTCTGTAGATGGTAAAAACGGTGACTCAAGTCATAAACCTATGAAAGTCAAAAAAAATGTTTGGCTGACTGGTCAGAAAGCAGGATCCTCATTAACTATATCTGTTAATGAAGTAAAAAGATATTTTTGTAAAAATGTTTGGTAGTTTCAATATGGTTAATACTATGCATACTATAAACACAGGACTATAGTTTATTTCCCTCAAATAGTTTGGCACTATTCCCCAATCTTTTTCACATATTACAGTCTTACATGGTGCACTGTTGGTGTTACGGTGAATCCCATGGTCGTGTTGATTTAGCTATTCCATCCTGATTTATTCCAGGTGGAAAACCCATAAATGGAGGAAGTGCCAGCTGGTCCCATGGTTTCTCAGACAGGAGCGTCCCGGTGCACAGGAGACCTGTGGACCCGGGCTCCAAACAAGAGGTATAGAATCTCTTCATCTCCCCCCACATCTCCACTGGACCGTCACTAATCACTGTTAATTAATTTTTTGCTCCTTTGGGTGCATCTGAAACCCGGCCACGAGGCAGCAGATGGATACACCAAGGTTTTGAGAAAAGGCCAATTGACTTATAGCAGATATCAAATAATCTCACTTACTATACCTGATACTACTAAAAACACATTTTATTTTAATCTGAGTTGGGAAGAAACTGTGTTCCCAAGCGGTGATGGTCCTCCGGAGACCTACAGTATGCTGTAGACTTGAAAGTGGTGATTGTTACACTTGCTTTTCTTTTTTTACCTCAGGCTCTTGTCATGCAATTTTAATCAAATGTTTTTTTTGTTGTAGTAGAAGATGCAGCACCTTGCCTATAGCATGTGACAGCCCAAACTTTTGTTTATATGGGCTTCACGTACGAGTGACAAGTACTGTAAACGGGTTGTGGCTCTCTCACTTTAAAAGCATATTTCCTCTTGCCTTTTCATAGAGGATGGATGCACCATGTAGTCCTAGGAGGCTTTCATAAAAATTCAATTTCAGGGGGTCACGCAGAATGATCAATTTCATTATGTTCAAGCTCCTATAGAAGACCATTATTAGTGCTTATATTTCTGTTTCGTCTTCCCCAGCTTACATTAATGGATGGAAGAATCAATTTATTCATGAAAAATGCTATATGGTCCACTTCAGACATACTCACACCACACTATTCCCGATTCTCTGCTGCTTTTCACTGATGTGATACCATGTGACACCTGATGTCCAGAGCCTTCTGCACATGTTTTCACTCCTCTGACACATTAAAGTGGCAGAAATAACTTTGTCATTGACTTAAATCAAATTAGACACACTGTCCTTGCTGGTATGTGTTTTTGTCTGAGAGTGTATTATGTTGTTTACCTGGACAGAGACTTTCCTTAGAGGAAAAAAAGCACTGCAGTAGCACTATGAAACAGCACATAGAACAACTGAGACCATGTGCTTATCTTTGTCTCTCTTGTTGACACACACACACACACACACACACACACACGCACGCACGCACGCACGCACGCACGCACGCACGCACGCACGCACGCACGCACACACACACACACACACACACACACACACACACACACTAGCTCAGATAAGACCTGACCTAACACACCAACAGACGGAGGATTTTCAAACCAATAGCAGTGCCCACGGGGGGTTCAGAAGTAATGTGCTTAGAGATTGATTTCTCTATGAAGGTAAACCCCTGCCGAACGTCTGCATTAAAAGAAAATGAAATATTGCAGCAACTCAAGTAATAAACCCTTTATTGAAAGAACAAAGAATAGGATGATGCAAGCCAACACAATATTGACTTATGGGTTTCAAACCAATTAAGGTTTGTGTCTGTTCTGCTTATATTTGTTATTTAGCTCGGAGTGAGATGTAATTGGAATTAAACAGTTGTATCTTGTTTTCATTGATTCTTTTGTTGCCCTCTGTAAATCTCTATTTGATGTTATTTTGCCCATCATTGGGGAAAGTACAAATTGGATCTCTTACTTTATTTAAAAGGGCATTACAGCGATTTTCACTCTTCAAAGTGCCTTTACCAAAAGGAAATGTTTTGGAAACAAGAAAACCTCTGCACCTAATTTGTCAAAAACCTCCTGAACAATGACACAATGATGGATCCCAACCAAGAGCAGCTTTTGATGTTTGATTGAAAATCCCCTAAAGGCAGAAAACAACATGCTACAATACTTTTACTACCATACTATATTTACTACTACTGTACTTAATTACTGGACAGTCACTGTAAAAGTGGAAATATGTATTAATACTCTACTGAAAAAAAACACATGCATTAAAATGTTCTTATAATGATTTATTTAACTTATTAAAGAAATAGCGGGATACTTTGGGAAAAGCACTTTTTTGTTTTTTTTCAAAGGGATATTATTCTCATATCTGTCAATTGAATGTGTTGGGAAAATACTGAATGTTCCTTCTATATCAGAGTACCACGTGATAAGAGTAGCTGTGTACGTAGCCGGATGTATGACTACATGGATGACGCTCATGAGACACTGTGATGTGGTTATGATAGCTATGTTCCTAAGATTGGCATGATGACACAGCCCCTAGAGAGATAGGCATATGACTGTCATGTGTATTGCTTACGCAGGCCTTAGCTAATCTTTATTAATGTCAGAATACTGCTTTGAACCAGTATTCTGACATCTTGTTGACTGTAACACCCTCTCTTGTATATAAGCATATCTACTCTGGGAACTATTTGTCCCACGCAGCCCTGTGTGTGATGACTACTTCCATTCTTGCAAGGATAATGTATACAAATGTATCCTGTTATTGAAGACCAAGCCGGTGACGAGTGAAGTTTTTCTAACAGAATGCAATATGCAAATCCAGAGAGCAGTCGGTTAGACACAAGGAGAAACAGTTAGCCCGGCTCTGTCCAAAAGAAATAAAATGTAGCTGTTCGCGCCTCCAAACCTCAGTAATTAACGGGTGATATCCAGTTTGTGGTTTAATGAGATGTTATGTGCTGGATTATTAAATTAGTGAGCCTCTGGTTTTCAGATATAAACTCCTGAATGCTTGCTGTGGCTTAAGCCTATTTATCTCGTGGATAAGAAAGTCTTCTAATTTACCTCTTGGTGAATTACCCAAAATGAAGAAAAATATATTAAACTGTCAAAACATAACATGGGAATATGGAAGTAAAGCGTAAGTAGGTCAATGTTGTATTATGCCATGTACTCTAGTAGTTCACTCAGTTCCTTTTGTATTACCGTACATCATTATCTTGCATTTTTAAATACCTGCTGTGACAACCAATCAATCTGTTGAAACAATAAAAGATACACTTTATGGCCTCCCACACATTCTAATGAAGCCTTTGTGACCCGTCTTCTCTGAATCCTTCCAGCTGTGTCGTGTCGCCAGCTGGACGGGACGCAGGCCGACATCAACGAGTGTCTGAAATGTGCCAAGGCCATGCCCACCATCACTCAGCACTGCCAGCTCCCCTGCCAGGACGACTGCCAGCTAACCAACTGGTCCAAGTTCTCGTCCTGCACAGCTGACTGCGTGGGGGTCCGCACCAGAAAGAGGGCATTGATAGGTGAGAACAAAGAGTGGCACTGCACCAAATGGGCTTTTGTTCTGAACCCTTTTGGGACAGGATTATTACCTGCAATGTAGTTTAAGTGTCGGTGAGGTACCAGGCAGTAATGTTGTTGGGCAATTCTCCAAGAGACGAGCAGTAAAGTTAAACATAATGTCGTAAATCTTTTCCGGTAGTTCTTGCCAGGTAATGCTCCAGTGGGATTGAAGCAACAAATCTGAAATAACTCCTCAGCCTTTGTTTTCCATCAGGGCGTTCCCAGACAGTTGCCTTGTGCATCACAGTTATAAAGCAAAATGACAGGAGTGCAGCAAAGCATTAAGAGGTTACTGTGGGGGAAAAAGTTAACTTTAAAATGGGAAAAAGTGGATTTGGAAAGCTTTCATTTCCCCCTGATTTGATGCATTCTTTTGACCCATTCTACCAAGTATAAAAGAGCAAAGAGGTCAAGGCATGCATTGAAGGACTCTTTGAAGAGGTTGTATCATTGTTCTTCGCTTTGAACCATAAGGGAGGATGTGGATTTTAAGGATCAATTCAGAGTCCTACAGCTTTGGGGAATGGGTCTTTTTAAAGGTGGTTTACTCTTTCAAAGCAGAGCAATAATTCCCTTCCCTTTCTCAAGTTACTATTTTACTCCTAAATGTGTAACTTTAATCTCAGAGAATATTTGACTTTTCTTCCGGTAAATATGCAAGTTGTTGTCTGAATATTTCCAACTTCCCCCAAAAACAGTAAATATTGTTTTTCTACCTCCAATGGACCTTAAAATATGTTGTATTATTCTCTTTTATACACATACAGTCCCCTCAAAATGAAAAGTAAATGTGGATCATTTGGAGTAAAGTATACTGTATACTTTTCTGCTGCCTGTTCCTCACGAGGACCTTTACAGACAGATTAAAACATGATTCACAGAAGCTTGCTAAAATGCAATTTCCAACAACCAGCTGTGGTCCTCATGCAGGATAAACTTAGCAAACCTTGGCTCTGATTGTATTAATGCAAAAAAAAGCATTACAGTCAAACTTAAAGCCCCCTGTATTCACTGGCAAATGTTAAGGATACTTTAGCCCTATCTTCCTATTTGCATGTGAAACTACTTGTTTCTGCTTGTTCTATGATTAATAATGCTTGACATGTTGTTAAAAATATTCAAGTTGTCTCAGTAAAAGAGCACTCTGCTTGAAACAATTTTGCCAGTGTAATCTATCATCAGGAGTTGCTGTCTCACTGTTGATGTATCCCACACGAATGAGGGGACAGCAACTCCTGTGTCACCCAGCCTTTTTTCAGTGACTACACTATCCAAACCTTCCCACAGGCTTTAAAAGTACCCTTAAATATGGTGAGACTCAAAGTCATTTAGACCAAAAAGAGACAGAAATCCAACAACACCAGCAGACGTATGGAGTCACCTCTCCCAAAGCGATTCCTTCATCTCTGTCATCTCTGTCCTCAGGGAGGAGCAAGAAGAAAGACAAGTGCAAAAACACGCAAATGTACCCTTTGAGTGAGACCCAGTACTGTCCGTGTGACAAGTACAATGCCCAGCCGGTGGGGAACTGGTCCGACTGCATCCTGCCCGAGGGGGGGAGAGTGGAGAGCCTCCTGGGGATGAAGGTGCAGGGAGACATCAAGGAGTGTGGGCAGGGGTACCGCTACCAGGCCATGGTGTGCTACGACCAGGACAACCGGCTGGTGGAGACCCTGCGCTGCAACAGTCACGGTCAGTATTTAAATAAGTATGTGTGTGGGTATTTGTTTCAGGTAACATCACAGAGTTAGTTGTTTTTTAAAAGGGAACATGAACAAATCTCTAGAAATATGTGGCCATGCTGATTGTTTTGGTTTCATGTGTTTTAGAGCAATCTGCCTCTAGCACCTACTTCCACCCACTTGCATGGAGGTTAAAACATCTAAGGATGATCTGAACTTAGAAGATCCTCAATAGAAGGCCTGACAATAAAGTCAATTTGTTCAGGTTTTTACAAACTGTCGCTCTGAGCCTACTCTATACCATGTGGAAAAATGGATGGTTTGTGGCTCTCGGAGCATAGAAGAATTTGGTCTGGTTTTTTACGTTTTTTAAAAGGACAATGCATTTTTTAAACATCTTTGAAAATATGATAAAAAAATGGAATAAGCCAGAAAGGAATATTTTACATGTGATGATGAACACACTTTTTCTCTCATCTAAACACTTTTATTATGAAGCAGAACATAAAGGAAATGTAGAGCTTTTCATCCGCATTAATCCACACCACTCATACACAGCTGAAAGTGATCATGAAAATAAAGTAAAGATGAAACCGTAAAGTACAAACAGGGATGAATGAGAGAAACTACATGGCTACATATCACTAGAAGTCGGCATTACAGAGAATGTCAAACATTTTACGTATGGCATGTGACCCTAAATGATGGAAGCAGATCTTAGAGGAAACTGCATTTAAGCACACAAGTATACAAAAGCTACTAAATTGTGTTTTCCCTCTCCAGCATTGACTACTTGGTTCCAGCTGAGAAATATTCTGTAGAGCAACAGATGCAAGAATAACTGTTTATTCAGATAAACATTTATCTGAGGTGAAGGATTTTGTCTGTGCACATATGCAGTCCCCCTCCTATGGAGGTTAGGGTCCTATTTCAGATACAGGATTTCACATTAGGAGGATTTTCTCTGGCACACTCCTGTCAGAATCATTTGTCTCTTCGTTTTTAAAGGTCTTATCTAAGATCCAAAATACTTCAAGCGAAGAATCCTGGCTCAGAAACTCGTTGTGAAATTGCTGTGAAATAGAATGCGGGAGATGTTCAAATGAATACATCAGTGTTGTGCATATACAAACAAGGTTTTAGTTTCTTGTGTGAGTCACAGATTCAGATATGCGACGGTTAATCTGGGTGTGGGTGTGACAAGGGCATGTCGTAAGGATGGGGTGTGTGTGTGGTGGTGTGTGTGTGGTGGTGTGTGTGTTTTGCAGCCACTGAGTATTTTTACACCTATGTGAATGTTTGTGAGTGTGTTTGTGTGCATCCATGCGTTCATCTTCAAGCACCAATGAGCTTAGAACAAAATAAATGTTCCTTGAGGTGCACAGAAAAGCAAAAACACATTCATGAGGCTTGGTGTAGCTACATGTGAATCTCAAAGATATCATTAAATCTCTCCTTTATCCCTCTCATTCAGTCGCTCTTCCTCCATTCTCTCTGCCACTCCTTCCTTTATTTTCTGTGTCATTCTCTCTCAGCCATCATCACTTTTAATCTTGATAGGGGAAGAGACGTGGTCTTTCCAAGACTCTGTTGCTGACACAATGCCCTCGGCTGTGATGTCGATCAGGCAAACTGTGCCACTGTTATCTCTGTATTCCACAGACCACCATATCACCAGGAAACAAGGGGATTATCATTAAAAGTGAACGTTGATCCAAGCTTTGTGGTACTTCTCACTTCCCAGATTGCCTGGTTCCTCTATATAAAGAAGCAGATATTATAAATAAAGATCACACTGCATGCTGTTCAGAACAATTCTCAAGACATTAGTTCTCTTATTCAGCGTTTGTGCAGTTTACTAGAAACAATTTCAAACACTATATTACTGTACTGTAAACGTTGAAAGTCAAGCTTGACTGCAGATACACTATAATAAGCAACACAAGAAGGCTGTAACATCCAAATGACAAATTCCTGATTCTCTTAGTCCCCAGTAATAATTACAATCAGCCACAAGAAGATCTAATCAGTGTGTTGTCATGTTCAATATAATCAAGGGATAGGGGCCTTTTAATAAAGGCTACTTTATTAAATAATTATAGGCCCATCTCTAAATTGTCAGTTCTGGCCAAGGTTCTTGAAAGCCTAGTGAGTGAGCAGGTAAAGGTGTTTTTAAAGGGGACCTATCATGCAAAATGCACTTTTGTACGTCTTTTATACATGAATATGTGTCCCCGGTGTGTCAGGGAACTCACCAAGTGTCAGAAAACCGAACCCTCTCTCTTTTCCTCAAAACCCAAATCTCTAAAAACGGGGCTGCAACGGATCTGATACAGACTGATACAGATTTGAAATATCTCTGACGTCAGAAACACGGAGCTCCGCCTATATGGGCAACTCTCCACCTATCAGGGGAATGAGAGGTTGCCGTGGCATGGTAACAGCATGGTAACAGCATGGTAACAGCATGGTAACAGCATGGTAACATGACGCTCGTGCCTCGCCCCCCTCCTTTGCAGGGGGGCGTGGTCAGCTGCAGCTCATTTGCCACAGAATCAGCCCTTACAAAAACAGGGCTGGAATACAGCAAATAGAGCGAAATGAGGCATGGCTAAAATGCATGATCTGTTTGGTATTTTGAAAAAAAAACTTGACAGACATGTTTTATATAGGTATGGCCCTACAATATATTATTCAAATATAACATGATAGGTCCACTTTAAGTAACAATGACCTACTACAGTATGTATGTAAACATCAGTCAGGTTTCAGAAAGCAACATAGCACCATCACTGCGACAATGAAAGTGGTAAATGATATTGTAGGTACTGTATCTTAGACAAAAAGCAGAGTTGTGCAGCTCTGTTTATTGATCTTTCCAAAGCTTTCGATACCGTCGATCATCAAATACTGAAGCAGAGGCTGGCCAGTATTGGCATATCCAGCCATGCAGTGGGGTGGTTTGTGAACTACCTCTCTGAAAGGTCCCAATGTGTTCAATTTGATGGGCTCACTTCTGAGTTGTTAAACATTTCAAATGGTGTTCCCCAAGGTTCTGTTTTAGGTCCACTTTTATTCTCCATCTATATCAACAGTTTAGGTCAAAATGTGGATGGAGCAACTTTACATTTTTATGCGGACGATACCGTGATGTATTGTGCAGGTCCCTCCATTAAGGAGGCTGTTGTTAAATTACAGGCTGTTTTTAATATTATCCAGACGCAGCTCTCTGAGCTTAAGCTTCTTTTAAATGTGACAACTTTGGATATTGTTACTACGCAAGGAAAAGTACTTGAAGTGGTTGCCTGTTATAAATACCTAGGTATCTGGCTTGATGATTGTCTCTCTTTTAAACCTCAGGTCAATAATCTGCTTAGAAAGCTAAGGGTGAAGCTAGGTTTCTTTTTCAGAAACAAGTCCTGTTTCTTACTTGAGGCCAGGAAAAGGCTAGTCACTGTGACCTTTTTACCTGTGCTGGACTATGTTGATCTGATTTATATGAGTGCACCTGCCCATTGACCTGATCAAGTTAGATGCCGCCTATCACAGTGCGCTGAGATTTGTTACTAATTGTAAAGCACTTACTCATCACTGTACCCTGAATGCCAGGGCAAGTCTGCCTTCACTTACTGTTCGGAGACTCAGTCATTGGTACATGTTCATATATAAAGCCATGCTGGGTAAACTACCACCTTACATCTGCTCACTGATATCACAGAGAGTCACAAGTAGCTATTGCCTAAGATCCCAGGATGTGTTTTTATTACATGTGCCAAGTGCTAGGACTGTTTTAGGCACTAAAGCTTTTATGTGCGCTGCTCCTCTAGCTTGGAACACTCTGCAAAACATTTTGAAAATGAGCATTTTGGTTCCCCTGTATAATTTTAAAGCACAGGTGGATGAAATGATATTTGATACTCCTGGTACCTGTCATTGTGAATAGATTTGTAAATTGTTCCCCTTTCATTATGTTGTATGTGTCCTTTTGTTTTCTGTTGTATTTCTGTTACATGTGTAACCGATGTGCGGCAGGTCTCCCTTGTACCTTTACCATGACTCTATATTACAGGATGGCTCAGAGGCCTTGGTCTCATGCTAGCAGGGTGGGGTAGAGGAGGAGGGGTGCACGGTGCAGTCACTCTGGGGAGTCACAGAGGGTAAAGCTTAAGGGCAAGCATCTTGCTGAGGACCTGTGAACTTGAGCAGAATTGCAGAGAACAGATTTGCTGGTGCATGACGATCTGTATTTGTCACGAGAGGAGAAACACACTGAGAGCCGGTGCCATATAATTGAGCTTATGCTATTTGAGTGTTACAGCATATAGGCAGTGTGCTATGAAGCTCTAAGCTAAGCTCAGTGTGTGTTATGGTTAGTGATGTTAGTAATGTACATCAAAGGGTCCTTTGGGGGCTATGGGGATTCCTTCTTATTCCTCTACGCTCCATGTTGAGCTTCTATAGCTATTTTCCGAACGCCCAGGGATTAGCCTACCCCCGTTGCCTTGGAGATGATTGTGATGCAGGGGGTGTAACGGGTCAAAAATCAGTTACCTTGGATGATTCCTGGAGCCAAAAAGGTTTGAGTAAAGCTTCTCCGACCACCCACACATAGAGCGGATAACATTTGGTTTCAGAGGCCAACACTGTGGTGACTTTATTCCTGGCTGGATGGCCAGAAATAAATGGTGGCTGGATATACCCTCAGGGGGTCCTCAGTGACACCCTGGTGCCCAGGAGGCTAGTTGATCCTTACAAATGAAATGACAGAGAGAAACAAAAAGGGATTTTCCAACCATTCTTATCTACTGTACAGTAGGTACAAACATCATTTCAGCTGATTACATGTATAACCTCATGTACATTTCTATTGGTTCAAAACCTAAGAAGTATGTTGATCTAATTGATATTGGTATGTATTATTTTATTAGTTGTTTAAATTACTGTTGGAAAATGTTGTTTGTTTATTTCAGTTTTTATTTTGTCTTTGTTCGTTTCTATGCCTGCGTTGGACTGTTGTGTTTTTATTTCCTAAAGCCCTAACCAGAGACTTATTCATTTAGTTTAGTAGATAAATAACTTGATAAAATAAGGTCAATATTTTTCACAAGCATTAAAGAAACTAGCATTACAGTTCACACGTGATCTTTTATAGGTCACAGACAAAAATGCATAGCAAGGTAGGATAACCTTTATTGGTCCCCCCAATTCAGTCAAATGTAAACAAACCATGTCAAAAGAAAACACAAACAACTGCTACAAACCTGAAAGTCTTTTCTTTTATTGAAACGTTGTGTTTAAAATGCATGCGATTCAAGAAGTTATTAAGCTTCAGGAATTTTAGCAAATAAGTCAGTGTGCAGGTGATAATTAGTTTGAAGGTGCAAGAAATGCCAGGGTTCCTGCATGTGCAAAAAGAAACAAAGCATTGCCTTGCTGTAAATAAAGGTGCAGTTCAAATAAAGCCATTGTTTGTATGTTTGGTTATGTTCCAGCTAAATGTTAATAGCTCTCAGCTATTGTAAGAAAGCCTCTCTTCCTCCAGAGGTATTTCAGTTTATATCCTAATTATCTCTGGGAGCTTCAAGAGCTGGCTGTGCTGGGAAACTGTTAACATTTCAGGTGTCAGCAGTTGCAACTGCTTTGGGGATAACAACAAGAGCTTGTGCCAGGTTGACTTCTAAAGGTGAAAAGAGGCGATCTCCTACCTGGACTCAACCCAAAAACCCCAGTGAGAGCTTGGCAAGACCCCTAACAAGTTTATATCTGTTGAACTACAAGTGAACCTCAGGGTGAGGTACTGCAGCACTTGATAGTACTTAAAAGTGACGGTGTCAGTGATTTACGATGACTGAACATGACTTGAAGACTTACAGTGAGAGGTCAAAGGTCATGAAGCTTATTTCGGAGGCCATGCTGTAGTCAGCAAGGTGTTGATGTGGAGACGCTGATCGGGGTTAGCAGAGCGTAAGGAGGTCAGGCAGAAGTGTGAGTGCATGTGAATGGACGGATGTGATCATTATGTCGCTGCGCATTTAGTTTGTGTGAAAGTGCTGCCAGGACTTGACTGGATTACGCTAAGTAGACTTTTTTTATTTTTTTAATCATATTAGCTTTAACAAATTGTACTGCTCAGTTTTGGGTCAGCATCACCCTGCAACTGTCCTCTCCAGATGAGCCAAATTCCATCCATGTTTTTAAGCTCTGTTCAACCAGAAGCACCTCCTTTAGCAGCACAGGGAAACAGGAAAGAAAAACAGAACACTTATAAGAGTTTGTTCAAATGTACTCAGGTTTTCCACCCACACTCATTAATGCTAAGGTTTCTTACATAACTGCATTTTAATAGTACATCTTAATGAACCTAATTTATTATTTAACTTATTTTCCTTTATCAAAAAGTTATAAGGGCTTTTGTTATCAGACTATAATTAAAACTTTTGGCTGTTACTCAAATAAACTTTCTGACACCTTCTCAACAGTAGCTTTAATAACACTCCCACACCAACACAGCCAAATGTGTTTATGTATTTATCTATGTATATATTTATTTGAATGCAGTGTTATTTTCCATCTGAACATTGCCTGACATGTTTTCTAGGTTGAACAAGTGAAAAACATTTCTCACATATTAGGGATGTGTTTTTTACAGGCCTTCATTATCCGCTTACAAACAAGAAGAAAACATACGACTTCTAATGCTAGTGTTTTTTGGTCTGTGACCCTTTCAAATATAATTATTACAAGAAATGTCATTTGTTTTATATCAGCAGACTTATCTTTTTGTTTTCATTCAGAAATAGAATGATTTTGGCTTTCTGTGGGGTGAGTCTGGTTAGTCTGTGAGACCCGCGGCGAGAAAACCTGCTCAGCTGGTGCCGAGGAACAGAGAGATAGCATCTCGCTAGAGTGGCCAGCCTCAGGAAGTGCATCTGATTACATTTCCACCAGTCAAGATGATTAGTATTCAATGAGAGGGGATTTCCATAGGTGTCCACCACTGCCTCTGGGTCAATAGCTTGTTACGGGCAACATTTATGGCATAGCAGTGACAGTGTTGTACGACTCCAGCCTCAGCAGCAGGCACCGCTCACCACGTCGCCCCATAGTGTTTTATAGTTACTTTTTATTTATTACTATGTAAAAAAAAAATGAATTGGTCCATATTTTCTTTGCAGGTTCAAGGTCATTCTGTTAAATATTATCCCTATTGTATATACATTGACACAATTGATTTGTATGGACTTACAAGCTTCTTTTGGATTCGTTTTAACTTTATATTTAATATCGTCGTGGCAGGTGTGTGTTTTCAGCAGAGTCATCAGTCAAGGTGGCACCGCATTTCTCTCTGAAGAGCAAAGCAGTCTGAAAGAGTCAACATTAGAAAGAATCGTATTCCCTTCATGGATTTTCTCATCAAATGCTAAACTTATTTACAAGCCGGTGCTGTCTGTTTACTAAAGCGACTTTTACCCAGCAATTGCAAAAAAACATTTCACAAGAGGGAAAATGTTGTTATGGACACAACCAGAGTTCATATAGATGATCTTTTAAACATATTTAACTGAACCTTGGCCTGTGTCCAGTGGGGAAGGGAAAAGTCAAGAGATGGTGAGACAGAAAAACACGAGTAACAGGCGGAGGGAGATTCTTAAAACCGGCCCTGTTGACATGTCCTGTCCCTGTGAGCCGAGGGAAAATAGATTGAAATAATGAATCTCACTGACAGGCCCAAGCACTCCTTTGGTATATATTTAGGCTTTTATATAACAGCCAATATATTTGCTCCTCTGAATGTGGACCCTGTTTTCATTCCACCGGGCTCAAAATCAATAAGTGCATTTAGATTGTATTATTGTTTGCTCTTGCAGCTGGGTGTTTTCCTCATCTAGCATTTAAAGAGTTTTTGGGACTTGTTAGTTGGATTGAAAAGAAAAACAGATCTTTGGGAATTAGGATGAATGTTGTTTTATACTGGATAATGAAAACAAATGTCTCTTTTCTCCAGGAGGCTGAGATTCTGCTTGTGTGATACAGAGAGAACAAAGGTTTTATTTCAAAGTGTTCCTTCTTACGGTTCATTTTCTGGTGAATGCGTTTCGTCTCTGAAATGATTAATTACAGACTACAGTACCATGTCTAGTCATTCATTAAAAAAGACTGCAAAGCTGTTATTTTATCCTTCAGTTTTTCTCTTGTGTTTAACAATCACCCATTTTACTCTCCAGGTCACACCACATGCATATTCAGTTATTGCTAAACACTTCCTGTTTTTGTATTTTTTCAGGTTATATCGAGGAAGCGTGCATCATCCCCTGTCCCTCAGACTGTAAACTCAGTGAATGGTCCAACTGGTCAAGATGCAGCAAGTCCTGCGGCAGCGGGGTCAAAGTTCGCTCTAAATGGCTTCGAGAGAAACCTTACAACGGGGGCCGGCCGTGTCCCAAACTGGACCACATCAACCAGGTACTGAAACTCCAGCTCAGTTTCGTAGTCGGAATTGGTGGCTGAGCAGGAGAATGAGATATAACCCCAATCTTTAATATTTATGAACTCTGCTACAATATATTTTTACCTATAACAAGTGGGTTACACATTATCCGAATCCCACACTGTAGAGAAAGAGGGAGAAATAAATAAATTATTAATGAATAACACGCTTGAGTCCTTTACCTTCCCCTCATTATCGCTGCACTCATTTTTTACCGAGCAGCAACAGTGCAAAGAGGAATGGATGCTATAAATGGATCCTATCCACCGTATTATTGCTCAAATGTGTGCAAGTGGATTCCTTAAGGTTTCCGTGATTTGCAACTCTGAAATGCTTTCCAGGTCTGTGAGTATCAGCAGATGCAGATTAAGGTTGTGTTGATTGTGTGTGTATGTGTGAGTAGTGTGTATCTGCTAAGTTCAGACAGTTTTTTCCTGCAAAGGCTTACATAATGTAACCATTTTTTAAAGTTATCATATTCTCTGCACTATATGAACAGTTGGCATTTGCTCATTAATCCATCTATCTCCTTTTAATCCACCCTAATGCTCGCTGGATTTGACTCACTGCTACAGGCCCAGGTAAGATCTGCTTTCCTCAGCTATCTGTAAATGTAGTCACAGATGTTAAATGTCACTGATGTCGCTGGGTCACTGACAGATGGTTATAAACAGTCGCAATATCCTCACTGTAAGTAAACAAGGAACTATCAGATTAGAGTGTTATGTGTTCAGACATTTCTCAGAGGCAAAGCTGCTCCGGGGGCAGAAATAATCTTGTTGGAGTTAAACCTTGGATAGCCAAGCCAAAGAATTACTGTCTATACAGCAAAACTTAAGTGACACACTTACAGGGCTAAGAGGAAATATTTATAGAAATATATATTAAAGAAGCCACTCTTTTTCATGAGAATGATATTATAACCATCACTTGGCTAAACCAAGAAGTAGAACTATTATTCTGACATATTTGACTTGCTGCTCTGTCTACTTGAAGTCATATTAAGCACATGTTAAGCACCGTAATAAGGTAATTCTGTCCCCAGGTGTACGAGGTGGTGCCGTGCCAGAGCGACTGTAATCAGTATGTGTGGGTGGCCGAGCCATGGAGCGTGTGGAAGGTCAGCAACGTGGACTTAAAAGAGAACTGCGGCGAGGGCGTCCAGACCAGAAAAGTCAGGTATCTATCGAGCTGCATGTCCTGCTACATGTCTGCATTGTTCATATATACAAATAGATAAATAACCACTATATGTACTGTGTACTATATGTACTGTGTTTCAGTGCTGCTAACTATTAGCTGATTTGCTAATAGTTGTTGGTTCAGTCATCTAAAAAAATCAACAAAATGCTCTAAAGTATTGCTTTTTTAGTCAACTTTCTAGAATAATTAGCATGTCAAATGTAAAGCAGGGCTTGGACATTGATCAGTCAAAATAAGATATATGAAGACACTACCTTGGGCTGTCGGAAAATTAGATTAGCACTTTTAAGTACACTTTTTAATATTTAATCAGACAAGCGTAATTTGTAGATTAATATACAAGCAGTTACAAACTGTCAAATTAAAACAACTATTTTGTGTTTTGGAAAAAAACATTTCTTTTCTAAATTGGACAAGAACAACAACCGACATCCTGCCAAATCCTATCGGGTTGAACACAAACTTTTTGGATGTTATGTTGCACATGCCAAATCATGCACTGTAATTAGACTATATTAGACTGACAGGGCTGTAATTAGATGGTTTGTGTGGCTGACAGACCAAACAAAGGGGTTCTGTAAAAGTAGAAAAAGACAAACACACCATATAATGTCACACAGGGACATCACAAGATCAACATCTATACGCCTTTTTATTATCAAGACTCATTTCTTTTTATGATTTTTGGTGACATTTTCAGTGAATAAACTGGCACTCTGTATTCAGTTTGTCTGCTGGATAATAAAGTCTGTAATATAGATATAGATTTTTTATTAAATGTGGCAGTAAAGGAAGACCAGGTTTCGGATGCAAATATCAATATAAATGACCTTTTTTGTACTGCATCCATCTCATCGATCTCAATCTATCGTATTTTCTGTGTTTACATTGATCCTCTTCACCCAGTAGAGACTGTGTTGCTGTGACAGATGTTTTTTTGTGTTTGTTAAATCGACCTCCGTCACCGTGAGGGACGAACCCCAGTACTTCATCTACTTGACATTTCTATGTCCAGTTAAAACATAACGTCTAACTATTTTGTTCTATGGAGCCATCAGTATCTAAAATGCAGTGTTTTTCTTCCAATCCCACAGGTGCATGCTCAACACAATAGACGGGCCGTCGGAGTCGGTGGAGGACTACCTGTGTGACCCTGAAGAGATGCCCCTGGGGGCCCGGGAGAGCCGGCTGCCCTGCCCTGAGGACTGCGTGCTGAATGACTGGGGCAGCTGGAGCCGCTGCAGCCTGGTGAGAGCTGAACTCAGATCAGAGAGCAGCAGCTCAGCTGTCTGCCACAGATATGGGAACGTCAGTGTTCTGTGAAGCTCACTGAGATTTATCTTGGTATCTATTTTTGTCAGAAATATTCTCTCTAAGGCTCAAGGAATTCAAAGCGTACCAGCACTGTATCATTTTGAGCAGTGTGTGAATCTTAGTCAACAGGTTATTTATCGTCCACCAAGAGAGGAATAAAAGAGATTTATGAACTGGGAAGCAGGAGAAAAATGGCTTATGTATCACCTATATTACACTGTACTCACTGTGCATTCAGCAGGGGAGGAATATGATTTATGATAAGGACTCAGAACTCCTGTGCAGGTTTTCAGATTTACATTTTGTGACACAGGCACTATCCTCTTTACATTAGCAGTGATGAAGTGGCAAAACAAAAAGCTGGCTAAAATATTCCAGCGAGCTCGGATCGTTATTTGGCAGACAACCACAAACAGTGAAGTTATATATATTCAGAAAACTACTAGATATTCAGGTCATACACTTTCATTTTAGACAAAAGGTTGACAGACTAAATGAGTACAGTATCAGAATGTATTAAAATCTCCTTTTTAATCAAAAACTAGTCCCTTTCCCTTTCCAACTTGCTGTAAAATATGAAGACTTTGCAAATTGAGTCTTCCATATTCCTCCTACAGACTACAGCATGTTTGCTTTTCCTTTAACAAAAACATGTTAGGCGTCAAAACATCCCTTTCAGCTCCTCTGCTTGAGACAACTCCGATTCTTGGTAAAAAGAAAACCATTTAAATGCTCCGGTGTCTCCTGCTGTTCTCTCAGCAGCACCTTGGCCATTGTTAATCACACCCCATTTTTTTTCCAAGTACTTGACACACCGACTTCCCACATCCTCGTACTGGAGTCTCCAGTGGCCCCAGCAGGGACCCTTACATGTTTTATTCATCGTGCCTGCAATGAAGTTATTCAAAAGGCTGTCATTTTCGCCTCCAACTGTTTTCCTGCAAGCAATGACCGTGTAGAAACTGGTTTATGATTCCAGCACAGTATCGGTTTCGCCTCTGCTGTCCTTTCCTGCTGGAGAGACATTGAATTCCTTATTCTGGCAATGCCAGGAGAGAGAAGGATCTTTATTTATATTTAGAAATACAAAGAGAAACATCCCTTCAGGGTCAAAGCCTATGAGACAGTTTATTTCAAATAAAAATGAAAAATAATCTAGCACTGGGCAAATTCACACAGTTATCTCCTTTTATGCGCCTTTGATATAAACATCAGTGTAGCAAGATCTCTGCTTAGTTCCAATTCAAAGATGTTTCTATATTCCTTGCAATGTTGACTGCTCAGAAATGTCTGCATTTTATGAAACAGTTTTTAATGTGAGCTCTCTGTTGCAGCCATGCACCAGAACCAACAGTCGAGTGCGGATGGCATACACGCTCCGTTCTCCCAGTGTGGGGAGGGAGTGTCCGGACACGAGTGACAATGAGCCCTGCAGCCTGAACCTCAACTGTTTCAACTACTTCTACAACATCACAGGTACAGGAGATGTACAAATGACTGCTCTGTGCTCATAAAGGTGGAGTCGGCAGTATTCATTTCTCTCTGTAGGGTCATCAAACCTGTTTTGTTTGTGGCAGACGAGCTACTGTACGTGCTCTGTATGTTTTCAATGGAGTATGTTTTAGGGCTGCTGCCATGGGATTGCAAGGATCTATGTACTGTATTGGTACTCGGTGAGCATCACTGCAAACATGGACTCTGTTTCAGAATGAGTTCCTCTTCTGTTTAAGAGGCCACAGATACATAAGTGAAGCTGCAGATTAAGGTGATCATTTGCTGTAGGGTCATCGCAGGTGTTTACTATCACATTGTTTCCATATTGCCTTTTCAGACGCTTTAACAAAAAGGAAAGGTTGTGTTCTTTGGACGTTATTTCAATACAAAATTAAAAAACGAAGGAGAGGTTGGCAACAATCCTCTAGTTCTTTTGGATTAGTTATGATGCCTTCATTTTCTGCTGCTCCACATTTTTAACCAGCACACCCTCCTCTTCCCTTTGTGCTATTACACTGGGACACATGTCTTATAATCCCTACTGCTAGGTTCACAGTGGCATCCCAGGGTATATGTACATAATATACGAGAAGAGATTATTATTAGGTGAAGCTTTCTTTTTCTTCTTTGTTAGTGCTGAGAAGGTCCAAGCTGCTTCTTTCCTCCCATCAGTTTTCCTCCCTTTCTGGATGTTTCCCTCTCAGTCTCTTACAGTCGCTCTTTTCTTGTTGCCGTGTCCCTATTTTCAGTCCCCAGAGTGCCACAAAGCTTCTCAGCAAAAGGAGACACAATTCCCTGAGTCGAGCTTGCAAACGAGCTCGCTGCAGCTAAAAACAGACACTCGTCTTTGTCAGCGGATGGCATACTTTATGAGTGATACCTCAGCCTCCCTGTTGTTGCCGGCTTTGCACCCAAAGCCTGGAATCAAATGTTGTCTTTCCACTTCACAGAAATTATTTTTTTAGGGGGCCCAGAGTTCTGCCTCACTTCCGCTCTGTCTTTTTCTGGTGAGGTTTATTCAGGGGAAACTTGTGTTGCTTTTAAATCCTCGATATTAAACTTGAATCTGACGTCTGGCCACACAGCTTGCTTATGATGATGGCATTAAAGAACACTGATGGCAGCCAGAGTTATTGGATTTAATAGAGCTGTTATAAACCTTCAATGACCTCTTTGCTGACAAAATAATCATCTGTTGTCAACATTGATATGTGCCAGCCAGAAGCTATTTAGAGACTGACTCAAAACTAAACAAACATACACCATTTTGAAGGTGCACTGAATATTTAGTGGAATATAGGGAAGAGGTTTTAACCAATGAAATACCCCTACCTTTAACCATCTCTTTACAAGCATGCAGAGAACATAAGGTGGCTTATAAGTCAAATAAAAATGTGAAAGGCCAAAGGAAGAGGAACCACTCCCCATATAGATATGAAGGGCTCATTCTAAGCTTAAGAAAACACAACGATTATAAAGTGCAGGTGATTATTCCCTGTTAAAGTTATGTTTTAATATTCAATTTCTGCTTATAAATCCATCTAAATATACCAACTGGTCCTCAAGGCTTTATGTGTTTTTTGAGTTGTGTTGCAGAAGGGAAGGAAGGCAGAGGAAGATGAAGTGTGCAACAAAGGCAATGAACTGATGTCAAAGTTACAATATGGGAAGCACAAGGCGTTCTTGCAAATCTGCTGAGTCATCTGGGAGCCCATGGTGGTTCATTTATATTCATGGCACTCCCATCTTAAAATATATATCCACAGTGCAGACAAGACATGTGCATTTTAGTTGAAGTCATCAATGTGGATGTTAATTAGTTTAACATTGTAGTACTCTGTCAGAACACCATGTCAAATGTCTACAAACTAATTGAAATGTATATACAAATTCTATCTATGTATCTGCCTCCAACCAACTTTAGATTAGCATAAACAGCTTTCAAATTAACATAAGGCAACAAGGTGAGAAAGCACATTGCTGTTTTCCCATTTAATAGACACACCATGTTTGTTCCTCAGTATCTGCGATTTATTCATTCTAAAGTGTAAATCATTTGTGACAGCTAACACATTTAAACACTTTTAAACATTGTCTCGTTGTGTTTTGTCTCGCTACATCATTCTGCTTCAACTGAAAAAGCATCCAACCAGAAAAGTGAAATGCAGCTTCCTTGTGACTTGAACAAATTCTCCTCTCATTTTGCTTCCTGCTCCTATCTAAATCATACCTCCCTCTCACCTGCCTTTTTACTCTGCTGGCACCCAGGGTGGTAAAATCAGCAGCAGCCACCTACTGATCGCTGGTAATTATTAGCTATAGGCGGTAAAGTTGTGAGCTGGAGTGAATGATAACAGGAATTTCATGAGCGTGATAGACAGAACAGTAAGAGGGTATATCCAACCATTCTTGTCTGTTTTGGAAGTGCCTGCACATTTGGCCAGCAATGTTTGACTGAATAATACATTTTTAAAGCTGCCATTATCTTTTTTTCAATCAGCGAAAACTAAATGTCTGCTTTCAGTGATGAACCAACAGAGAATTATCACCAAACGCTGCTGTTCCCCTCAATTACGAAAAAGCTTTTCAGTGGCTTTAAGTATATTTGGGGGGGGGGTTTCAGCCTGCAGCTTTACTGTTTTTAATGTTCACTCTTACCAATCTCAACAGCTGTTCTGAGTGAAGTCAATATAAACCCTCACTACACTACCTGCCCAGAACCAAATAGCAGATCCAAGTACAATCAACACATGTTTACGAATTATTGCAACATTAAGAAAGAAATACAGAAAAGTCAACTCTGTGATGCTCAGCAGCTAGAGGATTGTAGTTGTACCGTAGAAAACATCTACTGTATACTGGTGCAAAGTTTCAGGAGTTGTCTCTGCTTTAATAAACTTGTATTGCCAGTTTTACAGCCAAAATAATAAATATGTGAATATGTTGCTTTTCAGACTGGAGTACCTGTCAGCTGAGTCCTAACGCTGTGTGTGGGAGCGGCATCAAGACCCGGATGCTCGACTGTGTTCGCAGCGACGGAAAATCAGTCAATATGAAGTTCTGTGAGGAGGTGAGACGTGCACAAACTCCTCAAGCTACTCCCTTTGTTACTTTGACTTTTGGTTTTTTGGCGAGTTTAGTTTTCACTATTCTTTTTCTGGGAACACTCATTTTTCTTAATGACTTTATCACATCACTCATGCATTATATTACCGTCACCTTACAGTACTTTTGGCCCCTTAGCAGCACCATATTTCAGTAGTATTCCCATGCAGAGATTGTTGTCATTGCTTCGGGCTGAGCCTTTTATTCATTCATAATGTGTCGGGGCTGGCTGTAATTGTAGCCGGCGGGCTGTGGCAGAGCCGTCCCCACAGCTATTTAACCCTTGGCCCACTTCATCATCTGGCTCATTCACAAAAACACATTGTGTCAGAATGGCTTTCACAGCAGCTTTGATAGTGCAACCTTGCTGGCCTGATGCTGCCCAGCATAGTGTGTCCCCTGCCAGAACAAAGGCTTCTGGGAATTGTAGTGCAGAGCGGTCAAGCTGCTGTCAGGCCGTAATAGATTGACTTGGCTGTGACACAACTGTTGGTTTGATGATTTGTCATGAATTAACCTCTTTGTTTCATACATGTTGCAGTTGAATTTGGAGAAGAAGTGGCAGATGAACATCTCCTGTGTGGTCGAGTGTCCCGTCAACTGTCAGCTGTCAGAGTGGTCCGCATGGTCAGCCTGTTCACAGACATGCGGACTCGAAGGTAAGACTCGAAGATCAACCTTTAAATTGACATAGTTGTTGACATTGAGCTGATATTTTAACCTTGAGTAATTTCCAGTGTGATCAAAGAACTGGCAGCAAGAATAGAAATCTGTAACCTTTTACTATCAACACATCATGTCACACACAAGGTCAGCTTCTTATCATATGTAAAGCTTGATCTTACAATGATCAATGCACTGATATATATCTATATAATACTTTCTATGTGTAATAGTTTGATAAAATCAAAGTAAAAGCAAATACCAGAGCAACCAAATCCAGGAAAAAGGCACCTTAACTGTTAAATAAAAATATATACATAATAATAATGACAATAATAATAATACAATTGGTTGCCAAATGTAATTGGGTGACCCAATTCAATTCTTAGCGTGGGAAAAATTGCTGCGCTACAAGAGATTATAAACTCTTACCTTCAAAGCCTGACATTTGTGAAAGTTAAAAGGACACTAGGTATCAATTTGGATGGTGTGATCTCATCCAATTAAAAAAAAAAAAGAAATGTGCGAAACAAGTTATCATTGAAGAGGTCCAACAGCAAGGGTCACATCTATCCCTGGTGTGATTGAGATTAACGTAACACTGTCATCAGGTAGATGACAATAACAGCGTTAATGTAGTGTGGTAATGTGAAGGGGCGGATCTGAGGTTAATTATCATGACTCTCATTAAGATCCAGCGGATATTCTCTTCTAATTATTCCTTGTGTGAGAGTTGATGCAGCTCAGAAAGCCTTGAACATTTGGTTTGGTGACAAAAAGCTTGTAAAGGTCTCTTCCTGACTGCATCTTTATATGTGTAATTATCCTGTATTTCATGTTTGTTGAACAAAAGGAGGTACAGCTGAAAAAACAGGCGTTACCTTTGGTCGACAGCCCCTTTGCTGCTTGTAACAGGACAAAATCAAAAGAAAATCTCAGCACTAGACGCCCCAAGATGTTAATATATACATGGATGAATGTAAAGCAGGAACATGCAAGTAAAAAACCCTTGCGGTATTGGTTTCAAGAAGCCTGAATACATTAAGCTTTAAAAAGCATGTGTGTGAGTAAAACATGAATGCTCGGCAAAACGTAGTAGCTTGGTTAACTTAGAAAAATCCCGTATCAGATGCTTTCTGATCCCACTGGAGGTTTGCTGGCCAGAAAAACTCACAATAGCAAAAGAGAGGAAATGTTTATTTAAGGGTCTTCCCAAATGACTGGTGAAAATGTGTCCTCTTGTTGCCTGGTCGTTGTTCCTTGCGGTTCAAACAATGGATTCTGTCCCATTACAGCTTCCTGCTCCTCAGGGCTGTGGGGAGCGCTTTGAAGAAGAGCCACTACAGCGATAGTTGCTAAATCATAAGTTCAAGAAAGGCTGCAGGAGCAAAAGGGGACCTTATTTGATGTGGTTTTGTGTGTAAATGTGTGTGGAATGTTTTCTAGTTGGAACAGGATGTGAGGTTGTACAGTTTGTGTAAATGTGTGGGAAGGCTGAATACTGTTTTCTGTGTTGAGAGGTGTCGTAGGTTGGTATCGGTGTGCTCTGAGGTGAGCAGATTGCTGGCAAGGCAGGGTGAAAAACGAGAATGAGATATGCAACATATGAAGGGTTCCCTGGGCGGTTTAAAACAGGAAGATAGAAAGGTTGCATGTGAGCAGAAAGTGTTTAGTTTTCCAATCAATTCATAGCTTCAATTCTGCACTTAAATCAAAGTCTCCAAGGTGTTAGCGGCTTTAATATTCAAGATTTATCTTGAGAGTTTGCTGATTGATGTGGATGAAAGCCATTTTACTCAAGTGGACCAATAACAAGTGCTGTGTTTCAGACCATTTAGAAAAGCCTGCTCTGTTAAGTGAAGTGCTCTTTTCCAGGGCAACATAAATTGAATGCATTCAAAAGAAACGCATTCATTTTAAATAAGCTGTTTACAGAATGAATGGATGACTGCTGTGCAAACCGCAGTGGTCACTTTATATGCCAAAATCAGTCTTTATTGTGCATTTAAAACACAGCCACTTTACAGTCCATATTATTGTATTACTAAGAAAATGATCTATAATGTCTGAAGGCTTAGCAGAAACCAAATCCCTGATCATTCATCTTCTATCATGTCGGTAGAAAAACTAAACTCAAGTTTTAATACTGACACACACCCTGTAGTACAACTTTAAAATAGACTCACTGGTGTTCTGTTTACCCCAATCATCTTGCTTTCTGTCATTTTTGCTTTCTATTTCTGTCGGATTCATTCAGTGCCTGTTGCTAAATGTAAATGTCTCTTTTTAAATATAAATCTGAACATATACACAAACATTAAAGATACAATTCTAGGGCTTTAACAAAGTGTTCAAATCTGTATTCAAATGTATTTGTCTTTGTATTTATATTCATCTATTTTTTTATTTCAAAGATGAATCACTTCAAATTGAGGATTTAAAAAAAAGTATGTACATTAAGTTTGACGACAGACATTTGAAGCCTTATTAGAAAACCTTAATAGAAGCCTTGTATAGTATGTAGAACAAAAGACAATTGGTACAGATCTGTATAGTACATAAAACACTGAAGATGTCCTGTGTGTTTTCTCCAGGTAAGATGTGGCGGCAGCGGGCGGTGGTCCAGGCCTCGCAGGGCGACGGCCGGCCCTGCCCCCCCCAGATGGAGCAGTGGAAGCCCTGCCCCGTGCGGCCCTGCTACCGCTGGCAGTACAGCCCCTGGTCCGAGTGTCGGGTGGAGGTACGCCAATAAATAATGAAATTATACCATAATCCAGGAGCATTACATTTTAATGATCACATCGACCTCTGTCAGCTACATGAAATGCAGTTTTGACAGGTCCCTGGCACTGCTGAGATCAATACGCACATGAATTTGAGCCAGAAAGTGGATTTTAGAAGACAGAAATATTAGAACCTGAAAAAAAATGATGGAGTCTTTAGTATTGATGAACAACCCCATCAAATCCCTGTGCATACAGTTGGGATGGACAGTAAAAATCAATCTAATGCACCTTTAACACTGATGGATTACTGTATTTCAATACCTTTGCCAAGAAATTTGGCAGCCTTTACACTTCATCTTGAGTTGTGTGACACCAGGCCGGATCATTAAAAGAGTCTGCTGCATCGCTTTATAAGACATAAGAGAAAACGTTGTAAGCAGGGGTTAGTTTTATGGGACTACAGGGAGACATGATGCTTCTTATAATTAATGTAGGTCACTTCCTTCCAATTAACTCTTTCAAGTGCCAAATAATCAATGAAGACTTTTAATGTGAAGCAGCAAGTGAAGTGGACTCAAACCCTTCAGGTATCTTCAGCCTAGATTTTATGTCCACCAAAAATATGGCAAAATCTTCTTTTTTGTTGATGAACTGAATACAAATATGACAAGATAAGTGTTTGAATACTGAGCATCTCTGTGCAGACTTTAATTACATGTGTGAGTGAATTCTGCTTTTATTTCCCAATCTTGACTGAAAACTTTTGTCTGTTCAGAAAGATTTTAAATATTATTCACAGTGACTGGTATTGATTTTATAATGGAACTCAATAGAAGATTAATTAAAAAATGTTCCATTATATTTCAGTGTTGAAAGGCTTATCAGTCACGAATTTCAATAATTTGATATGTGAAAAGTATTTCAATACAACATGAATACTGTATATACTTCAACATAAGATCAAGCAATCGGTATATTGTAATAAGGACAAGCCGTCTTTGTATGTCCAAATGACTTTAGTTGTCACCATTGTTTGACTCAATTAAAATCACTGATGGACAAAATCTGCACCCATAGATATAATAAACCATTTTGGTTCCTGTAACTCCCCTCTCTCACTGCCGTAACTCATCATCCTCCTTCTTCTTCTGTGGTGTTCCTGTCCTGTCAGAATGTGGTGTGTGGACACGGTACACGCTACAGGAACCTGACCTGCTACGTGTCGGACGGCTCCAGAGAAGGAGAAAGCAGTTTGGTGGACGAGGAGCTGTGCAACAGCCTGAAGCTGGCCGTGGACGGAGACACTGAGATCCTCCTGAAAGAGGCCTGCACCCTGCCCTGCCCAGGTAATGACACTGACTCTGTAGACTCTTTTAAATGTCATCTAAAGGCATTCCTGTTTGGGCAGGCGTTTGGGTAACTTGTGTGCTTTTATTCTATTCTGTTCTATATTTTTATTGTGTTTTTATTGTGTGTTGTGTTTTTCACAATGTATTGTGTTTTTAGCACTTCTTAACACGTGGCTTGTGTGGTCATTTCATCTTTTATGATTCGTATGATGTTTTAATGCTTTGTCAAGCACTTTGTAACTATGTCTGGGAAAAGCGCTTTATAAATAAACTTGACTGACTTACTTACTTACTTAATGATACTTTCAAAATGTGGTCGGTTTGAGCTTGTTGTGCTGCATGAGGCACCTTGTAAAGTCTTCTCCAAACCCAGCATAGATTAGAAGCACTATTACCTTACTACGATTATTTTCAAAACCTCTTTCATTGATTTAGGGCTGCACGATTATGGCCAAAATGTAAATTACAATTATTTTCATGAATGTTGCGATCACCATTATTCATGATAGAGGGTTAATGAGGCCAAACAAATAATATATCCCCTCAGCCCAGTCAAATCTTTGACAGCAGTTGTTCAGAGCTCTTCACAACGGTCTAGGTGATGATTGATTTATTGATTAGTGAAATATTCCATTATAACTCTGCTTTGCATTGCAGATCTGCTCTCAGTAGAAACCAGAAGACAGTCAACACTAGTCAGCAGTTTGAATTATATCAAATAGCAGCCACTAAAAATACTTTGGTTACAGGGTAGAGTTTATTATCTCTAACCAATAGCACTCAGTATGTATTCATGACCTTTAAAGTGAGTGGAAGGAGAATACCTGGGACAGAATAAATGGACTACATTATACAGTTGCAGATGCTTTGAATGCCATTTTATGCAAGTTCAATTTAATACTAGGTACAGCATTTAATTTCCTGTCGAGAGCCCTCTACTCTCTTTTGCAAGGAAGTAAGTCTCCATTCATACTCGACAAGAAGATTTGGGTCTCATATTGACTTCCATTTGTACCTATTTTCTCCCAGTTAACTTGATGTCTTTCCTTACTTTTTACCATTAAGGATCTGAAATATATATCAACATCCACTTTTTTTCATCTAACACTTAGAAGTCTCTCATGAAGATTGCAAAACACTACTGCATTTGTCCTTTACAGGCCCTCTATCAGTGAATGTTGTTAGTGGTGTTTGTCGAAGCGCCAGAGGCACCATTGCCCTTAGGTTTCAGTTTTATGTGAAAGGCACAAACTACTTGGACCACCTGGTCTTTAAATGAAATAGACCGAAAAGCGAAATTCAATTTATTTCGTTTTTACAGTTTAGAAACATGTGATTTAAACGCACACACACACACACACACACACACACACACACACTCACACACACACGCGCGCACACACACTCACACAGATACAGATAAAATAACACAGAAAAAAGGGGTGCAATCAATAATCTGTGTGGGCGAGATAACAAAAACCCTAAGGGCTGATCTGAAAAAAAGATGGCAAGCTGAGCAACAGCCTCTCTGAATAGCAATCTGATGTGCTGTAAATGACAATAAAGTGCAAATGTTATGCATTTATTCATCTCACATCTGAAAGATGATGTTGATTGCAAGAAAAACAGATTGAAGAAGTGTTTTTAACGTCAATTATAGGGCATGGTTTATACGAATTGAGGTGCTGATGCATACTTGTTTTACTGACAAGTTGCTCATTTCATACTTGGAGGCAATTCAAAGGGATTTCAATATTACATCAAAGGCTTAAAATAAGAAATACAATACAATGCACTTATACAGAGCTGCTCTCAGGTTAAGCCAGCAGAAACCAGAAGACACTTTGCGATGCATGACACAGTCAACACAACGGGGAAGTCTTTGTGGATAAGGACTATTAAGGAGAAATGTAATGTTATCTTGTGTAATGTTGGCTAGGGCCTGCTGGAGTGTAAACCAACCCAAATTCAATTAGGAGCCCGACAGATTAGCTAAGGTTATTTTGAGCTGTCTACGACCTTGTCCACACTTTAGTCCAATACTATACTGGGTTTGGTTTTGGAAAGGTGTTTTAAAAGGAACTGTCATCTAAACATCTGAGATACTGAGTATGGCTCCATGCACTCTGCTTCAACATGTATAACGTATACATATCTTAATAATGACTTGACATTAACTATTCAGGAGAAGGGTTGAGTTAACAATAGATGGTACTTCCTGGTTTTACATGGTTTTGTGTACACCATTTTTAAAGCCTTGTTTGATTTTAAACTATATGTGCATTGTTGTTCAGTAGACTCGGGTGTAGAAATCAAACACACAGTAAAACAAGAAGGATGTCATTTACCATTTGGTTGATTCTACCACCCAACGCTTGTTAGTTAGCCATGTGTGCACACATTTTCCGCATGGGTAGCCCCAGCGGGTAACAAACCCTCAAACCTGGCACTACTGGTGCGCGATCTAACTGCACAGGATGACTTTTTCATGTCAGTGAGTGAAGAGCACTGTCTCTGAGATGGACATCTGTTGGGATTAACCTGATACAAAGCAAAATAAATGTCAAATATTAAACAATACACTGATGCATAGTTACATTTTATAACTGAAAGTCCTATAGTGGTTTATTGCTGAGGTTTGAAAACAAACCAACCCGTCTGGCATTTTGAGTCTGATATTACTTTGCCAAGCTTTTGCTGCTCTGTGTCCCTAATTTGTCCTGATTCAACTAACAATGAATCATTTATTTATTTCAATGGAAGAGTTGTTTTATTTTATATAGCAGAAGCAAGTAGGGTATTAAGGAAAAGCCTTCATCAATTCAATATATTCTATATAAGGCAAATGGCATTAAATGGCCTATTGATCCCTCTTTGATTGGCAGGTAATGTCTGAGCTCTGCAGTGCAAGAGCAACACAATATCAGCTTAGCACCAAGGATGTCAACCCCTGAAAAACTAGAGGGAGAATCTCACAGATGGGATTATCACTTCAAAGGTTGCGTCTGATGACTTGTTGTCAGGTTTTGTGATGGAGGCTTGTCAGGTGCTGGGTTTTATGTAGCTCTGCAGCCTCAGAGACAGACAGATGAGCTCTGCCCAGCTCCTGACAGACAGAGTCCAGCCTGTCTGCAGCTCCAAAGCTTCACTGCTCCTCCAACAACCACAGCACATGCTATTCATATTCTCAAGATGCAACCTCGACATTGTGTGACACACAGAAAATTGAACATCAGTATTTTCTTTTGGCAAATGTACAAATTATTTCAATAAGAAAAGATGGGATGCTGAACTCCCAATGTATGATTCAGCCTGATAAGAAGGGTGCATTTTCACACATTGCAGCTTAAATATAAATCAGCAGTCCCTGAAGGCAGATTCTTTGTTACTTGCTTCTGCCAAAACACAAAAATAGGAATAAATATTCAAATTTTCAACTCAACTCAAAATGTGCAAGTGCTACGGTCTATATTCATTTCATATGTTAAGAGTGGGGCATGTGTTTCCACTCATGGGTTTTGGAAAGGGAAAAAAAGCTCATCAGATGTCTGCTGGTCCCCAAGATGGAAAACACTGAGAAACGCTGCCCTACATAACGAGTCAGTCCAGCCCTTTTTGCCAAACTGCAGGAGCACTGAAGTATCAAACAGCATTCAAAAGCACAGACTGTTTTCTGCGCAGGGACATACTGTAGTTTGATTTGGGAGGAAATTCAAGTTTGTGCAGAACCGGGGACAGCTTGGAAATCCTGGCATCCACACACACACACACACACACACACACACACACACACACACACACACACACACACACACACACACACACACACACACACACACACACACACACACACACACACACACACTCTTAAATGCACAGCCACCCTTGACCCATGTTGTATTTCCCCTGCTGTTTGATGAGCTGCACTTGTCAGCTTGGATTAAAACCAATCCGCCCTCGCACTAACACCTCCCTCCTTCTGAAACTCTTCAAAGCATCTCAACCATCATGATTTAATATGTAAATAGATATTCTGTATCACTACTGCGTACCTTAACGTCTCATTAAAAAACTGATTAAACTGTTTGCATACATAGATTAATAGTTAAATATTGCCTAAGCACTGCCAAAAGTATAAGATCTGATTTCCACCGGAACACCCACACTAATGCTGCAGTGCAGATATTTCTGCATATCTTAAACAGCTTTCTAAAAGTCTAAAAAGATCTATGAAAATCAGTCAAAAACAAGAAGATACAACAACAGATTGAGGACACATACAAATTAATATTGGACATGAAGTAAAAAAGGCATCTAATCTTTTAAATCTAGATGTGAATTCTGATTCTCTCAGCTAACCTCCGTAGGCGGGTCTTTCCAAATAATTGGGGCCCTGATGACAAAAACCTGGTCACATTTTAGTTTCAGTAGAAGGGCCACCCTGCCGGGGGATCTGAGGCTGCACACTGGCTTTCAGGAAATTAAAAGATTGAAGATATTGCTCAAAGCCAGACTGAGACATTTTATTTTACAGGTCAGACAGTCATTTAAAAAGTTCCAGACTGAACAGATAATAGTGAACAGAGTGACACAGTTTAATTTGTTTAAGGTGAACCTGTTTTATCTTGGCCAAGCTGATTGTATTGTTGTCCTACTAATTGAACTAATTATGTACATAGTAACACACAGGCAATTAGCCAAAGAGTATTTTCATAATCAATTAAGGAAAGCAGTAAATCCTCACACTGTGGAAACTTGAACCAGAGGCACGTTTTGTTTGAATTATTTCTGCTCTCCCTTACAATATCAGTCCCAACAATGATGTATTCTGTCTGTTTGCCCCCTGCAGGTGAATGCTACCTGATGGAGTGGTCAGACTGGAGCTCCTGTGTTAGTATCTGCGCCAAAGGGGCCGGCGTAGACTTTGGTTCTGTTCAGGTTCGCTCTCGGGCCGTGTTGGCCCAGGAGCCGGAGAACCTGCAGCTCTGCCCCGACCAGGCCTGGGAGTCTCAGCCCTGCACAGGTGAGAACTCTTTTAGGTCTCCTATTACACTATTTTTCATCAATATATTATAGGTCTCAGATATATACAAACATCACTCTGAAGTGTTTGGCTCGAAATACCAAAGAGATCATGCATTGTAGCCATGCCTCATACCCTCTGTTTCAGCCCTGTTTCAAAAGTGCTGATTCTCTGTCTGTTACTTTAGATGAAAATAAGGAGCCCCTCCCCACGCCCCTCTGAGAGATATTTGGTTAAAAAGAACACAATGGTGCTCTAGGAGGAGATTCATGTGATAAGGTGGGGGGTGTTACCTTGGTTGGTGATTGGCTAATGGTTACACAAGCCAAAAAATCGTTATGACATCATAAAGTAGCCAAAATCTGATCAGCTCATTTTCAGACATATAAATGGATCAGGACAAAAAGAGAGAGAATATTTTTTCCTGAAACTTTCAGAATCTCTTTACACAGAGGGGACACATGTTTATGTATAAAAGACATGAAAAAGAGGATTTTGCATAATAGGTGACCTTTAATAAGAGCAAGGTATTTTAATTACATGCCAAAAAAGCCAGCAGGCCCGAACCGTGATTTATTTATTATTTTGCCTACAAGTTCTTTATTGTACGATCATGGAGAAGTGAAGTCTGTCTCATCCTTGGTTGAAGGCAGGAAACCCGGATGGGGTTCTTGTCAGTGCATCAGCGGGATAACACAGAGAGACATTTACACTCAGGGTCATACCTGCAGGCTTTTTAGTCCTCCATCCATCTGAACTATGTGTTGGACTGTGAAAGGAAACTGGGACACCAGAAAAAACCCCACATAGAACTAGGGCTGGTGTAATA
This sequence comes from Trematomus bernacchii, assembly GCF_902827165.1. Classification (NCBI taxonomy): domain Eukaryota; kingdom Metazoa; phylum Chordata; class Actinopteri; order Perciformes; family Nototheniidae; genus Trematomus; species Trematomus bernacchii. The sequence goes on along the minus strand of NW_022987840.1, from coordinate 5,015,914 downwards.
GCTTATAAATAATCTCTTTATATGTTTAGGCTTGGCCAGTATACAGTATATCATGCGATTTTCTTAAATAACATTAGTGTTTGGTTTAACTCCTCAAGGCTTATGACTGTTCCAGCATGATCATTCTTGTAAATAAATCCGAATTTTAAAGGGAACACAGCTCGTTTACAATCTTTTTAGCAGGCTTATTATGAAATTCAGAATGACCTGGTATTTTATGAGTGACACTCGCATGGTTTGCTATTATCTTGAAGTTAGACTGTGGAAACAGGAATGTTCTGAATGATATTCTGAGGTGCATTTCTGTCATTGTAAAGTAAGATTAGTCTTTGCAAATGGATTCTTTACAGTTAAGTTTGACTATTTATTCACATATTTGAAAATCATTGCGGTTTCAAATATTTCTTTGCAGGCAGTAGTTGTTTTTTTAAATCATCATTTATCATATTAATATATAGTTGTCTTTTTATATTCAACACGTTCATTGGAAGGTCTTCATCATTTCTTACAAGCTCGAACAGTAATGGATAGCACAAACATGTACAACAATCACTTGGGGGCTAGTTTGATGGCCCTTTTGGCAGAGGCTGGCGTCTTTCATTACAGTTTTCGAATTTGATGTGTTTAAACTTGTTCTGTCGTTCTCACTTTCCCCAATCCCTTGTTCTCTCCAGATACAAAAACACAAAGCTTAAACGTCAAGCACACTCGCCCAGGAGTGTGTGTCTCTGAGAGGGAGAAAGAAACAAAGCTAATTTCATGCCGGGGGCTTAAATAAATTATGTGACAATTTGTACTCTATGTTTTAAGATATAGTCATATACATCCCACAAGAAAAAGCCACAATACGATGAGTATATCCAATATACCGCCCACACTTAAAGAGAACCCAGTTAGTGAAGAATGGATTTGCAGCTGAAATCAGATGAAGGTTTTTTCTTCCTGGCAGGTGACAGTGTTACCACTGAGCCACCTTGGTACCCAACAAGGCTGAAAAAAACGAAATCACTATCTACTGCCATCTCTTTGTTTCTCCTCTGTGCACTCGGGTCAATAGTCGCCCTCCCTTTCTCCAGTCAGATCTCAAAACGGAGGAAACCCCCGCGCTCATTTACTGTTGATCATTGCGGTTCCCGGGCGCGTTAATCACCCATTAGGTGCAGCGTGGGCTGTAAATCACCAGCACCACCAAAGCTCAGTAGCCATGGGCTCATTCTGTAGAGCGGCCGCCCCCCCCTCTTCATCTCCTCCCGCTCTTCCTCTTCTTCCTCCCTGGCTACTGTACACATCCCCACAGCAGTCTTCAGCAGCCTGACCTGGTTTCACAGCACCACTGAAGGCTCAGGGGGAGGAGTGGCCCAGCAGAACCAGTAAAGGCAGGGGAGGAAGAGGGAGAGGAGCGAGGCGAAGAAGAAAGGCGGTGACGGAGAAAGGGAGATCAAATAGTAACATTAAAAAGGAATCTTGTGGGGGTGCCCCAGTGGTGTAATGGTTAAGATAGAAACCACACAACCGCTGTGATTCCTGGGCTGACTCTCTCCCATGTTTCCTGTCTCTGTTCTTTACTTCTTTCTGCTCTATTGGTCATATAGGTTTGTTTTGCAACACGTAGAGAACAGCAGTCCTGTTATCTATGTAAGAGCACATCGAACTAGCGGCTTAAAAGGACTACATCTACTTTCTGTGTAGATGTGTGTGACGTTATTAGTTATCGACTGGTTGAATAACAAAAACAAGACAATCCACGAACTGAATCACTGCCTCAGTTATTATTAGTCATCGCTGTCACTGAAAAAAACTATTAGTTCATATCGAGGACAAGAGAGCTTAGGGAGGGGCAGATGAGGAGAAAAATAACTGAATTTAATAAAAACCTTTTTTTTCTGTGGTAAGGGATAAATACTGTATTTCTCAATCCAAAGTGAGTGCGAGGAAAATGTGAATATCTCTTTGGAAGGCCAAACTAGCGGCTGTACTTTGGCACAGTGCTGCTTTGAGCTAAATGCTAAACAGCTAACAATGACAATTTAATTGTGCTGATATCATAATTAGCAGGTATATTGTTTTCTTTGAATCGTACACTTATATGCAGAACATGTTTTGGCAATCCACCTCTAGATGTTGAAGTCTTCCCCTGGATAATAAGTCATCGTTGAGCTGCTGGTGGTGCTAGCTTGGCTAAAGGGTGAATAATAAAGTTAAACCCCTCTCCATCCATTTTTGAACAGTCCCTCACCGCATAAACTGAATAGCAAATGTGTTTTCACTGATTAGTGACTGTGGAATCAGGGATAATGGAAGGTAAAGCCAACACAAATCTGCTGTTGGTTTATAGACTTAAAAATGTGCCATCTATTCTTTAACAGAGGCTTTCATTATGTTATAAAAAACCTGTGATTTTAAAGGGGGCTAACTACTGACATTATCTCTGCTTCCAGAGCGTCTGGTCCTCTGAGAAATATTTCAATAGTAGTAAAACTCTATTCTGCTCGTAAAGATGGTGGGAAGTGCTGGCTGAAGTGAGTGATTCAATGATACGTTAACACATTGGAGGAATTGTCTTTGCTGTACCAAAGCACAAAAAGGCAGAGAAATGAGAAAAGTGAAGAACATAAAGGGGGAAGTTGTCGCAGCGGCAGACAAATCGTCCTGTGAAAGCTGCAGATGGAGCCGAGCCATCGACTGGAGCTGTGATACTGTACCCAAGCCGATGGAGAATAGATATTTCCTTTGTTCAAGGTTAAATTGTTCATTTACCAAGCCGAAAGGCCTGGACAGATGATTGGTTACACAGGACTCCATAGGGAAATATGGTCATTTACTGCACTGATGGAGGTATTGATAAAGTCGTAATAGCATTGATAGAAAGTCATTAAGCAAAAGCTCTTACTGAAGATTAAAACATTGAACTGGACCTCTCTGTGAGGACACGCTGATAGTGATATTATATGACAGCAGCATATTATAGAACCATAACTTAGCAGCTGTTTTATTAATCCGTCACTCTTCTGATTAATGGTCTTCACTGCAGACTCCCACTATACAGTCTCTATAGATGTTGATTGCTTTTTATTTCCGTCTCAGGGGGCCAATGTTACGAGTACAAATGGTTCAGCGGCGGCCGTCAAAACTCCACCCGCCCCTCTATCTGGTGCCAGCGCTCCGATGGACTCAATGTCACCGGTAAGGAACTCTGAGTGTTACAATGGAGCTTGTATTATAGTACATTAAACACATTTTTTTTTTAAGTTACTGGTTCTGCACGACTGACTTAAATAAACCTGGTGCATTTACATATGATTATATGATTAACAAGATAGGAGAGTAAAGAAAACGTGTTTCTTCCCACAAGAGCAGGTTTGATCAGACCTTACTCTAATGTTTGCACTTTATTCTTTTGAATTGCTTGATGATTTTACCTTTTCGGATGATACTTACTCTCTAGTTATTGATTTGGTTCATGAATACTGAAAAAGAAGCCTAAAGCCCAAACCCAAAGACCTTAAATGTGCTCTTTTTGTCAGAGCAACAGTAACCAAAAACCCCAGATATTCAGTCAAATATCTTTATCATACTGTAGAAGACTTTAGAAACTAGCAAATATAAAAAGTACTTAAAGTAGTTAATAAATTGTTCTCTGTGTCGATTGACTAACCAATGTATTGTTTCAGCTCTGAAAAGTATTCCAAAAACCAGAGAAAAGCAAAATAAATATGGGTTGTGTGGTTTCAATGTGGTTTATATGGGTTAAACTGGATAGAGTCTGCAGACACACGACTAGACATGAGGGGTTGAAAGTAGATCTTTGTTCATTTAGAAAGAGGGAAATTATTTTGGAAACATTGACCGATAATATTAGGAGCTGATGAGTTTAAATGTATCTGAAAGTGAAACACTGACATGCTACAGCAGTCTGCAGCTCAACAGTTTGTCCCCATCAGTAAGTGGCAGGTTTATGTAGGAGGAAGAATTGACGTAACACATGTCAGAAATATAACACTGTTCGGAAAGAGGTGGTGGGCGATGTCTGCCTGTACAGCCCTTCATCTCTGCACAAACATGTGGTTTCCTACTTACAATAGTTTCACAAATAAACCTGGCAACATCAACCTACATTTATATCCAAACATACGCTGTGTTTAAAATGAAAAATAAAATGGTATTACTTGAGGTCACACAGGCAGGACATCTAGCAGGACACACAGATAATGTTGATCTGGAAACAACATTTACTCTGTTTGATTTGATTGTTTTCTTACCCACAGGAGGTTGCCCTCCTATGAACCCTCCAGTGGATAACAGCTCCTGTGACCCTCTCTGCCTCATGCCCAAGTCTTTCTGCAGTGAGGTGAGCAGCTCTTTGTTCTCATATCGGCAGTTTTAACTGCATATAGGAAAAAAATGAAAAAGAAAATCTCGTAGAGAAAAATGTGGTTTACAGACAAAATGCACAATAAAAAAAAGGGTAAACTGAATAAAAACAATAAGAAAGACGGATATATGAAAGCACAGGTTCTCTGGATGAATGGCAGTGTCTCTACTCGCTCTGACACTCTGCTGCCAGAATTGAATTTGAATGCAGCAGGGAATAAAATGATGGCAGCATGAAGATGTAAAACCCATTTTCCCATAGTGTCACTCAGCTCAGCTGCATAGAAATCAGGACAATACGTTTTAGATTCTCCAGATTCAGCAGATGGCATGTCTCAAAGTTTATCCTTTTGTATATCTTTTTCAAACTGATTTGGACCTTGTGTTGTTATCAGCCGACAGACCTTGTCACTACATAATAAGTAGGTACAAATCATCTGATGAGAAGCACACTTAGGACCAGCCTGGTAAGTTTGAGAAACCGGCTCGAGATACACTTTTTGTTATATTCCATGGAATGCTCTTAACATCCCGATAGCAATGAATATCTTAAGTGCTTTGACAAAAGATCCATTAAAAAAATGTCATCTGTGGAAGCTGTAGTACTGTAAAAAGCACGACCAATCATCTGAGCCGGCCCGGCTAAAATAGCTGGATGGCCTACCTGCCTGTCAGCTTTCCATCTGTGCACAAACTTATCTCGTGCCCTCATTGGTCATGTTCACGTGTTGGAGGAGGGGCTCTATAAGGAAGTGGCAGATTTTTTCCGGTTGTGTATTTTCAAATTCTAGCGCCCTCGAGCTGGTTTCTCCAAAATTACCTACCCCACCTTTAAGGATATCTTTTTGGATACTTACTGTTTAAGAGAGATGTGTATCAACTATATGGTAATGATGGAGTATGTATACAAGTTTCTAGGAACTATAATTGATGATTTCTGAGGTTTGGGTTTTTCTTTGAGAAACATATCTTGCCTTTCCTTTAAGGCCTAAGGGGGATTTGTTGCATCCACCTTTATTTTGGTGCTGGACAATGGCCAATTTGTATACATGCAGGCCTAGATCCCCTAGATACTGTCTTCAATGGAGCACTGAGATTTATTACAAAACTCAGAGTCCGATCTCGTCAGTGCTCTTTTATAATCAGGTTTGATGGTCTGTCTTTTACACCCCCGTAGACTTAACTGTTAGCATATTTTTATAAGGCTGTTCTTGGACTGCTCTAAATATCTAATATAAAATAAGCTATTTTCTTCGCTCTCAGGACACTTCCTACTAACTGCCAGGAAAGTCTGTACTGAAATGGGAAAAGCACATTTAAATAAATGGCTCCTCCAGCTTGTAATCGATTCCATAATCACCTGAATCCTCTGGAGCTGGTCTCTCTGGATGAATTTAAAGTGATTCTTAATGACTGGTTTTGAATGTTGTCCAATGTTTTTTTATGTTTATATTATTCTGTAAATAGTTTATTTTTATTTTAAAGTCATGTTTATGTCACTAACGGTGTCGCTGACTTTCTTAGTCAGGACACTATTGAAGAAACCTATTTGTAATCTCAGTGAGTCTTTTAAAGCTGGGTAAAACATGTTAAATACAAATAAGAATAGCAGGAGTTATACAGAAATACATTTCACCACATTTATAGCAGTCTAAAAGACAGAAACAGGTATATTTATAATAAATACTGTCCCCAGACTTGCTCTTTCTTGAAGCTAATGCTCAGTAAACAATATTAATTAACCTTTCTATACCAATGTCCAGGGCATCTTCGAAAAATATAAAAAAGCACCCCTCGATTCATTCACTTACATCCTGACAAGCCCCTTCATGATTCGATGTACTGTAACAACATGATGCTGCGCTGCCCCCTGCAGGCTGCTGTGTGCGTGTGTGAGGAGGGCTTCACAGAGGTGCTGTCCCCCGTGGGGCAGCTGGATCAGTGCGCCCCCATCCCCATCCTGGAGATCCCCACAGCGGGGGACAAGAAGGGGGACGTGAAGACCAGTCGTGCCATTAACCCCACGCTGCCCAGCACCCTCCAGCCCGGACGCAGCGGGCGGACCTGGTACCTGCAGCCCTACGGACCAGGTCAGACCACCAGGCTACAGGCACTCACTTTATTCTGTTGCTGTCAAGTGAAAACCTTTTATCTCTTAACTGTCATGTTTTGGGGAGTAAACCCTGCCTTAATGTACTCTTCAAAGGCTCTTATTTTCTGCCAGTTGTCCAGAGATAGCACGTGTACACACATCCTTTACTCAAGTAGAAGTACAGATACTCATGTTTAAAAATACTCTGGTAAAGTAGAAGTACTGACTAAACTTCTTTACTCAAGTAAAAGTAAAGAAGTGTGGGCTTCGAAATGAACTCAAGTAAAAAGTACCCATAACTACCAGCTGTTTTAAAGAGTACCTGAACTCCCTTTATATTAATAGAACAATAATGTCATTGTTAGCTAATGAATGTTTCGATGCTGAACGACGGCAAAATGACAATGTTTTCATTGGTTCCTCTTCTTTAGAGAAGACCAGGAAATGATGGATACACGGATCGTGTTCAAATCAATAGGCACGCAATAACTCTAAATAATAATGATCACGCCACCAAACGCACATTAAAACTAAAGCAACCAGCCTGTTTTGAAAATGCAAGAAGTATAAAGTACAGGTATTTGTGTTCAAAATGTAAGAAGTCAAAGTAAAAAGTCGTCAGAAAAAGAAGTCGTGGAGTAAAGTACTGATACCAGAAAAATGTACTTAAGTACAGTAACGAAGTATTTGTACTCTTTTTGTTGGTGGTTTCTGTAATTAGGATTTGAAAACCGGCAGAAAATAAGAGCCTTTGAATAGTACATCACGACAAGGTTCATTCCCCAAATAAATAAATCTTACAGCAACCAAAAAATGATGAAAATCACATTTAGCTAATGGCTGTAAATCAGCCTATATTGGCAACAAATGTGCAATAACTTGCACACAGACTGTCACCCTGCCAAGATAAATGTGAGTGAATAATCACACATCATTTCTTAATCCCCCACTTGAAATCCTGACTTGAATCACTGTTTATGGTAGTTTTAGTTCAGGAACTTGTTTTGGGAATATTTGAACTTGCAGTAGTGGATAAGAAAAACAAGTGCCTTTTTTAAGTTTATCTGAAGGGAAAAGGTTTAAGGAAGCCACATTACTCCAACCTGCAGAGCACTGTGTAATCCATGAAGTGAAGTTAAGTCATAAAGCTGAGAGGTTTTCATAAGACGGCAACAGAATGCACTTTACTTCCAGTTTATGTTGGGCAGGCTTAGTGTCGACAGGTCTAATTAACATCAGGTTTAACATATTTGGTCTTGCATGACATAAAACTGACTCATTAAAACAAAAGGTGCTTCAGACATGTTTCCCGTCTGTTCTGATGAATGTTTGAACCACTGAACTGCTGCTACATTAACATTTGAGAGCTGCATCTGCACACACTGTTGTGACTGATGGTGCATGACAGCAATATAAACACTAAGGATACAAAAGTGCACAACAGATTCAATTAACGTCTGTCAGGAGCAGGAACCTCAGACACCATCTCATACAGTAACCTTTGTATCGCTTGTCTTCCAAATGCTTGTTTTACTTAATAACGGTGAGCTTTGAGAGAGAAGAAAAAGTTAGACTTAATTTTTACAATGTCATTTTCTTGTATGCATCAGGTACCTATAACATATGTACTGGTTCCAACTTGTGCGTTACTGTTGGTACAGCTGAGCAAAACAACATAACTGTATTTTAGAAATAAAGAGTTCTTATTTTAAGCAGCAATAAGAAATAAGTTGAAAAAAGTCGTGTTTAGAGGAGAACCCTGATCAGAGTTATGGTACCTGGCGGGGTTGGTAGAAGAATTATAATAATATATTGATGCATTTATGTGTACACCACTTTAATTGTGTTAAAGAGCTGGTCAATATGGAGTTCATTTGAACTACTTTATATAGTCACTATCTAAATCCATACAAATACATCATCATGTATAAATGTATTTATTAACTTACAACGTGAAAACAAGTGTGGTGTAAGCACAGAATTTGCATCCAGAGTGAAAGTATAAGGTAGCATAAAATAGCACTTGGGTTTACTCACGCAAAGTTTGAGTTCATCTAAGTTATACTTAAGCTTAGTGCGTGACTACATGTAATTGGTTACATGCCAACACTGGTACATTGTAGTTACACAAAAACATCCTTATCTGTTTCCAGTAAAATGCTCACCTATAATTAAGTACTAGTAATTATTTTGTTCCGACCTGAATCATACAATGAAATTTCACTGTAAATTGCAGGTTGTATTTTTAAAGGTTGTTTCTGGGAAATAGCAGCACCAGTGTACAAAATGAATGAGTTGTTGCAGCCTTTAATGGCTGTGAGTGCACCCAGACAGAAGAACTGACGCGCCTCCTTCTCCACAGATGGGAAGCTGAAGATGTGGGTGTATGGTGTAGCAGCCGGAGCCTTTGTGCTCCTCATATTCATAGTGTCTATGATATACCTAGCTTGGTGAGTTGACGAGTTTATTTACCCCTATTGTCATCATCCTCATCATGACACCAAAGTCTTTACCCTCATCCACTTTGAGTTAAAGCTCCCCTTCCCTTCCTGTCGTACAGCCACCGTCACATCACCGTTTTTTGTTTGTCTTATTTTTATTTCCGTTTTTTGCTTCCTTCATGCCACCCTCTGTGTGAGAGCAGCAGCTCCTGTGCCAAGGTGCATCGCTCTCTTAAGGCCCAAGAGTCTGACGCCAATGGGACGGCACTCTGGATGGGCCAAAATGCACATGAGATGATTTACACCTGTCCCGATTGCCAAGAGCACGCTCAAAGCAGCTAATGGAAGGATGTGGAGGGTTCACCCCCCCTCAAAACACCCTCCAGTATAAGTACCTGCTGTCCTTGACCTTTCCCCGTGACCTCTGTCTAAAGTGTCACATGTCCTGCCTGACTAGCTGAGTGAAGGTGCTGGTGCAGGTGAGGACAAACCATCCAGAAATATCTCCTTTAGTCCACTTTTAGAGCGTGTCGACCACAAACCTGGTGCCTACCTGTTCATTATTCACCTTCTCTTTATACCTGCTTTTAAAGTGACCCACCTCAGATTCATATGTTTACATCTCAACCTTTATTTTAGCTTTAAAAATACGCACACACAAGGTAAGCCCACGCAGATCTGTCTAGATGCAAACCAGGTAGGAATACCAATTGGTTTCTGTAGAATATAATAAGGAGTTTATTAAAACGTCTATTGATTACAAGGTGCTTTACACCAAAGCACAACACATACACAAAATGCTTAAATCATCAGACTACATTAATACTTTAATAGTAAAACAATCAAAGCAATGAATGATAACACTTTGCTTTATTCAACAAAAAACTAAATGAACCTTAATAATATATGGATATTAAGAAGGCCTTCAAAAATGATACTGATGGACTGATGAAAGGCCGGCATTTTTTACGTTTGCTTACCTAATAATGTAGAATCTCGCAAATATGCAAAAAACAACATAGGAATTATTTGGAATATATGCAAAAAAAAGACATACTGTAGTATACAGTAGCATGTCCAAACGTCGCAAAAAAACAGCATAATATAGTACGTCGAATACAGGCAAAAAAACACGAAATAGTTAATAATATAGTATGTCCAAAAAATGCAAAAAAACGACATAGTATAGTATGTTGAACATATGTAAAAACAAAAACAAAACACGTTTGGTACATTCTTTGATCAAATATTTCCTCAACAGAATCATAAAGCTGGACTGAGTTTGATTAAGGGGAGGTTATGTATCGTTTAACTTAAGTAAATAAGTTCTAAACAAAGTTTCTCTATAAGATGTGATGAATATGATCTGAAAATATCTAAAAGGGAAATGTGTCTCGTAAGCAAAGCAATCAGTGTTGGGTCCCTTTAACCAGGAGGTGTAAACAGAATATAGCATAGTATAGTATCAACAGTGAATCACATTGTGTATTCATACAAGTAAGTAATTACGTAGTAAAATAATCACTTGCACTTTCATTATGTTGCTACATTCCCACAGGTATGTCGATGTGTTTGTGGAGCTTAAACAGCTTTTCATTGGTTAATAAAGGTCTCGTAACGCTGTAGTTGGAAGAGCAGATCTCCTGACAGATGAATACAGATAAAGAAGCGAGGAAGTTACTGCAGGCAGGAACTTGTTTCTGTACAACAAATCAGATTTAGATCTACTGAAGTCTCCTCTGTTGTCTCTGTAGCATGGAGTCCCGCTGCCCTCTGGTGGCTGACAGAGGAAGTGCAGAAGGCATTTCCTTTTATTTCCCTCTCATTTGTTTACCTGCCAAACCCAGAACTCGAAACACATTAAACATAATAATGTCAGTATTCAGCGTGAGAAAAACATAGTGTACAACATTTTATTTAACACAACCTATTATCTTATTTCTGTAGGAAATATTTGTTGTTGATCAACTTTCATTTTCAACTATTTTTTACCAGCAGAAATGCCTGCCAAAGAGGATTTGCAGTCTTCCTTTGGTTGGTTTTGAACTAGGGTATTTGGACTGTTGTTAAAACAAGCTGTATAGTATTTCACATTTGAAGCTCAAGGAAATTGCAAAAGGCGTTTTAAACTATTTAATGAAATGCTATAAACAAAAATGTTTAATCGAGAGAGAAGCCTGCGAGTAATTGGTAATAAATCATTACTCCTAGAAGTCCAGTCAGTGTTGGTGGACTTTTCCAAAGCCTCTGAGAAACTAAAAGACCTGTGATGATTTTCTTTTGGCACTAGAAAATGTTGTGGCCGTTTGTCTGATTGAACGCTGACGTTACGTGTTTACTCTCTAGGGTTTTTGTCAGCACTTCATATCAAAACAATTCAGAGGTAATTCCCCCGGGGGCTTTTCTGATCGTCTACCAACTTTCCAGAATATTCTGTTTTGAAGTTTCCCCAGAGACCCTTACTTCATGTGTCTCTAAGTTTTGGGGAAAAGTTGAAGATGTTTGAACTGATAATTAGACTGTCCTGCATCGACAGCTAAAACTTTAGACACAACATTGGAATAACAAATGACCCAAAAAGTAGGGCAAATATTTTTTAACAGTATTTTAGTGTAAATTATATTTCTTATTGAAAATGCACCTGTTTTTTTATTGAAAGGTCTATTTTTAGCAGCATTAGTAACACCTGCCTCCTTTTATGGGATTTGAGTGTTTTTTGCATTTCCTATTTATATTTTTATGAAAATCCTGCTGTTTTTATCAGAAAATCTTGTGTCTTTTCAATAGCTTTCATATCATTCAACCCAATGACTCCAAAGAATCTGCTATTTGTATAAGAATAGGCAGGAAAAGGAGGACAAAATCTGCAGTTTCTTTTTGTTGCTGAAAACTCTCTTTTGAGTCGTCAACCTCTGGCCAAATCTGGACTTTGTTTGTTTGGCTTCTCTACGTACTAAACAGTATGTACAATATATTAAAACGTCAAACATCCTATACCCTTTTACTACGGGAGATAAGAAGCCATCTTGTTTTTAAGGCAGTGCTGACAGCTCAGAGAATTAAACGGATAGAAAGTATTCTGTCTTCGCCTAAAGGAGTGTTCCTTTCTTCCCTGGAGGCGCAGAGGCATGAGTCTGCATGAATATTAACTGACTAATATATTTCTAATGCTTTTAATCTAAACATATAAACGTTTAGATATTTTTCTTCCATACTCTTACTTTGGCAGCTCTCCTAACATTTGTAAACATGTTTTTCCTATTATAGAATCTACTCAGAACTGCTCTTAAGAACATTGAACCATCTCGCACAGCTAGAGCGTTAAGATTGTGTTAGGAAAATAATAGCTATGTGACAACGATTAACATGATGCTTCAGCCTCTATGGAGATAGACATATGACTGTCATGTTTATGGCTTACGCAGGCCTTAGCTAATCTGAACTAAACATTGAATACTGCTTTGAACCGGTATTCTTCTTCCATTTTCCCAACAGATTGTAAAACTATCACACATCAAATTGTTTTAAAAAGCTTTCTACAAGCCCCTCATCCCAAAATAGTTTCATATGATATATAATTATATCCCCAATTAGTTGGGAACCAAAAAATACGTTACATTTTTTAAATGTCAAACCATTGAATTATACACAGTGTTTCAGAAATGGCAACCATATTCACCTCAATCAAACAAACATCACATTACTGTACATGTCACTTGTTAGACGCTTTTATCCAAAGTGACTTACACACTCAATACTGTGGGCAATCCCCACAGGAGCAATTTGGGGTGAAGTGTCTTGCTCAGGGACACAACCACATGCTGACTACAGTGGGACTCGAACTTGCTCTCCCCTGATTCGAAGTCCATCACACTACCCACTGAGCCACAGCCTCCAAACATTTTATAATATCACCAGCCTTATCCTAAAAGTACTGTATTTCTATATATAATCTGAAAAATGTGTTTCATCATGAAAATAGCCTTTATCGTTAACAAACTTAAGTGTTTTAGAGCTGAAGTGTATTTCACACTCGTCATAGCAAACGTCTATTTCTCTATATATGTAACTATGGTGAATTATTTATAAACACAGTGAGAATATGGGAGAAACTTTCAGTAGGAAACTTTCCAGACCACAGCAGTTCAGGTGCTGTACCAGTGAGGCAGTCCTTTCTGCACTTAGCTTTTGGGAATTATCTCCAGTGCCACTCTGACTTTGTTTTAATCTCTCCACACAGCAAAAAGCCAAAGAGACCTCAGAGACAGAGGCAACAAAACAACCGACTAAAACCTCTGACTCTCGCCTACGACGGGGACACGGACATGTAGTCCCTCTGCGACGCTTCACCACGCACTTCACCTGTCATAGAGACACCTCTTCATCACGCCATTACAGTGAGGGACACGGATGTTTGCAGCGTGAATGGTCGCGTCACACAGCGGAGAAATCACAGAAGATCCTCTTAGCAAGAGACCCTGGTTGGGTTTAACCGTTACAAGTACGGCTCCATTCACTCTCCCTTTTTGTTTTTCAGTGTTTCTTTTGCAAGAGCCTTCATGACCTCCACCCTGTTCAATGAGATGCCTTTTTTTGCCCCCCCCCCCCCCCTTCTACGTGTCCATATGTCTCTAAAGGCTGAGAGTCTGGGTGCAGAAGACAGAGCTCTCAGTCTCTGAACATGGCAGCACAAGCTCAAACTCTTCCCCCGCGCTTTTCCGCTTGTCCCTAAAAATGCTGAGTAGCTGGAGGCTTAGGATGCTCTGACGGTTCATACGTTGCCAAAAGTCACCGCAGGGAAGAGGAGGAGGGAGAGGAAAATCTCCATAAAAAGGTTTGGATTCCTTTTTCTCAATCCTCAACTGGGTTTTGACTCAAATCTCTTTTTGCAGTCTTGAACAAAAGGGAGGCATTTCTTCTCTTCTTCATTTGGAGGCCTGTGTTTGTGGGATAAACAGATCCGTACGATGCTGATGGAGCCTGCATCAGTTGTTCATGAAAGCGGCCGCCTGCCTCCGCCCTTCCTTTGTTTGCAGGCTCTACATTGCACTATATTAGTGCAGCATGATATGCACATGTGACTTCTACCTTCGATTGCCATAAAACACTGCCTCTTCCACAGAACAACCCATAGAGCAGAGCAACACGAAAACATTCAAGAGAAACATGTTCTGCCAAACAGATGTGAATCTCAAGTAAATATATGTATAGATTTGATTTCTCACCGCTGATTTCTTTTTTGGTTTGAAGTAAAGTACCTTTTGTGGTTTGTAGATTTCGTCCGGTGTTATCACTTTTCTTTTCTGCCCAGATGTAATTAAAGATTTAAAGATGACATCAGACGGTGACTTTTTTTAAATGAATCACCTGCTTTAAAGTTATTTTTAACCTTAAAGAATCTGATTAAATTCAATATTTTTACATTTCTTTACCTAAAGTGGTGCATTGTGAACAAGATACAACCTTTGCAGTGAATACAAAAAAAAGAAGGAATAATAAATGAAACCATGCAAATGTCATTTCTGCCTTACTGACGACAACTAAATACTAACAGTCCTGTAAAAGAGTTTTTAATACTTGAATGGGGCAACTTATAAAATACATTACATAAAAGCGTAGAGAAAACGACATTTTCTTTTTCAAAGCAAAGCCTCCTTCAGAGTTTTTAAACGTTTTCATGTAACTATCCGTATCATAGGTGCTCTATCGTTTTTTCAGTCACAATTCATTAGGGAAGTTATAGTTTAAAAAACAATGGGTACCACTTTACAATAAGACTACCCTTATAAAGGATTTATAAAGGGTTTATAATTAGGTTATGAATTAGGTTGTAAACACTTATTATTAATGATATCAATAATAACTTGATATTAATCATTAAGAACCATTTATAAACCAGTTCTAACAGTTTTCATACATCAACACAGGCTCACTATTTGGCAAGATGACTAAGCCTTACATCGGCTACCTAGCAAGAATCAACTCAGTGAACAACAGATACCAAGGATGCTGGCTGATGAAGACGAAGTAAGCTAAGTAGCCAATAGGCTTAGCAGTACAGATAAATGTGGGCTCACTATTTGGCAAGCAACCGGTCACAGTTGCCCTGTTTATCTCATGTCTTATAAAAGCTTATTAATGATTTATAAAGTGTTCACAACCTAATTAATAAATGAATTACAAACTATTCGTAAACTCTTTATAAGGGTAGTCTTATTGTAAAGTGCTACCAAACAATCTGTACAAAGAAATAACATGTTAATAATAATAATAATAATAATATAATAGGAGAACACGCTTCTGCTGAGTTCAACGTAAAAGCAAACTGGTGTGGAGAATGTTTACTTGTTTGTTTTGGGATTTGTAAATAACAGCAATTTTTTATTTTTTTGGAGAAAAAATGATCAAATTATGTGTACATTTATTTTGTATTGCACAGAAATGTTTAGTTTGAATATTGCAAAGTGGGTGTGTGATATGTTGCTGATTGTTGTAATCATGATGCAAGTTGGATGTTATGAGACCAAAAAACGGGAAAGAAAAAAAGAAGCAGAAGAAGAAAAAAAAGAGTAAAAAAAGCCGTTTTGTACAGGATGTTTGTATGTGTGCAAAGAATTACCGAAAAAATAAATACGGACACGGTTGTTAACACAAGAAGAAGGTTATTGAGCCGTTTTTGTAATTTTCTTTATATGTTCACAAGGAAGCAGAACCCCTTAATAAAATGTTAAAATGGCTTTGAAGGATATCAGGCTGGTGTTTTCTTAGATTGTTTCTTTAGGTCAACAAATCCCATAAAAACTATTTGTTTACAGCCTGACAGATTTGAGGATAATATTATTATTTGTTTATTCCTTTTATTCAAAAAATGGCCAATAGTTATCACTTTAAACAAATACAATAAACCTCATTTAAGAATCCCATCCATCTTGTATACTTTACATGGGACATTTCAAATTAAAACATCCTTTTATCAGATTTGTTGACAATAAGAAAAATAAAGACTACCACTTCACCTATCCTTGAAAATGGAAAAATCATGTGACATAAAGGAATAAAACGTGTAAATAAAGTTGAAATCCTTAAAATAAATTCCTTAATAATGTCCAGTCTGCTCTAACAGGGGGTTTTAACCTGAAACACATTATTCAACCTCACATTTAGTTTTGATTCAAAAGGTTCAAAAGAATGATTTTCTTACTCGATTAACTATTTTTTTAGTCGCTTATTTATGTATATCTACTTTAACAATCACTCCAGAGATATTCAGAGTTTTAATTCAGATTTTTTGTTATTTTAATAACTAGAAAGCCCCTGAATTAGTGAGTAAATGTGCAGATTTTGGTGATTCCTACATTTTCTGACTTAATTCAACATAAAACTGATTCTACAAGTTAGTGTTAAGAAATGAAAAGGAGAGTATATATATATATATAGATTTACATTGAGATTTACAAGCTACAATGTTTTTGTTAGTAAGACTTTTCCACCTGGAAGGACTTTTGCAAACCTGCCTGGCACGTTGCATCATCTGAAACATTATATAGTGAAACACATTTGAGTTTGCAGACAGCCTCTTTTTTTCTATTTCATGAAACAAACTCTGGGGGTAAGTTGTGTGTTTACTTTTTCTCATTTGAAAACATTTTTGTTGTATGTTCTCTGGCTCATGAGGAGCTGTGTCGAGTCAGGACGAGTTGCTCACATCACATCAGGGCAGTGTTTTGGTGTTGAAGACTAAACATTGAACCAGAGAGTCTACGTAACAAACTGAAGGCTGGAGTTATTAAGATGTGGGCGTTAACACAAGATGCTATTGCTCTGCATTATGGGAAGTGTAGGATCCAGTCTTCTTAAAGTTGACCTTTAAAAACAAGAATTCAGATTCTTTTTGTATTCTCTGTTGCAAGACCACTAACTGTGAATAAATAAGTCCTATTTAATAAAGATGTGTGTCTGATACTGACGGGTATAAAAACAGCTCTAATCACAAAAGCAGGGCATTGTTTTTTTCCTGCTATTCAGTTGTTTTACTTTTTAAGTGGGAAACCTGATAAACCCATTTTTTGCAGAAAAGTAGAATACATCAGCTTTGTTATGATAATAATCTAACCTAAATAAGTCATTCACTCACAGTATAAGGGATTAGAAAAATGAACAGAAGAAGCTGCAACATGTCAATATGACACCAACATACTACAGGTCCTATCAGGTTGTTAAACTATACGTTTAAGACTACATATCCTCTTCTGTGTCCCTTTGGTTCAACCTGTTCCTCCTCCTCATGATTCCAACATGGCAGCTTTATGCGTCTCCAGATGTTCACAGCATCTGGTGAGAGGGGCAGAGCCACGGCAGCTGGCAGCCACTAGATGTCAGCCCCTGACGTTGTTTAAAGAAAAGTTCCTTCTCAAAAGTCTATAATGTGAACCTCCTTCTCTGCTCCCCCCTTTCTCCTCTCTCCCTCCCCCCTCACTCACTCACTGTTTGTCCCTCCATTCCCCCCCCGAACCCTCTCTCTCTCCCTCTCTCCCTCTCCCCCTCTCTCTCTCTCTCCTCTCTCTCTCTCTGAAGCTCAAAGCGCACTATATAAAACATCCCTCCACACTGACACTCAGATGTACAAACACCTCGGCTCTCGCCACAGCGCCTCCCAGCCGTGCATCAAAAATCACCTCAGAGACACTCGCAGCGTTTTAACGGCAGACTTCTGACCCCGCTGAATGAGCCTGAGAAGATCCATCACTGCCCCCCCCCCCGCATCAGGACCGCCTTCCTCACTCTGTGTTTCCCCTACAAGTTGTGCAGCTCAGTCAAAAGGGACATTTTTTTTGCGGGCTGAGAAGATCAAGGACAGTTTGACATGAGGGGGGACGCTCCACAAAGAGGCATGAAGACCCCGTGTCTGTGGGCTCTGCTGCTGTCAGTCGTCTCTCTGGTGAGTTACATATCTCTTTCCATTCCCTCTAATCAGTTTATATCGCTACAGTTTCTGTGATTTATGTCTGCACCTATCTGGTAGAAGAAATGTCGATGAATGTGCACAAACAGAGATTGTGATAAGTGACTTTCAGTGTAAAAACAAGCATGATTTGATTTCTGCTAGACGTCTGTTGCAGTCAGTTTATATAAAAGTCTAGAAAATATAGCAAAATATTGTTTTGTTGATTTCAGACTAATTTGACTTATGGTATAGTATACTAAAAGGCATGTTTCTGAATAGTTTTCCTCACGGTCGACCCCTGTAATGACACATCCCACCTCCACAAACCTGTAACTGACTCATTAATATTTTCATGAATGAACAAATGTGAACACAAGCTTCCCAAATCCAAAATCTGCATCTTGACAAATACGCCCGCGCGCAATCCCGCTGGATGCCTCTCCCTCAGCACTATCCATTCATCCCTCCTTTGCATCTCCCCTCCTCTCTCCCATTTACAGACACACTTCAATAAGAATATATTTGACAGTGCGGTGGAGAACAGCCTGAGCCCATTATGACAAACACACCAGAATGCTCCTAACTCAGTGCCTTGACAATTTGTGACAACCCAATTCCTTTAATCCTCGGAAAGACAGTAACCCCTCACCCGCTGATAAATCTGTCAACAAAGCAATCAAAGCAGAACAGGAGCCACTCCTCTCTCCAAAAATTCCATAAACTTAATCCCCACAAACTTGACTGGCCTTAAAAAGCTCCCGTGGTGTTATCTGTGTTTAATTTGCATAGTGATGGAAAGAAGTCAATTACTATTAATTATTCTCTACAACTTAATACCCATTATCGAATTGAATTCACCGTCTTGAAAACCATAAACTCAATTTCACAGCTGACTAAGCGCACTAATCATTTCCTCCCCCCCCCCCCCCCCCCCTTCTTCTTTTTTTTTTTTTACTTTACGGAGGCTTGCTGCTTTGAAAGAACAACAAGGATTGTTCGATTTCAGAAGCAATAACATTAACTTACATGGATTCCCTTATTGTCTCAACACAAAGGCGAACCTTAATCATCAAGTGTGTGAGTTATATGTAGCCTACCAAAGCATCATGGTAGTGCGAGTTGATCTCATAGCATCACTTGATGGGAGTGTTTTTTTTTTTTTCCCAGACGGAGCTGCCAAATTGCTTCGCTATGCTTTAATGGGATGATCATAATTGTTTCGTACTCGGTGCATCCTAAGCTTTCGCCTGCAGCTCCTTCAACAGATTGACAGACCCATGGGAACCTCACAAACTTATTTTGGCCGCCTTTGAACCAAGTCGTGTGTGAAATAATATGATTATGCATTTTTCCTCTGGGTAAGTTGAAAACTGGTGGCTATACTTTTTTTTTCTCTCTCCTCTCCCCCCTACCTCCTCCTCCTCCTCCTCCTCCCTCTTCGTCTTCAAACTGCCCCTGCTCTAATACCCTGCAGTCTGTCCGCGTATAGTATTTATCCTCCTCAGAAGTCATGGTAATAATTGTGCCCCGGCCGCTCAAAGCGCTGCTGCAGAGATGGGACTCGGCTCCATCCACAGCTGCCTGTGATGTCTTGACACACTTTGTGATTTGTCATCATGTCTGACCCCCCTGAGGTAACACTTTGATATCACTAGGAGAGTATAGACCTAAACTCTTAGAGGAGTTAAATGCCCTTAGTTGATCCATCAGCTCAACCACGGGGGGACCTCACAAGGCGAGACAAGTTAAACTCCCTGTAAATGACTATGACCACAATCATATCCCGCAGTTGGAAAAATACTCCGCATCAACACATCAAGGTCTCTTAAACCGTTCCTGTACAGAGGAACATTTCAAACAGACTCATCTGATATTCCACAGACCAATATGTTTGCTTCTTGTGGATGAAGTCCTTGTGATTCATGCAAGCTGAAGGTCATACATTATATTAAAATATGCCTTTACTGGGAGGTGGAGCGAGACTTCAGAGGGACTATCTGGTACCTGAAAGGTCACAGGTTTGATCCCACAAAAGCCTCATGTCCTTGAGCCAAACTCCAACTGCATAGCTCCTCAGACTTTAAGACTCTCTGGATTAGAGAGTTTAATACCACATTTTAAAGAAGTTCTGAAGGCTTCTGCAGTGTGGTACTAATGCACATTAAAGAACAACATGTCTCTTAATGTCTGCATGTTGCAGCTCAACCCACACCATCCAATCAAGATTACAAAGTGGCAGTCCATATCTGCTCTCAGCCCAGTGCTCTGTTTAAACTAGAACTGTCGCACTCTCAAATCCTCCCCGCACAGCAGCCGGAGCATTCAGGTAAATGAAAACTGACACACACTTTCATTCTTCCTCGCAAGGTTTTGTGTACAGCCCACCGCCGAGTCATCTGGCTCCTCCGACGGTTCCATTAAAGGTGGAATTTGTTGGCCGCTCCGGGGTCCAGCACATAGAAAAATCCTCCGAGCTCCCGAGGGGAAGCCGGGGTTGTTTATCTTCCTGTTTCAAAGAGCGGACGCCTGCGCCTTATCACAGCCTCGCCAAGAGTAGATAGCATTTAGGTTTGTCCAACACCCGGCCTACATGCTGCAATCTGGAGAGTCGTTTCCTAAAAGACTTCTGCATACCCGTGCTGTTTGTGTTATCTTGTTGAGGGATTCTGCCTCATACACCCAACCTGGGAGTAATATTAATAGACAGTTACTGTAAATGGTTTTTTTGGGGGGGGGGGGAGAATCCAGCATGAGAAACTGCAGGCCCAAAAGTTGGAATAGCTCTGAGCCAGGAAATGAAAGTCTCTAAAAAAAATGATTGGGAGATACGTTTGAATATCTTTGAATGCAAACACTATATTTAATATGTATTGCAAATTGAATTTTTTTACACTTCTGCATTTGGACGATAGGACTTTCTGTAAGTGAGTGTACTTTTTGGGAATAAAAGGGGCACATTTTTAAGACATGTACAAGCCAGCTGGGGTCCAAGATGTTTCTGTTATAATTCTGGGGACTTTAGGCACTACAGAGAAAACACATCTGGATATCTCAACATCTGCTGCTTTGATTTTCCTCATAGTTGTATCCGAGTCCCCTGTGTGTGTGTGTGTAACTGTGAGGAAGGGTATTTCTGGAGTTCACCTTTATAGCTGAGGACAACTGATACTTTCATATCATGTGTCTTAAGCCCCTGAAAGCTAAGTTTCAAAAATCAAGCAGGCATATTTCCCCATAACATTAAGTATTATATATATTGTGTGCAACAATTAAAGTTACATTTTAAAACCAACATACTTAGTTTGTAAAAGCGTACCACTAAAAAAAGAAAAGAAAAAAGGGTCGTGGTTTGATCAGACCAACAAAAAGAGCAAAATCCAAAAACTGACACCATGTCTCTAAACTCAACCCTGCCAACCATAATCATGTGAGATGATCTCAACAAATACAGAAAATCTCTCCTTAAAATAAACAAAACTGTTCAAAATTGAGAAGAAAATATAAAGAACCCCATTTCTTAGCTGATTAAGAAAACATGTTTTCAAATCTTTAAAACTTTGACATAAGAATGTAACTTCTGTGAAACACAACCTGATGAAATCACACCAACAGCTCTTTATAGGACAAAGTTATGTGTAGCAGTTTTTCCATATTTTCTTATTGTCAAAAAACACAAGACAAAAAACTAAGGGTTAGTCCATCTTGAAACCCTTACTCTGTAGCACACTGCCCAAAGCCTGTTCGTTACTACTTAACACATTTGTTACTACTTAACACTTACATTTTTATAAACCAAACGGGGCATTGCAGCTTTACCAAATGTAACTCAAACCGAAGTAAATGGTGCATTTGTTTGGAACAGCGTTTAGTGATTTGTCCTCTCAGAGTGGATTGGCTGCATTAATAATGCAGGTCACAACCACCTGAGTGATGGCTGTGTTTATCTCTATTTAAGGCTTCCACTTGATTCTTTCATTATTGATTAATCTGCAATGGATCAATAGAACACCAGAAAATAGTCGTTTTAGTTTCTAAAAGCTCAAGTTGAAGTCTTTAAATTCATTTTGTCCTAACCACAGTCCAAAACCCAGTGATATGTAAGATACTTTCACATGTTTTACTGTTTAAGCTATATGTATCCATGATGAAGATCTAATTCAGATCATTGTTCAATTAAATACAGTAAGCACAAAAGTATTCATGATTTAGAGTAAATCCGCCTGAAGCATGCAAAACCACTGGCTCACAAGATACTAAAGGGTCGAACAGTGATTCATGGATAGGAAATTAAAAGGAAAGATTTGTGTTGGTCTATTCATTTAGAATATTTAATGTCAGATTCATCTCAATTTTTTTTGTTGTGAAATAATGGAAAGTTTGCTCTTTTTCTGGTCACTAAAGAATATTCAAATGAACCTATCTGAGATGTAGATGGGAAATCATTCTTAAATGAAGCTGAGGCGCTGTAGAAAAACACAACCTTTAACAAAGATGCTGCTTCATAATGAGGGGCTGAAGAACCAAAGGGATGGGAAGCGTTGCTTTGACGGTCCCCACTGAAATCACAAATACAAATCATAAAATACATCATAGCTAAATGAAGCCAATAGAGTGTGAAATACATCTCACTTCTATCTGTGGAAGACATAGCTTGATATTTAATAAAGCCCTAATATTGGCAAACCAATATCTGTTAAACCCAGTGTTATCAAAGCGTGACTGTTGACCTTTGTGCTGCCATTTTTGTTTTTCTCTTGTCCTTTCTCCTACAGTACGGTCCCGCGTGGGCTCTCTGCAGTAGTCACACACACACACACACACACACACACACACACACACACACACACACACACACACACACACACACACACACACACACACACACACACACACACACACACACACACACACACACACACACACACACACACACACACACACACACACACACACACACACACACACACACACACACACACACACACACACACACACACACACACACACACACACACACACACACACACACACACACACACACACACACACACACACACACACACACACACACACACACACACACTCTCTCTCTTTGTGCCTGGCTTGCATGTTTTTGAAGCCAGCGAGAGGTAAATCTTGGCCCTCCGAGTGTTGGTGCAGTCAGTCGGGGTGTTCTGGATATAAACGTAGCTTTAGTCAGGACTGCCTCTGATCTGCCTAATCTCCCCGGGCTGGATTACAGGTTGGGCTCTAATCCGTGAAGTGGGGTCTCTGTGAATGTGCCTCGGAGTGCTCTAATCCAGAGACTGTCAGGTGCTTTAGATGAAAGCTAATTGCATGTCACAGTTTGGGGACCATACATAACGCCGGCGACAACAGAGCGAGTTCATCACAACAACAAGACATCGGTCTGATGGTGACTGTGAATGCACTTCAGATCATCTTGGAAGAAAATAGTGAAGAAATCCCCTCAAAAACCAAAAAAAAAATCCAGTGACATCTCCTTTTACAAATTATTCATAACATGAAGTCACAGAAACTGACGCTGCCTCCCAAAACACACTGTTACAGGCAATCTAATTTCCTGGTGACAAGATGATCAAACTTGGAGCGTCTAATCCTACTCGGATTTGAATTGTTTAGGAAGTGTTCTTTACATTTTGCACCTTCAAATGTTTTATCCACACTCACACAGACACACACACACACACACGCACACATCCGCTGTCACTAATTAGCCTGACAGTCACTTAAAGCAGCTCAAAGCAGTTTCCTAATATCCCTTGATCTGGTTTCGAGACTCCATCGAGACTGAAACCCAGTTACTGAGAAGCATCAGTAATTATGGCAAGAGGAAAATTATATTTCATTTGATCATTAGAGACTACGGTCTTTTCACATCTCAGAATAGAAATATTCATGAAAAATAAATGGGGATTAGAGTCTGGATTACGGGTCAAAGATTATTTAGGTGATTATTGGAAACATGTAAAACTGAATTTATGTTTAAACTCACATGGGATCAAGTGTTAGAAATCCATCCAAGCAAAACCTGTACATGTATTTCGAATGAAGGTCACTAGCTTTTCCATAACATCATGTTTGACCTTGTAACACCGAATAAAGATCTGGCATCATGTAACTATTATCTGACATCAGCTGCTGTGTTAACCTATAAAAAAGCAATTATTTGAACCATTACAAATCAACATAAACAAACAACCTGAAATATTATTAAACCCTAGAAAAAAGCCCATACAATGTTCAATGTAATAATGGGCTTGATAGCTGCCTAGCTGATAGTCCATAAGATACTGTTTCACCGAGCTTTTACATCCTAAGGAGCTTTATGTTTGACTATAATGGTGCCAATAAATCCTGAACAGGAAGCCTCCCTCATCCTCACCCTCACTTTATCTTTTTACAATACATCACCAGTGAGGCCAACGTGACAGACTTTTGTTTCCAGCAATGGAAGACAAAAGGAGGTGTTCATTAATACAGTTTAACTGCCCCGCTGCGCAAGGAAACTGCTGAAAATCATATTTCTATTCTCCTCGTCATGACAATCACTCTGCACTGAAGGTCCTGCAGCTTTCCTTTTTCTCCTATAAAACCTTACCACTGCAAAGATTTGATCTCCGAATGTTTGAAAGGCTTCGGTTAGACTCCGTGTATCATGCTGCCTATTAAAATAAGTTCAGGTTCTGTCGGTTTTTTCACAGAGTTAGAGAAGACGTTACAGCTACTACGCCAAAAGTCTCCACAATAAAGCCACTAACGGTTCTTTCACATCAGGTCATTCATCTTCAAGGACTCTTCAAAAACAACTGCAGGCCATCTTTATAAACTCCTTCACTCTGAAGCCAAGTGCATAAAAAGAATGTGTACTTCAGAGAGATAACACCTCCCGCACGATATCTAAAGTATTACAATGTCATATAGTGAACTTTCTGAATAAGAGAAGACCTTATGTTCAGAGTATCGATCGCGGGGCGGGGGTACAAAATGCAAACGCTTCGACCAGATAGATCTGCTGTCACGTTCCTCGGCTGGGGTTTGGACATCAATGTCACAAGCCTCAGCGGGGTGAACGGGGAATCTTAGCTCTCTCATCTGTGTGATTGTTAGAGGAGAGACACAGAATGAATCATCCATCATCCATTCAGGCCACATTCAGCAGGTAATAGTCTGCTGTTGCATCGCGAGAAGCGCTTCATTCATCTCGATGTATGGCAGGCATACCCTTAATCTTGATTACGACGAACAGGCACAAGACGGTTTTCAAAACTTGGTTACAGTATTAACACAGGTTTTTTTTTTTTAGAGGTGATCTTTGCTTGTGATGGATAGAGCTTGTTGGGGTTTTCTTACTGCTGCAAGATTGATTGTGGTGCTGTTTGTTAGTTGGCAGGACTTCCCACAAACATATCAACAGATATTTAACACGAAGCAGACAGTGTCTACTAATGCCAGACAGAACATCAACAATTGGGCAATTCTGTAAAAACCTGGTTTACGCAAGGCTACAGAAAGAGTGTGGTTCTGGCAAATAAAATGGTCACATCTACCAAATTAAAATTCATGTTCTGGCTCGCTAAACGAAGACTTTGTTATTGGAACTTATTTGGTGAAATGTGTGAATTTGACACAGAAAATGTTATTGTTTACATTCACCAAGACTCACACTTTATTTTACAAAGCGACATTAATCAAAGAAAAATGATATTGACAAAGGCCCCACCATATCTGTCTGATAATATATAGACTACTTGTATATAGACTATTCTGCACTATTTCTATTCTATTTTATTTACTTGCAATATTATCTGTTTTATTGGGCTGCACTGTTTGAGGAGCCTGTGACGTAAGATTTTCATTGTCATAACTACACTGCAGCGATGCACAAATGACAATAGAAGCCTTGAATCTTGAATCTAATATATATTTTTAACTTTAAAAGGTTGTTACCACATTTTTTTAAATAAAATTGTTCGATAAGCATGCAGTATCAGTAGACATTTTTCAGTAATGGTGATTTTGTTTGTGTTCGTTTTGTTCTTCCAGGTGACCAGTGCTGATTCACCAAGTACAGGAAATTCAGCCTTGAGAGAAAGCTCAAAATCCAAAGTGAAGACTTACTGGTCTGAAGGCAGCAAGGCAGTCTCCATCAGCCGCCTGCTGTCCCAGAGCTTCTATGGCAAAGAGAACTTCACCTCTCTGGATCTGAACTATGACGAGGCCGACTCGTTCTCTAAACGGGACCAGTGGAGCTGGCTTTACAACACGTCCAACCCCCGCGACCCTCGATCCAGGACCAAGCGGAGGCCCATCGTCAAGACCGGCAAGTTCAAGAAGATGTTCGGTTGGGGAGACTTCCACTCCAACATCAAGACGGTGAAGCTCAACCTTCTCATCACTGGTAAAATCGTGGATCACGGTAACGGGACATTCAGCGTCTACTTCCGCCACAACTCCACCGGTCAGGGCAATGTTTCCGTTGGACTCGTTCCTCCAACCAAAGCGGTGGAGTTCCAGGTCCACCAGCCGTTCCACCACAATCACCACCAGCAGCAGCAGCAGCAGCAGCAGCAGCAGACGGCTCTGGAGACCAAGGACAACAAGCTGTTCAACTGCAGGGTGGAGTACGAGAAGGTGGAGAAGGGCACCAGGAACTCGCTGTGTGCCCACGACCCCTCGCAGAGCTGCCCTCAGGAGCAGACCCAGAGCCACTTGTCCTGGCTGTGCTCCAAGCCCTTCAAAGTCATCTGCATCTTCATCACCTTCTACAGCACCGACTACAAGCTGGTGCAGAAGGTGTGTCCAGACTACAACTACCACAGTGACACCCCCTACCTCCCCACCGGGTGATCACAAGACCAGACAAGGACACAAAAAAAATAAGAAAAAAAGATGCTGGGACAGGCTGTCGGATCTTGAGCTATGTCAGATTATTTGAATGAAAATGAAGTCAAGACACTTGAAACGTTGACAGGTATTATTACAGCTAACATATCCTTGATGCAAGACTGATATTGCTTCAACGAACAGACCCACCCAGAGGTCATTATGAGAGCATTTAGGGAAGCATTTATAGGCTTGCAATACTCTTATTATATGCATAGCTGCTTACATTGAAAGGAAATTCTCAAGCCAACCGCAAAAATATGCTGATTGTATTTATGTAAATATTGAGGGTTCCACAAAAAGACCAGAAAACAATTTTATTAATGTTTTCTCCTGCTAATTTGGTTGTTTATGTTGATAGTGCATTTCCGTCTCAATCACGCTTTCTGTCTTTTCCAATCAGTCTCTGGTAATCATTGCAAACACGTAAATGTCAATGCAAATAAGAAGAATCTGTCAGTATGCATTAGAGTGCATAATGGAAAAGCAAACATATTTTGAGTGGTGTTGTTTTCTGCAGTGTGATTGTTAGAGTGAGTATACCTCTCGGATAGTGTTGTTGGAATCTCGTCCATGTTCATGCATGAACCAAATGTGGTAAACAGCCGAATAACGTCCATCTATATTTCCATGTTATTGCAGCTGTCAGAAATAATCGTCATCATGTCACCGGAGAAAAAAAAAGGTATAAAAGTCTTTCTATTTTGTGTATTGTGTTAGCAGTTCTTAAGCCACAGCAAATGACACCAATGGAGGCTCAAAGTCAAACACAAGCAAGTCAATGTGGTAATAAATAAATACAACCTGCAGAAGACACAACATTACAGAGACACACACGATCCTTCTTTTTGCACTGCTCCTTAAAAAATAAACGTATGTGTACTTCTGTTTTCTTAGTCCTGCACTTCCATTTGAGACATTTAGCGTGCTCTTTTTCGTGACTAAAACAAGTCAAGCAGAGATGACAGCGCCACAACGTCCCTGCAATATCCAAAAATATCTGTACACCTTGGAGTAATCATTTATAAAACGTGCTGAATTATGGGAGACAAACAGGGTCAAAAGTGTTTCAAAAAGTTAAAAAATACAAAATAGAAATAAGAAGAGGCAACATTGGTGTTCATCTAAAAAAGAACAATGTGAGAGGTGGTAAATTGTGTTTCCTGCTCCAGAGGAGACACAACATACACTAAACAGCAGGAACTAATCACACATTCCACCTATCCAACATTTGCACCTCTGGTTATCAAACAAAAAAAGAGAAATTCTGGATGAGACTAACACTGGCTGTTAATGATATTGGATGTTCCAATTGGCTATTAAACCTTCATTACATAAATTGGGAGCCACTGGCTCCATGTGAAGCATTTAGAGGGAATGAACACAGTGAAAGTGGGAGCTCTGCAGAGTCAACACCATCCAAAGAAGGAATTAAAGTGCCGATGGAAAACCTGTAGAAAAAGCACAAATGTGCACCTAGGGGCGCAATCACTGCTGTCTATTTAAATTCAGTGCTCTGACACAGTGTACGCTATGGTATATGCAACTCAGTAACTGCTAATGGCAGCCTGGACCACATCCAATATGCCAACATGGGGTGTATTTTCTGACAAGGCAGGCCAAAGAATAGGGGTCTGCCTGTGGGATGAGTGAGCATAAAGAGGAATTTATGATGTGGAGGAACAAGGCTGGCAGAAATCACTGGAAGCACCTGACTCGTAAATTGAGAGCATGTTTCTGTCACCCAGAAGAAGGAATGACTAATGTCTCAGATTGCTGTTTGGGCCAGTTCTTTCATCTCAATAAAGTCACTTTGATATCCCTCCCCCCCCTACCCAAATGTGCCAGGGACAGTTTGTTCAGCTTCAGAGAATTAAAGCAGCACTTTGCTGAAACAATGCAGCCTCATTATGCACATAATCTTACAAATGTAAACAGTCTGGCACAAGTGTTTGGGTGTGAGAGCAACTCTGCGATGGATCTGTTCCCGACTGATGCTGTCTGAGGGCAACAGAATGTACTGTGTTGTGTACAAGCCACATTATTAATGGACAGATTTATTCACAGATATGATTTAAAGCTGCACTACTCAATCCTTAAACAGCGAAACAAATGACTTGCGTAATGTGAATTGTGTGACAAACCCACACGTTGCTTTTGCATGATGCTGAACAGCGTTATAACATCTTTAAGCTCATTGTTTTGGTTTTCATGGCCCACAATTTCACCGTTTTGATTCACTTTCATTTCTCTCATCGACCCCAGCAGCAGGCAACTGTTTTTACAGGAACGCTCACTGTACGATTACTGCCCTGCACCAAACAGACAATGTTAGATACAAGCTAGCGAGCATAATGTAACGTTTAGCAGCTAAAGAGGCTGATCATTTCCCTCGGGAGTTGGTAGAAAGCAAAGGAGTGTGAATATTTGACTTCAATTTGCAAGGTGGCCAGAAACACCCATGAATACTAACATTGTTCTGTATCTGAGTAAATGAAAATGTTGTCAAACTAATGAATAAATGCAGGCTTAAGAGTTTGAACATTTTCTTTGTAAATCAGCATTTTGTTCTAAAAGTATTGCAGATATCATGATGTTTTACTCCAAACTTTACTGCCAACGACAATATTTAGCATTTGGAAGAAATGAATACCTTAGATTTAGTAGTTTAGTCTAGTATTGGTCCTTTTATTAAAATATCTGTCAATTAAATGGGAGGGAATGCAAGTTCCAATTTTATGTTCTGGCTTTAAGCGCTATGGGCTAATCTTTTGTTAATTTTCAGATCACTGATAGTACCTTCAATACAACTTAATTTGACGATTAAACAGGGGGGATGTATAAAGAAGAGACATCTAATTAAAACAGAGATGTAAGCTCGATCCAATCTTAAATATCTAATAACTTAAATTCAGATGCAAATCACTGTCTTGAGAGTAATTGACCAAAACGGAGAGGACAGCTTCTTCTTTAAAAGCCAAGATTTCTTAAATTATGTTAATCTGAAAGCACCAGTTTATCCAGAAACAAGAAGAACCTCCAAGGAATGGTCAGTTTATGTATGAATGAAAGCGACATCATTACAACCCGGCAGTGTTTGAACGTCTAAGTTATCTTCGGGTCCAGATCTTCTCCCTCGGTTCAGTCGTCCTGGGCCGGAGCCATTCATGCCTGCCGTCTTTCCCCCAGCTCGCCCACAATCCCTGATTAATGTGGTCTGGGCGGGAGCTGTCAGAAATGGCAGAGAGAATCATGGGATTTCTCCTTCAGAGTCCCAATGACACCCAGCAGCTGCAGGAGTAAACAGATGACTAACCACTGGCCTTTTGGCAGCCTGTGGAGATTCACACGGAGGGAGGGCTGCGAACGCCACTTTGACATTTAGGTGGATTACAAGTTCTTGGGTTCTGCTCTCGTGGTGTCAGAGGTGGTTGGCATAGTAATTATTTGCGTCTTGGTTTTTCTCCGCTTGACCCCCAACCGCAGTGAAAATGTACAGATTTGTTTTTCTCCCACTTACAGACAAGTGAAATGTTTATTGTAAGACATCCTGACGAGCCTCATTTACAAGCAAATCACATTTTGTTTGCACTGCTACAGAGGAAATAATACGTGTCTTACAACAAGCAATTGTCATTTCAGATCATGTGCTGCTGCAGATTTCATTTCAAATCTGGGGCTGAAGCTGTCCTGGGGCACAGTTTTGTGTGAGGTATTGACATATTAAAGGCTCCATCAGACAATGGCTCGTGTTTTTTTTCCTCTTTTTTTTCAAATCACAAATAAATTACTCTCCTCAAAACACTATTACTCCGCCGGAAATGAAAACTCACTCGTTGTGAATGTCTCATATCAGGTAAAAACTGGAGAGAATTAATTAACCTTTGTCATTTTAATTGCTTTAGTGACAGCTGTCCTTTGGTGCCGGAGCCATCCTAATGCACATACTGTGGGCTTGTCAATTACTTTCCCAGTGAATAGATTAAAACGCCACAGAGGATAGAGTCATTTCATTAGTCTGACTTAATGCCCCCCAGACATAACCAGGTACGAACACTTCGCCCCTAAATATGCAGAAAAATGAACAATACTATTAAGCCCCTATGAATCGAATGAATGTGGCAACATGAAATTAAGTTTACGCTCTATTTAACTCTGTCCTGCTGTTGCTATTATTACATTTGGTATACAGATTTTTCTTTGGAACATTGTGATAAATGAGAATAATTTTTTAGGCTTTTAATAAAGGTCTCACAGACTGAAATGCGGGGGACCTGCATGCATGGCGCAGCTAATTGCTCTAATGGATGTTAGAATCGTAACGCTGTCAATTCTTATGGTTCTGGATAATGGCTGACAGCAGCGACTGTCTAATTCTCCCATTTTGCTCTTTGCACATCTATGATCTAATGCTCCTCAGCTCATCATGAATCTGAAAGAAATTAGGCCGCTTTCAAATATCTGTCAGCTGAATGTCTCGGCTGCTTTCAGCACTAAATGCACACATCTCCACTCTTTAGCACATGATATGAAGACAGGAGGCACATTATCAGGCTGCTAAAACCTCTTCTTTGACGGACGGGGAGGATTTTGTCAGATACTCGTGCATGTATGAGTATCAGGGGCACTGTTATTAAATTATAATGAATACAAAATAAGATTACATTCTCAAGATTGCTGATGTTACAGAATGTTAAGAAATAGTAAGGAATTCAACAATTACAGATGAAGGGTGTATACTGAACATCTTCAGGGTTCACTATAGCACAGATCCATCATGGGTTTACCTTAACCTGGGCCAAGGGGTGGAAAACCAACACAGACATTTTCCACTTAAAATGTGTGACAGTTTTGAGGTAGATTGGGTCAAAATTGCAATATTTGAGTATTGGCAAGTACCACAGTATTACTGTATAGAGAATCATATTAACAGTGGGCATAAGCAACCAAATGTCTTTAGTTGGATTTGAACCCAGATGTTTTATCTAACAATGGGTATTGTGTTAAGTTCACTCAAAATTACATAGGTGGCTATGGAACCAGTGGTTTCTAAAGTATTTCATTTTATATTTATATTATGTGTTAGTACTGAAACAGTTAATTGAAGAAAACAAATATACTGATCAATTAATTGTTTCAGCTGTTAGGGCTGCAACTAATTAGTTCTGCTAAAATATCACAAGCATTTGAAAAAGATATGCTCATTGCAAGTTAACCGAACCTGAAGGTGATTGTTTGTTTCTTCTGGCACACACCCAATCCTATTACACTTGCAATGAGATAAAACGACACAATTCTTGTGTTTGAGAAGCGGGAAGCAGAAACTATTCAGTATTTCTGCTGGAAGATTGACTTTAAAGATCCAAAATTCTTTCCTCAAGTAATAGTTGTAACACTTATTGAGACAATTGTATCCATTTTGTCCACTTTCAAAAATGTGCATAAAATGGTTTACTATATGTTTAGCATACAACCCGTATCTATCCTTGGACATAAAGAATATGGAGGTAAAAAATAAAAGTATGTAATAATAACGTATCAAGCAGGAGTGTTCAAGCTTCCCAACTGTTCCACAAATTGCTGTTTTCTCCGTTTTATATGGTTGTAATTTTAATATCTCTGGATTATGGACTGTTCAACAAAACAAGTGATTTGATTTTGTCTCCTCAGGCTGCAGGAAATTGTGTTGGACATTTTTTTTCAAAACCTTTTATGGACTATGATGATAAAATAACAAATAATTAAAAGCAAATTAAGAGATTGATTCATTGCTAATAAAAATAATAATTAGTTAAAGGCCTTAACAAATCTGATTATAGGAGGACCTAATCCTCTTTAACTTTAAACAGAGTCTTTTGTTTATCCTTTAGAGTGAGTACACAGGTGCAGTTCTTCTGTATTTATACTTTATGTTTCATGAAATTGAACATTTGAAGAGTTAATGTATGATATCATTGGTTTTATAAGACGTAGAGGCAAGCATATTGAAGAAAATGTAAGTGTTTTTATGCTTCTAAAACCTTCCTGTTTCCAAAATAGATGTTAAAATGTTATATAAATATATATATATATATATATATATATATATATCCTTTATTTAACCAGGTAAAAGAAATAACTTAACGAAATGATTTACTATAACTGATAATATTAATGATAATCGTCCCTGCAGAACATTGCTACCTTTGACTTCAGAATCTGAAAGTTGTATTTGTTAATCAGATTTGTCCTCATCAGGTTTCTCATCAGTCTTGTATTTTGGGGGGAGGACAGGGAACATCAATGTGAAGTTTCTCAATTCTTTTGAGATGTAGGTTTAACAAACCAGACACACAAGTATTGATGTCAAAGGTGTGTTTGCATTTCACAATGACATGAGATATAAGAGGATTACATGGCTCATGAATATGGCCCGTTTCTATCCCGTTCTTTTGCTATCAGACATCTTCATCTCTATCCATAACAGCCTGTCGAACGGCACAAAGACTGATGTGCTCGTCTCTGAATACCTCCGATTTAATTTCAGTTAAGAAAGAAAATAAAAATGTTGTCTGATCTGCTGAAAATAAGTGTGTGTGTGCCTGTGTGTGAGTGTGTGTGGTCCTTTCACGAGCAGCTGCATCTCACAAAAAGAGCAACTAGTTTAAAATCTATTTGTATGTCACATAACGCTGTCAGTGTGTATTCCTTGAAACAACAGCAGAAAGAGGTGATGATTGCTGAATATCACCTTGTCAAAAACCTCACAGATGTATGGAGGTAGGTGATGCTATTTATACTAAACAAAGACACAATAAACAACACACTTGTATTTTTCTCCACAATTGACATCTTCAAAAGTTCAGTCAAAATCACCAAGGTGTTAATCTTCACCACAACACCTGGTTATTTGTATCGAAACATCAAGGATTTGCAGTCAGTGTTAATTGTGAGAGCCCATACGAAAAGCTGTCCACATGATGATAAGACCATTTTCCCGTGTCACAGCCCAAATATATAGGAGAGTTTTCCTTCACCGTCCTGCCTTTAAAACAGGCTGGCAGGTAAAACAATCAGGGCCAGCCTGCACCGCGCCCGGGCTTCGTTTGCCATTGATTTATATCTTAAACAACCTCTCCTGGTGCTTCCACTGCTAAAGGTGAGACGCACAGCCAGTGTTTGTGACAGAGATGGACTAGGTGCGGTGGCAAGAGAGAGAGGGATGATGCGGTTTTTAAAAATGCATCACCATTAAATCAAAGAGTAACCTTGAATGAGTTCAGGCCAGTGCTGGCATGGTGACACGCTCTGCCCTCAGCATTCGGTGCCACGGAGCATGCCAAACAGCGGGGAGAGAGAGAAAGCTGCAACGCGGTGATACAGGTTAGAGCGGTGGTGCTGGGTAGCAGGCCAGCTCCACGCAGACCAAGGGCACTCACACTGACATTTTGTCCAAGTTTGAGCTCAACATGTTGGAGACAAACGTATATAGTCTGAGAGACGGTGATGTCCTTGCAAACTGCCTTGGCAAAGTTGACAACAAAACCTTGTTATCACTTGAACTTGTGAAAAAATGTGTGCACAGATGGTGCAAAAAACAGTTCAACATTTGTGATACCTGAAGTTTGACTAAAACCTGCTCTGACCTTTTTCTCTTTGTCTCATACTCTTGCTTATATGTCCAATAAAAAAAAAAAAGACAAGGGTTTAGGGTAAAGAAATGTTTCCATAATGAGAAAATACCTAATGTGAATATGAGATTACTTGTATTATTCCTGTGCGCTGCAAGACAAACTCCCCAAGCTATTACATGGGTTTGAGCAGAGCAGACTACAAAGCATTAGAGTGTAGCCTAGAGGAGGACAAATTAAACCCCACTGGTCCTTCAGCTACAACAGCTGAACTTTACATATTACTCGCTCATGCAGATTACTAAATCAAGGAACTACATTTATTTACGCTTTTTAATAAAGCACTAAAGCCTCAGAGGAATTTTTCTTTTATTAAGACGCCTGGTAAAATGGCTGTGCAACTGCTGAGTCCCTCTAAAGTACCCATATTTCCAGTAAATAATGTCTTCTGGGCTGTTATGGTATACATAAAACAGTTGCCGGTGCATGAGGACAGACTGAAGTAGTGTGCATATATTAGACATAAAAATGTGTTGCAACATCCTTTTAGATTAGATTTCTGGGCAGAAAACTATTTGCGGTATATAACTTATTTTTAAATCTAACTTCCTCTCCACTTCTCCCACATTCATTGAGACATGTCATCCATCTATCTCGGCCTGCGGCTGCAGTAGTTCCTCGACCATGAGTGGCTGCTGCAGCGGGGCTGTATTTCAGCATGTTGAAGTGCATGGAGAATTCCCATGAAGGGTAAGGGATTATGGATTTTGGCCTCTAAGCTGCCTGGATGCCCAGTGAGGATGTCTCTGAGCGTAGTAATCTTCAAACACCACGCAGAGTGATGAGTGGGCACTGAGGACTTCTACTCAGGATCTAAATGTGTTCCAGCAAGTTACTGGTGAGAGAGAGAGAGGGATAGAAAGCGAGAGAGAGAGAGAGAGAGAGAGAGAGAGCGAGAAAGAAAACACCATTTGGTGCAGAAATGGAAAGGATCGACGCAGTGGCTCCTTCAGGCGAAAAGAGACACTTTTGATCCTGTGACCCGTTTTTGAGCTATAGTGTGTGTCGAAAACTCGCGTCGAGCAAGGGATCACATTGGAGTGGTGCAAATGTAAATGTCATGGTTCTCCATCACCACACATAACTGCGAATGGAACAAGTCAATTGAGCAATTTTTGGGGTCAGGTCGGGCACTCTCCGGGGGCTGCAAACCTTCATAATGAGGGCACACTCAAGTCTGGTTTAGACTGTGTGTCCCAGAAAATGTGCTTGCCAATCTGGCATGAGATGGTGTACAGTTTGAGAATGAAAGAGGAGGCTCTGAAATACAAATAACATCTCACAAGCGAAGCACAGAACAAAAAGTAGGAGTAAGGAAATGTCAGAGAAAATCAATAGTGACGCACGTCCCTGATCAATATCAGAAAGGAATTTCTCTGACTCGGACTTGATTGAATTAAACCCCCAACAGCATCACTTAATTTAAGGCCCTGATTGTTTTCCTGTCTTATTTAAGTGAACTCAAATGGCTTTGATACCATCTTGAATGTGGAGATAAGGTGGGTAAGTGCAGGAGGGGGATCAGATGGGGTGAAGGACACCAGTCTTTATGGAGATTATATCCTCTCTTCAAGAGACGCGTCTACCTGCTCGTATCACAAGCCTTGATATGCAGTCAGAGGTCAGGGATGGAAATATGCCCAGGCATGCTGGAGAACTTCCTTTGGCGAATCGGACTTTATTACGGTACTAAAAATGCAAAATCACCCACTGTAAAAAACATGCGTGTTTCCGTGTTGCACAGAGGGTGCAAGCAGCTGTATGATGCAGCAAGTGACCTCAGGCTGTTCAAGGATCAAAGGCTTCAACAATCCTTTGGTGATAATCAAATTAAGTCTGCAAAGCTCAACATAAAAAGCATTTTCCAAATATAAATACACATACCGCTCTTTACACGTACTCCAGTTTACTGATCAGTTAAATTGTCTGCATGCTGCTCACACACTCCTCCTGACAGTGCAGCACAAATACTGTCCAAGGCAACAAACAGGTACATCAATTTGGAGCATGACAAGAAATTCCCTTTAGGTGACAACAAAATGTACATGCTATTAGATCAGCTGCAGTATAGTGTGATGAAATAAATTGAAGCCAACAGATGAAAGCTCGGGGGCCTCACACGGGAGAGAGGAGACTATTAAAAGGTGCACTTCCCTTCTTTTTATGTTACACTGCCATCCTTTGGACGGATACAGAACTAAGCACCGCTAGAGGTTTCATGAGCTGAGTGATGGTGGTCTGCACCAGGCTGCTGGAGAAACGGGATGTTGCAATTTTGTTGCAATTAGTAATTAATTGAAGGAGTTTAATTTACCATTGTTTGAATATGGATGATTGCTTTACTACTATTTATTCTGGTATATGATTGTATAGTGCTCTAATGACAATACTGCCACTCTTGATACTGTATGATGACAGCTATTTGAAGTCATGTACCATTTGCTTTATTTAGCTTTAACCATAAATGATTATAATCTTGTACCTTCTTTATCTATCTGTGCCTAAACAGACACTATACTGAGGGGTTAATTAAATGCTTATTTTATTGTAGGCCTATCTAATTTACATAACGTATAATTTTTTATTTTTTATAATTCTTATCCGATTGAATTTTTCTCAATGACATCTTCAAATGTCCTAATGCTAGTTTGTACTAGTAAAGCAAGGTGGTTTAAAGAAAGTAGATTATTATGATTATGATTTTATTTTTTATGTCGGATTATCATTATTGTTTTGCTAGTCCACAACCGCACGAGACAATCAGTGTTTATATTAGTAATATCTGTTTGCACGAGACAAACATCTGAACGTGATGCGCGCGGAATCAGGGGAGCGCCGCTGATGACGTCAGTTGCATGCAGAATTGAATGAGCAGCTGTGTGTACACACACACACACTACAGCAGGGCCTACATCCAGAGCTGCAGCGCGAGCAACGATGGCAGGAATATAACGACATTTCATTTAATACATATGATCAGGTACGTGTGTGATATTCCCTTATTTTCTGATTTGATATGCTCATTTATATCGTGATATCTAAAGGCGACGCTTCGTGTCCGTTCAGTGCGCTACAGCAAACCAGGCGTTGTGTTTATTCTGGTGCGGCGAGGATGTATTGTACTCGTATTTATATAGGCTACGTCATTATGCGCTGGTTCATTTACCTCTAAGTGCATATTAATCTAAAAGCATTTATTCCTTCCTTGTTATTAAGGTGGCGCGTTCATCGCATCCCATCATCACATTAAAATGAGTCGTGATGACGCGCGAGCTGTTTGTAAAATAATTCATTATTCATGTCAGCTGATGGACGGCAGGGTTTGCACTTCTGGAAAACATCCGGTTACTTAGTCAATGTTTTCAAATCCTCCCTCAAAAGCTCGGTTGTGAAATTGTCTCTGGTTAATTAATGGTTAACACACCAGGGAGGAATGGTCGAAATACAAAATAAACCTCAGTCACACCTTGTTATGAGTCAGCCAGTGAGTTTGAGTCTCTTGCTTAAGGTGTTCAGAGGTGGAATAAGTACATATATACTAATTGTTGAGGTACTTTCCTTTGTAGTTTCCTTTTGAAGCTACTTTATACTTCTACAACATTATTTTCTTCGCTTTAACTGACAGGTTGTAACTTTACAATATTGATTTAACCAAGTATCCATCATATTCTGCAATGTACAAAATTAGACACAAAAAAAAAACAAGCTGCAATTGATTTATAACAATAAGCGTTCTGCTGAGTTTTGTTTGCTCAACATTTGGCAAAAGAAAACAAAGTGTTACCACTGACCCTGGTACCCCGTTCCTCACTACATCTGCTATCCAGAAGCTATTTCATCCACTCCGCTTTCTCCACAGGAAATCTGCAAAAAATGGAGAGAGGACATTTGTGAGTACATTTAAACTTTTGTGTTCACACTATTTTTCATACCAATCCATGAGGTTATACAGCAACAGTCATAACATTGGTTCATCCTCTGTGTCATTGCAGTGGCTACTCCCAAGACTATCTTGACCGCTTTATCCAAAGCCAAGACTCGTCTGTTGTGAACAAGTTCCAGCAGAAGTACTGGAAGACAAAACAGACGCTCATCAAGGTCACCGGGAAGAAAGAGGACGAACATGTGGTTGCGTCAGATGCAGAACTGGACGGCAAGCTGGAGGTGAGGAGGAATATGAAAATGTGGTAGTTTTACTAAGTGACTAAGGGAACAGAAAGTCAGGCCGCAGTCGCATCACAGAAACATTAAGGCACAGTGGGGAAACTTCCCCTCAGGCACTCTGCAGTGACTTAAATGGCTTTTTGATTCACACTATGCTAGGATTAGCTTGAGGCTTAAAACGTACATTAGGCTGCCTGTCCGACCGCCATCATCTAAACCTCCATTTCAGGAGCGAAGTGAGTTTATGGCTGAAATCGATAGCTTATAAAAGCTGGGAAAACAGCCTTAATTTAGGGCAGGGCCTCGATGAGCGCTGTGATAAACTCAAATAACTTCATGTTTTTAACCTTTATGTGGCATTTTAATACTTCTATTTTTACCTCATAAAAGGCTTTAGGTTGCTCGAATTCACTTGTAGATTGAAATCCTTGAAGTATTATAGATTTAAGGTGACATCTGTGATCATCATATTCAGGCAATGTACTACACAACTTGCTAAACTGAGCATTACCCCCACAATTATCAGGCATTTTGATTTTATGCTGATTTATTTTCACCCACAGGTTTTTCACTCCGTCCAGAGAACATGCATGGAGCTGCTAAAGGTCATTGAGCAGTACCAGAGGAGGATATGCTGTAAGTATTTGCTCAAATAGAAAATGAATAATAAAAGTATGAACTCTCAACAGAGTGCATGCAAGCCCATATTCCATAAACATCAGTGCTCCATGAAATGCTTTGTTAAAGTGCTTTAGCATGTAAATATGTTATTATATTATTAACATTTTAACTTCAGACACAAAAACATAAATATATCTGTTCCTACCATCTCTACTATGCAGTCCTTTCCCAAGAGGAGAACGAGCTGGGACGCTTCCTGCGCTCCCAGGGCTCGCAGGATAAAACCAGAGCTGGAAAGATCATGCAGGCCACGGGGAAGGCTCTCTGCTTCTCTTCCCAACAGAGGTAGGCAACATGTGTACAATTGTGAGTACATGAAAGATGTGTAACACACATCCAGATCATTTACATAAAAGCTCCAGCTGCACTAGATAAAGTAAAGGTCAGTCATTTTGGTAAACTATCACCCAAAAATATGGTGATGTTACTGAAAATATGGAGTGTTTTAATTGCCCAGCTGTGAACCCAGAGTTAGTTATGTTAGGAAACTTCAGCCCACAGGATTCGTATAATAAAAAGATCAAAGCAGAACACGTTTCCTCTACAGCAAAATGATTGGAATTATTTGATTGCTGTGCCACACCCTGCTAACTGAAAACAATGAATCGAAACAACCACACCTAATGAATCATAATACTCAAGTGTAACATTTTCAGGGTCATACCCTTAAAATACAAATGTAAACAAATCTTATTTTCATTAAGAGCATTGGTAGCTCTTATGTTCTGCTAGTGATTTGGTTTATCAAATGTAAATATAGTAAATATTACTACTTTTCCTTTGTTTAGAATGTACTTTGTGTCTTTACCAAGAGGGATAAACACCATTTGGTTTAACTGATTCTTCAAGGGGTCTATGATTGACTTTACTATTTAATTTTGCCAGACGCCCCTGCTGGGGTTGGAAAAGCCTTTCCCCTTGTGGCTTCAAATGATTCAGCAGGCTTTACTATGAACTATAAAAGGTCAAAATTGAATTCAAGATTGTTGAGGACATGAGATATGATCAACTAATGTCTAAAACCAAGGTTGTAATGATAATGTTAAACTACTCGCGTGCTTTAATTGAATACTTCATTTACACTCTACATCCTTCACAGATTGGCCTTGAGAAACCCTCTGTGCCGCTTGTACCAGGAGGTGGAAACGTTTCGCTATCGAGCGATCTCAGACACGTGGCTGACGGTGAACCGGATGGAGCAGTCCAGGACTGAATACCGCGGAGCGCTGCTTTGGATGAAGGACGTTTCACAGGAGCTGGATCCGGATACTAGTAAACAGATGGAGAAATTTCGCAAGGTTTGTCTTAGGACAGGAGGAAGAGTCAAAGGTCAGACAAATTGGCCTTTTCACAGCAGACATTTTCATATTTTAAAATGGAAATCACAGATGTAACTAAGAAAATTGCGTTTCATGAAGATTTGCTTTTTTTTCCAGTTTTCCAATGACGTTATTAACGTTGCTTTCCTACTATGACAAATCAATGTCTGATGTGAAAAACATTTATCTACCTGGGCAATCGCTCTTCAAGGTTTTTAGCCTCCACAGAGTCATGAAAACAGAAATTCAATTCAATTCAAGTTTATTTATATAGCCCAATATCACAAATCGTATTTGTCTCAGAGGGCTTCACAAATCAACAAACACAATCGACAATGTAAAAGCAATGTAAAAACAACAAACATATCTTACAAGATACATGTGAAAATACCAATGAAAAAGGTACATAACACACAAATACAGTTAGAGTACAATAATTAAAATTCCATAAAACGAAGTGATGTCAGAAACCTGCCAACACAGTGTGTGAGAGAAAGATAGCATATTCTGTCTGCTCCAACAAGCCATCTGCTGTAGGACTACCCATTTGTATCATTAATTAATCTGTCAATTATTTTTTCAATTAAATATTCGGTCTAAAAAATGTCAGGAAATATTGGAAAATGTCAAAGGAGACATCTTCGTATGTTGTATGCTTGTTAAGTATTTCAAATATCACCAGCTAACTGAGTAATTGACTAATCGTTTCAGCCATAATTTGCTGCAGTTCCTAAGGCCGCACAAACAGCACAAAGCAGGAAAAATAAAAGTGAAAAACAGCCACTAGAGGGCGCAACACACCATCCAATGCTGGTCTATTGACCAATACCACTGTATCAAGGACCCAGCATGCTCTTTTCTGCTGACACTTGCACAAAAGTCAACTCCACATTTTGTGTTTTCACAGTTTGACCCCGTGTGATACATAATACTGGGTTCTTATCTTCAGTTGGGAAATGTTCTTATCTGTTTTATCTCAGGTTCAGGCCCAGGTGCGCACTACAAAAACAAGCTTTGACAAATTGAAGACCGATGTCTGCCAGAAAGTGGACCTGCTGGGAGCCAGTCGCTGCAACCTCCTCTCTCACGTCTTAACCACATATCAGGTATACCACAAATCCCAGCTGTTTGCATACACTCCACTGATCTTGAATAGGGTGTTTTCAAAGACTGTGCCACATGCGGTTAAGCCAGGAAGGAAGACAAACATGAAGGGAACAAAGACAGTGCATTGGAGATGTAACTGTCAGACACAAGGATGTGAATCACTGTTTCCTCTGTTTTCAGACAACACTTTTGCACTTCTGGGAGAAGACATCCCACACTATGGCAGCCATTCATGAAAGCTTCAAGGGCTGTCAGCATTATGAGTTCTCCACTCTTAAGGTCAGAGAACGTCTTGACCTGAGCAGATAAGACCTAAATTCAGACACTTAAGTTCTCAAGAATCAGCAACTAACCATGATCAGCGACTTTCTTTCAGACCTTACAAGGCCCCATGGACAAGATCGCTAAGAAAAAAGGGAAGAAGAGAATTAAAGCAGTGGCTGAAGATGGAAAGAAAGCAGAGCCCACAGACGACCAGTGAGTAATCACATCCTGATCTTTCCTCATGCAGGTAGACCAAACATGTGCATAACGACAGGGACATCTGAGGATCTGTTTATAAACACTGAACCAGCCTGGAAACAGTATCTTACCCAACAGCTGCTTTCTGTATGGGTCAAATGTTGTGAACTGATTTGATGTCATCTTTACAGACTCATCTCATTAGAGAATGAAAACGGCGATAAGACCAGAGAAGGTAAAACACAATGCTACCAAATCTATGTAACTGCAATATGTTTTAGAGTATTACATTATCTGGAAATAAACTGCAACTAACAATGATTTAACGATCAGTCTATAAAATGTAAAGCCCAATTTGATGCTTTAAAGTTGTTTGTTTTGTCTGACCAACAGACCAAAACAATAAAGATATCCAGTTAACTTTAATAGAGCAGTAATATAACAGTCAAATAATAACATTTGATAATTTAATATAGGTAACTTTTTTGACATTTCTACCTAAAAAATAACTATTAACTATGAATGTTATGCCAATGAACTAATCAGCTCTTTCTCATTAAGACATATCAAGATTAATTTAACACCTATGCCCCCAATGTACAAATGAAAGCACAGCATCGCATACTGTAGATAGTTTTGGGCGAGAATGAGACACAAGTTAATGCAGCCAATTAACAGAGAAATGTTCTGTAACATCACCATATTGTTATTGCTTACATACTCTGACCACTGTGTCTGATCATTATAGGGCATGGAGATAGTCTCTCTGCCTACTTAGAGTTCGAGGGAGAGGAGAAGGACAGCATGGCGTTGCTGAATGAGATCCTGGGCAGTACGTCTGTGGACGAGGGCGACTTCTCCAGAGAGTGGACCGAAGTGTTTGGAGACATGGAGGAGGGATCGAGCGCAGCATCAGGCACAGCAGCCGAGGCTCAGCAGAAGGAAAACTCCTTCTTTCTACCCTCTCATTTATTGGACCAGAGCTTGAATAATCTGCAGTCTTCCCTCTCAGGTCAGAAATTCAACTTTGTGTGCATTTGGGCTTGTGTGAGTCAGAGAAGAGGGACATGTTGGGCTTTTTGTATCTGAAGGACTACTTGTGGTTTTCCCCATCAGAGCGAACTGGCTAAAACATCTCACCTAGCAATCCTTATCCTAAATTAATTATGAACTTATATATTACTGAAACTAAATAATAAGCTATATTGTTTTACCATGAATGAGTGCATTAACCAAAATAGCTACTTATCCCATTGTAGCAAACTATTTCCACAAATGGAAAAGAGTGGATTTAAACTGATGCATGCCACATCTGTCAATGTGATAGAATAAGGCTATGACAAACTGGCATATAGATTTGCTTAACTGTAGGTAATTGCCAACTACTTTCCATTTCCTGTGGGCCTGGGCAATGGCTGCTAGCACCTCATCTGGTTTTGTTAATTTGGTTGGAAGGGTTTTGAGTTGCCTCACTATGAAGACGTAAAAAACCTACAGTATGTTAGTGTGTATCCCCTGGCTTTAGTATAACAGTCACCAAGGTAGTAGTTTAGAAAGTGTGTGACATTAAATTATAGTTCCTGCATGATTTAGAGTCAGTTTTGAAGACATGCTAGGAAAAAAAAGGAACAATGGAGTTTTTTTAAGCAGGGAAAAAGCATATAGTGTTTGGGATCTGTGGCAGGCAAGATGGCAATGAGTTTTGAAAGAGAGGCTGAGAGCCCGGCTGGTCAACAAAGCACACTGAATGTAATAGTTGTTACAGATTGA
Organism: Trematomus bernacchii; assembly: GCF_902827165.1. Classification (NCBI taxonomy): domain Eukaryota; kingdom Metazoa; phylum Chordata; class Actinopteri; order Perciformes; family Nototheniidae; genus Trematomus; species Trematomus bernacchii. Next base: position 4,971,986 of record NW_022987840.1, on the reverse strand, counting down.
AGTCCAAATTACAGACCCCAGAGCAGTCAACATCACAATATGAGGTCCCAGGAACTGTCAACAGAGTTCAATCAGACAGCATGCAAGGCAAACATCAGGCGCAAGCTAAAAACTAATTTAACACTTACAAATCTGACCTCTCAAAACGTATCGTACACCTACTGATCAACATTCAAATGAAGTTTGCTGTTCTGGGTAAAAAGTGCAGGGAAGACTTTGTTCTTGAAAACTAAATGAGGGTTTTTGCTGTTATTAAAGATATTGCAAGAACTACATTGCAGAAAGCATCACATGGGCCTGGCCTCCATTTGACCTAAAACATTAGAGCCCAAAACATGCAAATCCTTGAAAGAATCGGATTTTGATCATACAGCCCAAACAGCAAGATCGAAAGAAAAATGGCTTCAGACCAAGAATGTGAAATAAACCACAACAAATCTTCAAGGAGGAAAATCCCCAAATATTCACATGAGTCGAGCACCAGTTAGAGGGGAGCTGCATTTACACATTAAAGCTTCCAAACTAAAACTATTGAAAACATTTCAGCAGGATTTTATAGTCAAACATGTTGATGGTGTTATTCCACTCATAATTCCTGCTTCAACAGAACATGTCAATAAGAAGGGTACAGTGAAGGCAACACTAGTAGAGGGTGCTGGAGCTGAAAGTCTATATTGCACTAATACAAATAAAGGTTTCAAAAGGTTATTTAGTCCTTTAAGCCTGTTTGACTCTTTTGTTTGTATTTGGCGCATAGATTGTTTGTTACAAAATACAATAACAGCACATTCCAGCGCTCTCCCTGGGGGCCTTTAGTGTTGCTACATACTGTATTCTCTGGATCCACACAAGGATAAAAGACAAATACATGTGCCTGAAACAAGACCTCAAAGTTGTAATTGCAACTTCTGGCATGTATCTATGAATCCCCTAATATGATTTTGCAGTGATAAATGTTTATAATATTTCTGTTTGTTGGTCTATTATTACACGGTATTCTTCCACATCAGCGAAGTGTGATGATTTCTTTTGTGGATCATGCTTTGGCACGTTAAGCGTTTAATCTAAAATGTGCATCGTGTTCATTTCAGATCGGGCTGGGATCATTCCACAGCCCGTCGCCCAGGCAACGCAGCACTCATCTGGAGCCAATCAGGACCCTTCTAAGGCAGCAGTGAAAGGTAGGGCCGAGCCAAATGAGTAAAACAGAGGAAAGAAAAGATTAATTCAAAGAGACGTTTTCAACTGAAAGCTGTGATTATGGGGACTTTCAGAGTTTGTGGGTTTTTTCATTCATGGTTTCGTATATTAGCCGACGCAGTATTTAAAGGCAGGGGTTATTATTTATTTTCTTAGCCAAGGACTGCTTACAAGATAAAGAATAACTGGCAACTCTCTCCTTAATGTCCCTTGTAATAATTGTATGCAACCTATTCTTTACTGTAGTCTTAGTTATGTGAAATAACTCTTTAGAATGAAAATACATTTGAATTCGTTTTAGATTTTAAAAATATACATATTTATCGAATGATAAAGCCTCTTTGTATTAAAAAAAAGTATACATTGTAAGTCAAGGGAATGACCCTCACTGGTGTTGATATTTTCAGATGTGTGTGTGTGTGACAGTTACCCTTCTTTACTCGTTTCACAGACAAAGCGGGGACGTCAGCAGACCTCTCAGCGTGGTTCAACCTGTTCGCCGACTTGGACCCGCTCTCAAATCCAGATGCTGTTGGCAAAACTGACCTAGAGCACGAACTTCACAACGCGTAGTTATACGACCAAAACATGGTGATCTGAAATGGGTTCCTTTGTTGGTTGGTACAGCAGAATATCACTTTCACACATCCAGTGAAAAATCAGCCGAAACACACACACACAAAATGGTCTTCTCTTGAGGCATCAAGTAGACATTCTGCCAATCATGAAGTCAATTAATCAATAAACAGATAACTCACCTCAATCTCATACCCAAATATTTGTGGCGATTTACGAAATATTGAAGCAAACTTAATATATTTTTGGACAGTTGGCTAGAACACAATATAACAATCAGTGGAATAGGTATTTTCACTAAATCAAAAAAGTTAAATCTTATAATTAAAAATAAATCACTACCTTTTTGTTAAACCACATACAAATACAATATAAAAACAAACCGTTAGACAAAGAGGCAGGTACAAGCTTTCACAAAATGCCATATCATTACAGTATCTTATAACGACATGTATTTTGTTATAACAGGAGAAATGTCATAACAGGTAATTGATCAGATTGTATCTCTTGGTGGCTGTATTGCACTTCTGCAAAGTGTTCAACTAACGACTAGCAGCTGGAGTTCTTCCCATTGTGAAGAAAAGAAAGATTGACAAGCTGACCTTTTAGGACGTTTGCCTCTTCCGCTTTGGTTAAAAATAAAGGGTTATCATCGATACCTCAGTATGAGATCTGAAACAAGAAGCCTTCTACATTTGCTGCCTTGACATCTGTAGTCTCTAGTATCATGCTCCACATGTCCAGGTGTTAACGAAATGTTGCAACATCGTGAGAAAAGTTAGTGCAGTCAGGAAGAAATATTCAAATGTAAACTGATACATCATTTATTCTGCCAGCGATCGTCCTCGACTGAGAATTATTATTTTGAAATGTGTTTGCTACATGCTGTCTTTGTTAAGCTCTGTTGAAGATATTGCAGAATATATAAACATATCATTCATGTTTTACTGCATGTTGCATGTTTTATGTTATTCAGTAAGTGTCATTGAATGGATAATGTGTGTATTATTGTGAGACTTTTCATCTATTTATTTAACTCACTTGCTTAGCTCCCATTGAAAAAAAGAGGCAATTTTTAGTGGATAATTTTCAGACGCAAAGTAGACAGAAAGTTGGATAATCATGAAAATACAATCAAGTTGTTCCGATTCACATTACAATGCTGCATACATTATATGTCAGGTTAAGAGTCTTAATCTGATAACAAATAAACAATATAGAACCTCATCATTATTATAATTGGATTCCTTAGGTATATTGATATTTATTTTGGTGCAACTATGATGTTATAAGCCATGTGACGTGTTTTAATATTGAACATAAACCAAATACATTGATTGCCTTACCTTGACTCCTACTTGTACTTAAATGCCATGCTTCGAAATACTGATTCTAATTGTTGATGTGTCTGTCTTTGATAAGGCCTTTAAAAAGATGACATACCAATGCAAAGAGAGACTTTTTTTTTGGTTTTCTTTATTGAAAAACACACACACGATCTACATAAAAATGCATTGTACACAAGAGAACTGAGTCATCGTTGCCAAACATGGCAACCATTTCAACTGCACTGCACAATGAGCGTGTGAATCAAATCAGAAACAGTAGGATTAAAACTCTTCAAGCTGCAAGCAGAGGAGAGTATTTCAACGTACTTTGTGTGGAACGTGTTGCATTCTGTTCAAATGTGTGTTTTGGTGTGCGAAGGGCCGACGTTTTGGAATGAAACATTTACAAATTGTATCACTCCCATTCAAGTTCACCTGGTCTAAAATAGTCATGCTATTTTAAATAGTTGAGCATGGGCTGGTGATAAAGCTTAAGGTAACGTAAGGGCACATCTGGCTGGATCTGTATCTTGAGTCAAACTGTGTAACTGTTACACAACAATTGTAAGTGTAGCTTTACTACAAACAAAGATCAAGTGCACACTAAAGGTCTGATTGTTTTAACTTATAAAATAGTCTTAAATAAGAAATAGTGATTATCATTTCACTTCCAAGTAAGTGCTAAGGCTTCAATGATTATCGCGTTTGTTTAAAACACTTTGAACCAGTGTTTATATGTAGCTAAAATGTTTGTAAACAAAACAAAATGCACATAAACATTCTGCTTCTGGCACAGACATTGTGCCTGTTGTGTCCCAAAGCCAAGACATGCCTGTCTTGGCTTTGCAATTTGCTTTGGTACTTATTGAACTAAGGGGATAATCAGATGACATAACTGTCACCTTCTCAGTTTGGGAGGGTGTAGCTTATGCAGCTAGCTCTGCTAACTCAAGTCCTCACGGTTGACCTATGCAACAGCGTCTCTGGAATGTGTCGTTGCACCTGAAACTCTAACCTGAACAAGATAACGCAAAAGTCCTCGGTCACAAGGTGTGACACCAATTGGTCGATTCAGTCTCTAATTATCTCCCCCTCCAGTGAAAACACTAAACATTTCTGGAAAAGACTGGAATGTCTTCAGAAGGTCATACACACCGGGGAAAGGCAACATAGTCCAAGCAAATACATTCCACATGACCCGAGTTATTATTCTGTGTAGTGTGGGGCAATAAAACAAGGCAATGGGGGGGTTGTGTGCTTTGTGATTGGTTATTTGGTCAGTGAGAAACGGCTGATATTTTGTGTTGAGCTCATTAATAGTGAGCAGACCAGAAAAGCAGATCTCGGCCTGTCGGCCTGCCGGGTTGCAACGCTGAAGCAACTGCTGGTTTCACTAAGACATTGTGCTACAAATACTTTAACATAAACAAACAGGCCTGTATCATTCTGAGCCATGTCTTAACAAGTGCAAACATTGTAGTTAATGTGGGGCAATGTACTCTGACTGCAAGGCATCCTGATATACTAAATACATGAATCGTGCATGACCCACCCTGTCAAAAAGCTCACATATATGTGCTTAAGATTATCTTGCTAGCTAACATGAGTAGAATTTCTCTGATACTTCATAGCGGTCTGTTGTGATTGTTGAACATTTTTCTTTTTTTTGTAATTTAGTCTTGAAAATATTGTCATCTGTCACAATTATTATAGCAGTAGTATTTTGTTTTGCAAGGAAGGCGTAGCTGTTTTTGTTATGGGTGTTTTGTCACCGTACAGAGCAGAAGGCTAGGTTAGTGATGGGTGAAAGGAGGCGGGGCCAAGGTCAGAACACTCCTCACAACGACCAAACCACCGTGCCTGTGCAGCAGGATGCTGGTATCGTTATCCCACTTGGTGTTTGTCCTTTCTCGACCTGGACACTCCCTGCTGGCTAACGTTAATATAAGTGCAAGTTTTTTTTTTGTTTTTAGTTTTTCGATCCATACCACCTAACTATAGCAAGTGGTTTGGTTAGAGATACCTGAGAACTAGCTGGTGAGGACAAGCTGTGCTGAGCCATCTGTCCCTGCCTCTGTGTCGGGGCTCTGGCTCTCTGGGCCTGTGCTCGGGGCGCTGCTCCAGTCAGCCGAGGCCGCGAAGGTAGCTAGTGGTGCGCAGGGCAGAGCTGGGGTCACCTGAGGCCCTGGGCTGTCGTTGCCATGGAGACCGGGGGTGGCGGAGGAGCAGGACGAGGGAGAGACGGGGGAGAAGAGGGAGGTGCAGAGGAGTTTGACAGGGCAGAAGGCAGACCCCCTGGGAATGAAGTTCACCTTGTTTTTGTCGGGGCACGAGAAGAGAGGGAAGCCTTTTGATTTGCCAGACCTAAAGACAAGAGCGTTTGGATTCAATACACCTGCCCTGATCCCTGCCACCCACAATGCTAATGGGCTAGTACAGTGAACTGCTCTCTGCTTTTGTTTGTCTTCCACACAGGGTGCATTAAAAAACACATACAGATTGTGAAATAAAAAACAAGAAAAAATACTTACACCATCTCCTCGAACACTTTGATCTTCTCACAGCCCTCTGGAGGTTCCCGTTTGAACATGTAGCTGTTGTTAGGTTTGGGAGATGTGGCAAATTTGGGGAGAGGAGAACTGCACAGGCCGTCTGGAAATAAAGTAAAGAATATAATGTAAAAAAGGGAGAATAAACTGATCAATCTTGTAGCTGCAATTAACTTAGAGAAGGGCTGTGTATCACTTAAATATTTTTATACAAGTTTCTAGACAGATACACAATCAATACAGTTTTCAGTAGCTTGCTTCATGGAATATAGCGGTTCTTGTCTATAAAAACCCTTCGTAGTAAAGTAGGAGTAGTATTTCTTATTTGAAGTTGGGATATGGCTCTCATTACTGGGTGAAAGCCATCGAAAGACTCACTCTAGTTTAGTAACGGACGTTGTCTGGTTGCCGTTGTGTTTCTCTATATTTGCGTTTGCTGTGTCAGCCATATCTGTAGCTTCCTCTTGAATGCGTGATTACGATTTGGCATCCTGTCACTACGTTTTTACATGTTGGGGCCAAGAATAAATAACTGTCAAAATGATGATTTTTTTTTTTTCGGGTGGAAATGTATTGTGTGTTTGTAACTATCTGTAAGTCGTCACTTTTAGATGCATGTCAGTATCAAAAGCCTGTGACATAAGATTTTCAACAACATAATTACTCTGTAGCTATGTCAGTTTGACAATAAAGAACCTTGAACCTTGAACCAAAAGATACATAAGCAATAAAAAACTAAAAACTTAGCTCTGCATAGCCCAACAAAAAAAGATATGTATTGCTTATACTGTATGTCTTTAAAGAGCACTGCCTTGATTAAATAGCACTCTTATAACATTGTCAGAGTCATGTTTGACAGTAAAACAAACAAGGTTCCACACTTCCCACGACATTTAAACAGACTTTGTTGTGTAAACTAGTTCCCCTCTAAAGCTGCATGCAGGGCCGGCCCTGACCAATTTGCTGCCCTCGGCAAGATTTTAGCTGATTTTACAAATCACTCCCCTTTTAAACTGTATTCTTGTTTATTAATAACAACCTTTTTTTACTGTCATATAGTATTTTATACCTGTTTTTCATCTATTCTCTTATTTTTGTATAACTATAATGATCATATAAAGGTGTGCCTTTACCTCACTGAGCTGAGGTTATCAGAGCCGCTCAGTCTTTCAGGAGAGAGCTCTCCCCCCCGCGGCCGCTTACACAGTAAATTCCAATGTTAATAAAAGCACACAGAAGCTGTATACCTTTTTTGGGAGTTTGATTTATTTTAAATTAACACGAATACAAAATTAAAACCTATAATTGCACACTAAAACCATTATTTCAAAAAAAGAACTATTTCACATAAACCTGTTTTTTACTGGGGCTGGGGCAGTTCAGGGGGGGTGCGCCATAGTTTATGGGCGCTGTACGCAATATAGGCGTAGTTCTGTCAGTATAAGATAAGAAGATGTACTTTGTTGATCCAAAATCGGGAAATTGTGTTGTTATGAAATTAAAAAAGAAAGTTTTTTAAATGTCTAACTTTTTTTCTTTTTCTCCCCAATTGTCGGCACCCCCGATGGGTTGATGCGGCCTTAGCATTTGCCTATACTGCCTATGCCAAGGGCCGGCCCTGGCTACATGTATGAAACAAAAAAGGCCCACCTTTGTCCATTTCCTCTGCAGAGCAGGGGCTTCCATCAGGAGAGTGGGCCTGGTCGGAGCTGCAGGGGCGGGGCGAGGGGCTCGAGTCCCCGCTTGAAGGGGCTTGAGTGTCCGTGTCACGTGTGTCCCCGTTGCTGCTGTAGTGATGCGGAGGGAAGGGGGCGCGGCGGCCATCTACCACATCCATGGCCTGTGAGGTCAGAGTACAGGTGGTCAGAGCAGGTGGTGAGAGGTCACATGTGAGCGTGCATTGATCCTAACATGTCAGAGTGACAGTACATAGCGATTAGAGAGAACAGTAACTCAGAGTCAGACTCAATCAGCTTCAACAGGCAACGTGTCCTTGAAAACTGTTTAAGCGTTCCTGTGCAATTCCTGCTCCACAGCAACCTGCTCAGTCACTGGATGATGTCAGTCTGGGTTAAGAGCATCAGCTATAATGTCTGGAACTAAAAAGCATATAGTGTGTTTGTCTGTTTGTTTAAAGGGGCAATGGAGAAGCAAACACGACAGCAGATGGTTGTTCTTGACAGTAATTGAACAGTGTGATGTGCAGAGTTCTGCTTTGGCAAAATGCTCTCAAATGGTAGAGCAGGAAAGACAAATGGCTTGGTGCACAGCAGGCTGTAAATCTGTGCTGGTGTGTTATTTAAACAGTTTGTGTGCGCACGTGTGTCTGTGCCTTTCTAAGAGGGGAGTTTTACAGACCTGTCAAGGTTCACTACCCCACATCAGACAGGATTTACGGATGTCCTCGCCTCTAAGAGGTTTCATTCAGTATGAAGGAGAAGATGTGTGTCTTGCGGTCAGACCGTATGGTGCACGCTGCATGGGACTTTACAGGACTGCCTTTACGTGCAATAGCTTTTAAGCGTAGACTAAAAGAGCCATTTTTGACCATGAGCATATTCATGTATATAAGAGTTATGTTTGCCTGGTTTTGAGGGAAACACTTTCTCTCAGGTTTCTTAAGTCATTACAATTGAAATAAAAAGCCTGTTCCAGTGTTTAAAAAAAACCCATTACTAACATAATCAAATATTTGACAGATTCAGAGAGTTTCAATGACTGTTGACCGATGTAAAGAGCATCACACAACATCCGAGCCATGAAGCCTTGCATCAATTGGCGCCTGCAGGACATTGGAAGCAATATAGAGAGAAATAAAGGGACAAAAGCCATGTGTTGATCCAGGCAGATCATTTGATAAAAATAATGCTTTTCTGGAGAGATGCACATACCCCTCAATGTCACCTCCAAACTAAGATAAATAGAAATAAAAAACTTAAATTAGTAATTTTCTTTTGTGTTACATTATGTGTCAATTTCCTTACTAGTCGGCCTGATAACTTAGGACAGATAAACTGTGTAGGCCATATTTGTAGCCGATTTTAATTAGGCTGCATTGATTCTATTTCATTATTACATTTGCAGCGATTATGCTGTTCTATTCACCGACACATAAATACTTTTGCCGTCAGACATTCCTACTCAGAATTCCAACTATGAAGCTGCCTTAAAACAAGTTTCCCCAACTTGGCTGCTCTTTTCTAAAGTCTGTATGATGTCCCATGAATCTGAGATTCAACCCAACTGGGACCAAAGATAAGTTAAGACTTAGCTTGAAATGGAAACATTGGCTAGTGTCAAGTGAGGTGTGTAGTGAGTCGTATAAACTAATCTCACACATTTGCAGTTCAACAAGCACTTTGAATACATTTTAAATCAGCTGGAGCCATGATGGCTGCTGTGTGTGTGTGTGTGTGTGTGTGTGTGTGTGTGTGTGTGTGTGTGTGTGTGTGTGTGTGTGTGTGTGTGTGTGTGTGTGTGTGTGTGTGTGTGTGTGTGTGTACACACATCCCTACCTGTATGCCCTGCTCCCAGTCCTCTCTGATGAACACATTCTCCAGCTCGTGGCTGATGCCCTCCACACTGCTCGGCACCCTGCATATGAGGGACTTTGGCACAGGGATTGTTGACAGGGCTGATGACGTTCCTTTATACTGGGAAGACACAAACATATGAAATATTAGGATATAAATGAATAACCTTAAAAATAGAACAATTATCTTTGGTCACAACTTCTCACTTAGATGGAAAATGACAAAACAAAAGAATCTTCTCACAGTTCAAATCGATTGTTCAATGATATGTATTAAACGGCATGTGTGTTTCACTTTGGCTCGGTGACACCAATGTCGGCTTGTGATGTTTAAGTGTTGCTGATCTCATTTATGAGACATTCACCGGATGGAGCCGTTCAGTTTGAAATTGATTAAATATTGTATGAAATAAATACATTGTTGTAATCTACCACATGTGGGAATGGGGCATATATATCACTACTTCTCCCACAGAGGTTGATTTGTCCTGTTGCTGGGCTTCTGTTAATGAATGAACTGCAAACAAGCCGAGGACAGGACATGCCCGGACACATTCCCTCTCCTCTCATTAACAAAACCTCCTCAGTCATACGCAGTGCAGAATACAACATCACAGACTTGTGTTTTGATCCAATACAGACGATATACAAGACGAAAATACCTACACCTTTTTCTCAAATAGGGACTACTTAGTTATAGCATGCTGATTATCTTAAGCTTTATATACTAAACTTAAACTAATGCAGTAAATAGAAAATGTGCTTTACATTTAATTCCATCAAACGTGTAATGTGAGAGGCACCTTGCTTAACCCTGGTATGTTAATATTTATTTATCTTATCCTTAGCAGCTGAGATATGGTTTGGTCTCCATCTGTTTCATTTGTATGTGTTTTGCTTGGCTTCTCAGCAACCTTATCACATAACAGTCAGGGTTTACCTTGGATCACCAAAGTCAGGGTTAGTTCATGTTTTCACCTGAAAAGAGCATGCCAGTGACTCTGGGTGTTTCTCAATCGCGAGTACGCTTGCTTGGTAGCACATGTCTGCCGAGCATCTTGCTTCAGAAGCGAGTCAAGAATACTTCCTGGCATTCGGAAAACGAAGTGTGGAACAGCTAGCAAGTGTGCAGGTGTGCGTCATATGAGAGGCGCCGCCTTACATCTTCCGCCACAGATTTGGGGAAATTGGTCCGTGCGCAAAGCATTGTGGGGATTTTAAGACTGCGAAGTCTACTCATGTGCAGACTCGATATTTCTCCAAACGGGAGTACGCCGGGCTCGGTAGATTTCCAAGTATACTGGAGATTGGAACAGTACTTCGGCGGCACTCAATGACGTAGTATGCTTGAAATAGTGGCTCTGAAGCAGCTTTACTCGCGATTGAGAAACACCCTCTGTGTGGCGTGGTATGAATAGCTCACCTGTGATGGGCATGTAGTGCCATGCTGCACCTGCTGCTGCAGCTGCAGAGAGCTCTGCTCCCGGTCTTTGCTCTGACGGCTGACCTGCTTGCTGCGCTGCAACTGCAGTCTCAGCTTAGCAATCTGCTGAAGGACAAGTAAGATCACGTCAGAGAATTACAGGACACACCTGTCCTATCAAGGTAATATTTCAGTAACCAGGGGAATTAGAACTTTTCCCAAACGTGACGTAAATGAAACCAGAAGGTGGTAAGTACATTTGCTTCCATTTTGGGTCGCAAACAACTGTTATTTTCCTAATTAATCAACAATTGAAAAGAGTCACAATTAAAGGTGGGGTAGGTAAGTTTGAGAAACCGGCTCGAGATACACTTTTTGTTATATTCCATGGAATGCTCTTAACATCCCGATAGCAATGAATATCTTAAGTGCTTTGACAAAAAATCCATAAAAAAATGTCATCTGTGGAAGCCGTAATACTGTAAAAAGCACGACCAATCATTTTAGCCGGCCCGGCTAAAATAACTGGATGGCCTACCTGCCTGTCAGCCTTCCATCTGTGCACAAACTTATCTCGTGCCCTCATTGGTCATGTGCGTGTTGGAGGAGGGGCTCTATAAGGAAGTGGCAGATTTTTTTCAGGCGGGGTATTTTCAAATTCTAGCGCACTCGAGCTGGTTTCTCCAAAATTACCTACCCCACCTTTAACTAAAGGCTAAAGATATGTGGGGATTCGGTTTAATTAAGAATATAAAAATAAACTACAATTTTAAGACAAGAAAGAGAAAAAAAACTTGCAAATCCTCACATTTGAGAAGCTGGGACAATCAGAAGTTGCATTTATACGTTTAATCAGTTATCAAAATAGTTGCAGATTAATTGTCTGTCAATAAACTGATGTATTAATGGACTAAAAGCAGCTCTAATCCCATGTGTCGGCCTAACATTTTTTTTATTGAGGTTCCTCCTTTTTGCAGCATTTCTGGTGATGCAACTTAGGTCAATGGGTGTTTCTGGCCCAGGATCAGCCCAAAAACAGGATACCCTTTGTGAGCCTAACAGACGCAGTTGTACTATGCAGACAAAGGTGTGGTCTTCAATGCTTATCTTGTAATCCTGGCAACACAGTCAACAAAGAGACTTGCTCTTTTCACAGACGTCCTCCCACACATGTGATCGCAGAGGAGCTAGGATACAGTTCACTACATTCATTGAGTGACCGCATTGCTCGATAATGACAAGTCCAGGCAATCCCGATGTAATCTCAGAGGAAGAGAGAGAGCTTTTCCTGGCTGTGCTATGCTATTGATCGTACTGGCCAAGTCCCTGGGATCGTCTTTACATTTCTCTAGCTGGCCTAGTTTTAGTGTATGACGACATTTATGCTTTAAATGTGATTTATACATTCTGAATTTAACAGTCAGATTTGATGAGATCATTTGCCTGCGAGTCCATGGCCAGGGAATAGGTTTTGACTTCTTATGTAGCTGGATCTATTCATGTGTCTCTTTCTGTCTTGTGTACATCTAAACAATTCAGAATTGATTCACAGTAATGCCTTGACACTTACTGTACATTTGTCATCTTAGCAATGCAATAGTAATGCAAGTAAAATCATATTTTTGAATTGAAGATGCCTCATCCAGATCCGTAACTTAATACACAGACAACGGTAACGGTTGCCTGGCCAGGTGACAAACAAAGTGAAGGGAAAGTCTGTTCCATTAAAAGCACATTTCAGACTATCATACTTGTGTTTAATAAACAATTAACGAACTTCCACATCTTGGTCATAAAGCTAAGTTATTTAATGAAGGAAGTCCTGTGGGCTGATCTTTAGATTTAAGTCGAGTTTTTAAATGTGTTTTTTTAAGTTCTGGTCAATACTAACAAACTAAGATATCTGATCAACTGTGAATATTTTAGAACTAAATATTGATCACTAACAGATTAGAAAACAGTAAAATAGCACAGTGTTGCACAGTGATGTGTAAGGCTTTAAAGTAACATGAGTTCCCATGACTAAGTTCCCTCACTGTAAGTTAAAGCAGGAACAATATGGCCCTCGAGAGGAGCTCCTACACTGTCGCTCAAAAACAACCGGCCATAATGAGATGCAAGAGTTTCAGTTGAATGGGAAGCGGAGGGGAGAAGGAGGTTACATTTAGACTGTGGCCTGGACAGAGACCTAATAGCTCCATGTGGTCGGGCTGGTTGGCCACAAAGCCATGCAGAGAGACAGGAGTGGAAACCAACCTTAAGGAGAATCATATTTAGGCTGACCTCAGACACTGACAAATAAAACACATTTTGAATAAATGGAATGAACCACAAAAATGACAAAAACATGCTCTTTGAACTGAGTGTTTGGAGCAAGTGTGCTGTAGCTTAGTGTCAGACGGTTTGCTAACACTACTCGACTGTGTAAATCCTCCATCTGTGGGGCTGTTGTCAGGAGCAGCTGTGACTTTGGGTGAAGCGAGGTTAAGGCTGGTGAATCTACCTCTTTGAGGTGGTCCGCGCTGCCCCAGGAGGCTGACCGCTGGTGAGGACTTCCCTGTTCTGCTCCCTCATCAATCCACAGACCCGGAGTCTGAAACACATAAATACACATTGTCACAAAACCGCATGTTACACAACTCAATTGAATTTCCTCCAACACAGACACAGCTCTTCTGATACATGCTCCACGTGAACTGTAGGACCCTGTGGCCACCAAGAAGCATACAGTATCTATCTATGTTGCACATGCTCACAAAGATAAGTATCTCCTTGAAAGCCTAGCATAAACTAACCTGCAGTTTCTGAGATTTGTTTGCATGGCAGGGTGGCCTAATGTTTACAGAGATCAGAAAACAAAAGGTCACAATGGAGTCCTTGTTGAGTCTTGGTGCATGTGCCCATTACAAATGTTGTGGTATGAAATGTCTTTATATGTACATGGTTGTCATGAATGTGTTTGCACAATGAAATACAGTTAGGATCAGTGATATATATACACACACTAGTTTTTAGCTATTTCAATTCAGATATACTTAAAGTAAACAAAAGCTTAAAGACGTAAGACCTTTCTAAAAATACTGAGAAAGGTGTTGATAACCCAATAAGATGACCTCACTGTGTGCCTCAGGGTGTGAGCATCCACCAAATTCCTTAAACCATTTGGCTAAACAGTTGAGAAAGATGTGGTTGAAAGCAGAAAGGAGTGCCGTGTGCTCAAAGTAAAACTGAAAGTCTGGAAACAATGACATTGAGGAAAACAGTCATGAGATACTCTCCCTCGGGAAATAACTCAATTAAACAGGAAAAACAAAAGTCATAGCATTTTTGATTGATTCCATTAGTAAGCCTGGTAAAGACAAATACATCAGGGCCTGGATATAAAAACATTTCTTTATGTAAGGACTAAACCAAGAAACCCAGGTTAACCTTGTTCAAATCAAATCAAGGTTTATTTATAAAGCACATTTAAAAGCGATTTTTGGTCGGGCCAAAGTGCTGTACATGTAATAACTACAATCACATAAAAACACATTTCCATAATCACAATAAAAGACAATAAATTACAACAGATATTGTTACAAGGACTTCACTATTAGCTGCTGCTGGTCTCCAACTTTTCACCTTAAGTAAGTCTATAAATAAGTTAGAACTATTTAGCCTATACACACACAACTCTGATTTGGCAGATTATGTACAGCACAATGCTAGGTTTAGCCTAAATCAACAAGTCTACAGAGACATGTTGTGTCATCACCAATGAAAAGAACATCTGATATACAAACCATTCCCTTTCAGAGAACATACAGGCAGTTCTCTCTCACTGTCTTTTAGACCTCTTCTGCATAAACAAGGAAACGGTTAAGTTATGTAAATATATGCAAAAACAGAAACAGACTGAGAATGCTTCATAGCCTGAAACCACATACTTCCCCCTGATTATGCATATCAACAGTTCCTCAAACAGACCCTCAAACATCTGACGTTTTATAGTCAGCACAGCTTACGAAACATCTTAAATGTCAGTGTCTTCACACTGCCTTATGTCTGCCCCCACACTAACAGAAAAACCTCTCTCCTACTGAGGCACAAACCTTGCCCTATGATATGGAATATCACACTGTGAATAATGAGGAACACCCGCATGAAGCCGTTAGCGCTGGATAGCTTGCGCTGGTTTGCCCAGAAAAGGACAGCGGATGAAATGGGGGCTTGTGCTCTCATAAAGAGCCCACTGTGCCTGGCCACGCTGTATGGCAGATGTGTAGCTAGCCTTTAGCATTAACATTTTGAGCATGGCCTATGCAGTGGCTTGTGCTGTTTGATGCCTCTGCCAGGCATTGACGGAGTGGATGCTGCAGCTTAGTCTGTTCATTCAGAATGCAGAATGCTGCAAAAGGGCAGACGGGCTTTGTGGAGCTGTGGACTTTGCTGTTGAGGAAAAACTAAGTTCTCACAGATGTTCAATGACGTCAAATAGGGAATGCAACTTGCTACTTGTAACTCAATGAAATGTGAGACGCTTTCAATATGGCAGTAAACGAGAGCTGCAAAAATACTGGTAATAATAAAAAACATAGAATCAAAAGAAAAAAGGGCTCAAGGTAGTTATTCACAAGTGGAATGTTTCTTCATCTCCGAAAGTTCCTGTTTTTCAACTTCATAAGCCCTAAATCAAATAAATCATTTTTAACTTAACATATCGCAATGATGTGTGCTTAGTGTTAGTGGTGACCGCAGCTTTTAGTGCAAACAACTTAACAGCTAATGAGAACAAAGGAGGTGAGAATAATCCCTGCAACTAGTTCCCTGGTTGTTAAATCAATTCCAAACACTTATTGTTTTAGACATAACATTTTACATTTTATACATGAATCCTTGCTTTTGTTTAAAGTCTTAAGAAAGCTAATGCATGCCGAGATGTCTCGGGCCATAGGTGTCAATATAAGGGCAACACTTTTCTTTATAGTAGATATTTCAGTTTGCAATAAATGACTTATTTCCACCCAGATATAGAGAGTAAAACAAGACGGTTCAAATACTGCAGGTTATCTTAATTGACGCTCTTCTTCCCACACAAATGGTCTGTTAACAAGAACACCCACCTCTATTTACCTCAGGGGCCTTTTTATCATGCTAGCTCTTTAACTTCCGTCCCGAGATGTGGGCTGTGGAGACGTGTGTACCGGGTGTTGTTCCTGATAAGGCACTCCCCTGCAGATAAAACTGTTACCGTAGCCTGCAGCTTGCTTCCCATTAGGATTCCTCCTCAAAGGGTTACATGCAGGCAACATCCTCAAGAATCCAGTTCTGTTCCAAAGCAGGAAATAATGACTGGGCTACATCAGAATGACAGTGGAATTTGTGTTAGATTAGCTTAGAATGCATGCCGGGACATGAGAGCAGCCACTGCCATCACTTGAGGGTGTTCAGAGGCCAAATGGGGTCTGGTGTCGTTCCATTATGAGGAGGATTAGCTGGTCACTTTTTAATTAGCAAAAGGGGAATGACAAAACACCTGCATATATTTGAGCAACTTGGCAAGATGACAGGAAAATGCTGAAAACATAGTAGTACTTCAGTCAACATGTGTGTATTTGACTTAGGTATAGTATCATGATGTGTTTACATTTAATTTATTCAAGTTGACAGTAATTAGAAAGAGATTTTTTCAAAGCAATATATAATACATTTTTGAGAGGGACCTGTAAAACCTGCATTTGTGGCCACATGTGTTTGGCTCCAAAGTCCATAGCAGACATCTTCTCCTTTGATATTCCAGTCCTATAAAAGAGACAGCTAAAGCAGATTTCCATTGGCGTGAAAAACGGTTTGTTTGTCTTTTTGTTTGGTTTTTCAGATTACAAATGCAGATGGCCGATAAATTATTTCCTCTCACGCATTTTCAGAACTCAAAATGCCTCTCTGTGGTCAGCTTGCCATCACCTGTAGTCTTTGTGTTGTGTTTCAAGTGCAATTTTTAACACAAACTGCGAGGAGAGGCAAACTATTTGATCAGTCTGCCTTTGTCGGTTCTAGTTCTTTGAGGTCTGCGTGGTTTGTCAGGGCCCTAATCTTCATACAGACATTCTCTGTGTTCTGAAACCACAGGGCCTAGGGCACACAGACCTAGCCCGGAACAGTGATTAGCATATGTATGGACCCTCTGCTCCTCAACTCCCACACAAAAGGCAGGCGAGCCGTGCAGCCACGAGGGCCAGGTGGTAAGCAGTGGGATTTCTCTCGACTCAGCCGTGGCCTGGGGGACAGGTGCAAACAACTTCACCTCCATGCAAGGCTACATAACGGCTCAAAGGAGAGGCTGTCTTGAACTTGAGCAATGAGCAACAAAAGAGGCCAGGGACCTTTTGTGTGCTGCTCTCTGCTGTTGTCGTCTTATGGAAAGAGTTTTGCCCAGGCATAGCTTTGTAACAGGAAGTGGTCTCTCACTATCCTTGGGGGAGTTTAATCGCACAAGGATTGTCAAGTGTGTCACACTCCTCCACATCATTACAACATGGCTAAATGTTTTCACATCTCATATTTCCACAGCTCTGACGGATATAAATCTCTTAAACTTTGTTTTCGTTCAGGTCCGCCTTCAATCAGGTCTTTGCTGATAAGGCTGGAAAAATATGGTCAAATGTCACAATGTGGCAAAAAAAAAGGGTCTACAAAATCACTGGCCAAATGTTTATTCTGCAATAACCTTTTTCAAGGCCTGATAATTATGAAATAGATTCTCCATACTTGTCCTGTCTTTGCAGTACTGCACAGGAACCCTGTAATAAGAGGTATTTACTCTGCATGCATACAGCCACTTCAAGAGATCTTGTAGGCCCTCACACCACTTCCTCAGCCAACACACAAAGAAATGTGAGGCAAATGACGGGTTAAAAGGAATGAAGCCCATGTAAATTAGGCTTGGCAGGCTTCATTCAGACACATGAAAGGCTTCTTTAAGCAAAGAGGGTGCAGCCCTTGTCATGATCATGCATAGTCAATATTCTTTCATGACAGAAACCCACCAGACACCAACACCCGCCAACAAATGTACTTCTTAGAGGAAAAACTGCATCTAGGCAGTCAACAGGGCACGATTAGTGAGCTGCTTTCCAGGAATACTGTGGCGATGTGAATTAGGAAAACCATGTCTATGCCTTATGAAGTATTAGCATTTATTAAAAGGTAGTGCTTTGAGGACATTTCAGTTACTGCAAAGTCCACCAGATAATCAAAACAAAACCTTTGTCCACATGGTTTAAATACGTCTCCTTGACCTAGCACTGAAACAGAAACAAACAGTTACATTGAAGTCTTAACTGCCATTATGTTCTGTGAGAAATGAAAAGTGAATGTGGAATTTGGGGATGTACCAGACACTGTGGACAAGTTGTGAGCCATATGGCCATATTCAGATACGTTAAGGTATTTTTTCTATGTCAAACTAAGATAATTTATTGCAAACCATATTTGGTAAAACGCTTTAAACTCAGGATATCACACTGTGTGAAACATGCTTTACTCAAAACCAAAATTACAATATGATGACTCATCAATCGTCGCGCATCAGTCATCACATCAACAATTCAAAGATGACGGTGGTGATGGTGATGGCTCCATGATGACTACACACACGTGGCCTTTTAGTGATGTAGTGCTTCTTCCCTTTGTCTGTGATTTCTTCAATCTGGAACCATGGACGCTGCAGTCACTTGGCACGCTCCTTAATATTAACATTATGAATTTGCTTTCCAAGGCTACAGCAGCTAAGACTCATGGATGCTACTGCTTAGAGGCACCCATGATAATCAGTTAACATTTGAAAAAAGTCGAGGCTACTCCATGAGTCACCAGGATTATTACCTTATCTTTGGGAGTCCTATATTTCTTTGTTTAATAACATTAACATATCATTTAAAACATTTGTATGTACCTGTGTGGCTTTGTCTTTCATACAGGAGGGGTAGGGTCCGTGGGAGTCCCGAGGCCACTGGCCGGTGAGGTACGGCCCTGTGATGGCGTCCAGTGAAGATGTCCGCCTGATGGCACTGGAGCTTCGAACCTGTAACTTGGACCTTTCTGCTGTGAAAAGAACAAAGTGATGGGGTGAGACACAAGCACCCACGCAGGCATCAGCACCAAGAAGGACAAACTCCCAGAGGCATCAACATACAGTGTGATCAATCTCTCAGTGCAAATAATTAGCCAAGGACTCTGGGCCATACAAGTATAATGGTTTACATTGTTGGCAAATAATCATGTTAAACCTGAAACAAAACACAATGGCATAATCAAAGTCGTTCTGACAAAATGTGTTTTTTGTAGTTGGCCTAGTTTCTTTGCCTGTGGTAAAGTTCTAGCACAAACGGGATTGTGTGTAAATGTTTACTTTGCAAAAATAGAAATATATTTCCGTCAATCACAGAATGAAATACAGTATAATCAACACTTCACCTTGAATACTGCAATGTACAGTTAATAATGGAGATAAAACCGTATACTGCAAACCCTTCTTGTTCTCAAAGTGTGGACAATTGTTTCTAATCTCTTAAGTATTAGTTGAGGGCAAACAACAGGCTTGAGAGCTAAGGCCTGAAGCAAATGTAAATGGCTGAGCAGGAGCATCTGATGTTATGAGAGCAGTCTGCTGTGAGCCAGAACAGTTAACCACACACCACCCACATAAGAACTCATAAACAACCACACCACAATGCACATCAAACCTGCCTGCATCCACTCAACATTCCTGCAGTGACACGCACAAAAAAAAAAAAGAGAGAAAAACAAAATACGCAATACCAAAGGTTGAATAGCATGATAGTGCAGTAACAGTTGGATTAAATGCAATAGCCTCAATTACACTTTGTGTGATTCCCAGAAGAAAATGCTCCTTCATTTCCGTATCAAAGACAGACAAAAAAGAGATAGCGCCATGAATGATTTTGAGGAAACATTGACTCCATTCCCTGTCTGAGTAGGTTTAAGCAGAGGCCCTTCCAACGTGAACACACAGACTAAACTATCTAGATGAGGCACCCCTCTCCTTGCAGAACTACATAGCCATCATTGTTGTTCTTTGTTCACAGAATACACGGGCCTACCCACCCAAAGGTATTGCCTAAGTAAGCTTACTGGGCTACAGTAAAATTCCCTGAAGCATTGTAGACAAAGGAAGCAGGCTAAATGTCCATCAATATTGATACAGGCCAAGCCAGTGCTCTCAGAACCAGGACTGGGGTTATTTTCCATCGTCTCCCCACTTGCCAAAATAGAATAATCTTGTGATGAGAAAAAAGAAACGGTGAGAAAGAAGACATCAAAGCAGTCCATCTGCTGATTTCAGGGGTACATGAGTGGTGTTGTGTGACATTAAAAATGAATACTTCTGGTTGCATTTGAATAAGAACTTTCCTTAGCCGGGCATTCAGCAAGCTGTGAAAGAGTCCCTGCCTTCAGAGGGGATAAACGGGTGGTTTATTAACTGTAGAGCAGAGGCAAATGTGAAAACAAACATGTGGTCCAGATCAGTAAACCATAGCAGAATGGTTTCCTGTAGGTTTTCACAAGTCTGGTTGAAAGGAAAAATGTACAATAGTTTAACTTCATCTTGTGATCACAGTTGTAACAAAAATCACGTTTGGTATCCCAGAAATGCTCAATGAAATTAGAGCAGGATTAAAGGATTTAGGGGTTCATTTTAGTTTATCCATTAGCTAAAGCTGGTAGGTCTCATATGCAACCTATATTTACATATGGAGATGGTCTTGGACATGTTTTAATTCAGTCGGAAATGCTCAAACTAGCAACAAAACATGCAATCGATCGCCCACCCTCAAGACAGTGCAAACGTGGCCAGAAGAGGTGCAAGACGGAAATCTAAACAATTAATACAGTGTCCGAGTATACTTATACTTAGGGCTGTGCAATTAAATCGTATTTTAATCTCGATTACGATTTTGGCTTGCAACGATTACGAAAACAACGTAATCGAAATAAAACGATTTTTTTTTTTTTTTTTTTTTTATTATTATTATTTTTTTTTTATTGTGTTTTCAGTTGAATTATACTTAAAGTTTAGGGTAATCAACTGTTAAAAACATACAAAAAACTTTTTTTTTTGCAATAAATTGATGTTTTCAAAGTAAATGGATAATCGTTTTTAATAATCGTGATAGCAATTATTGACCAAAATAATCGCGATTATGATTTTTGCCATAATCGAGCAGCCCTACTTATAAAGGACTAAAACTAGTTATTTGCCATGGTATTAATATTCATCATACTTTTTACTCTAATATATAGAATACTGATACAAGTGGCATGATTATTGATTCTGTTCATATGTATGATACTGCGCGTTTATTTACAATGCCCTATCACTAAACTATGATTAGAGGACTGTCTTTGTAATTTGTAGCTGTAATAAGAACAGTGACTGCAATATGAATAATGATCCCATGAACTTATAAAGTTATGAGTTCAGCATCTGTCTCTCAGCTGTTCAGAATATGGCTAGTGAGCATTCTTAGCAGTTATCAGTCAATGAGTCCAGTGGGTACCTCCCACAACAGGCTATGTATCTCAATGGGCGATGAGGGTATGCTATCAATGCTAACGATTTCAACTTTTACCACTGAGAAGAATCCGAAAACTTAGCATCAAGTTTGAGGTTCAACCAGATGTTGTGCAGGGTTGGTTGATAAAACAACAGAAAACACTGCACATTTCCACATGTGGTCCTACTCTGCAGTTTGAATGTGTGACAATGAAGCAGGGCTGTTTCAGCACAGCTGGCACTTTGACAAAGAGCAGGACTATCATTGTTGGGACAGTGAATGATGTCATGCTGGTGAACCTAAAAAGTCATGATATGGAATATTATACTAGGGGTATGCAAACAGCATGTACAACAGCATGTCAATTATATATTTTTTGTATTAGCCATGTAGAAAAGCTTAAAAGAAAAGTTTCCTTGTTCCTGAATATTGGCAAAAATCTCAATATGTTGTGTATGTAGGTCACTTTCTGGCGCTAACATAAATGATATTGCACGGCATTTTGGACCCACCAAATGGCAAGCATTATGTCTTTGGGTGGGTCCAAAATACTACAATGAATGATATATTACAAAGCGCAAATCCTCCAACTTCGTTTACAAGCTGGCATGAAGTGATGAAAGATGTTAATGACTAAATCATGTTTGCAATTTTTTTAATGCTAGTAGCCACCAAACCCACACTGATATGATCATAGTCCTCATCAGAGGCCTCTCGTGCATGTTTGTGTGAGGTCACGGCAATGAAGCCGGGTCAAGTCTCCATCATCACCACTAACATGAGACACTGGTCTGGGTGAGAGGTCGTCCTTTCAGAGGATTGAGGTATGCGTGGCATGCCACTGGGGTGGGAAATCAACACCAACCACTAGGCAAACACGGGTGAAATGTGTCGTGCCTGGTAGGTCTAAGCACTCAGTTGTTATGGAATAGACTTCCTTTCCTGCCTTGCATGGTACACTGGTCAAGGTTGGAGGTCATCTCTTTCAAAGAACTGAGGAATGTGAAGCATGTCACAAACATACAATTCCAAATTAAACACTATCCTGTATGATACAAGAGGGCAGCACTTTTGGCTAAGAGGTAAGAGGGAGAAACATTTAGACATGACTAATGAAGCTTTGATCAAGCTGGTGCAATGTAGTTGTCTCGTGGTGTGTTGCAATATGGGACCTAAACTAACTAAGTACAGAACACTCTCGTGCGGAGTATATATCTGGTGCTTTTCATGGGAACTGGTGTGGTGTCCGAAATGCCCACTCAGGTTTTCAGTCCTAAAAGGAATCTCTTCTTATCTCAAAATACTGAAAAACAAGCTGTTTATTCTTTGATGAAGAAATGTAGTTCTGGCCTTCAAAAAGATACCGCTACCGGTCTGTAAATTAAGCTACAACATCAATATATGGCAAAAAAAAGGCTGTCCCATAAAGGAGATTTAGTGGAAGACTGTGAAATGCAGATCCAGGGCTGCCTGGACTCTCGTGTCTTTCTTCAGTTTGTCTCTATATCAGATCCAAAAAGCAGCTAAGCATGACATGACACGACATAGCACAGACCTCTGTTATCCACGTGGAAGAGAACATGGTGGGGCTCAACAGATGTTCTGAATGTGCCATGAGTGCTCCATGCTGCATCAATGGAGTGAGGTCAAAAAAAGCAACACCTGACTTTTCACTCAGCGCTCTGACTACTGGGACTGACGTGGCCCCTTTATACAACTGAAAGCATGCCTTTCTGCCAATGCTCTCCTCCCCCTCTGTCCTGTCAAAAGTCCATGGGAAATAAGAGAGCCAAAAGTGCAATCTATTCTCTTTATGATTGTCAAATGGTGTAAGTGGGTGATAGGCTGAAAAGTTAATGGATCAACGTTCTGCAAATCAAGAGCCTATCATGCTCCAGACTTACCCCTTCAAATATAATAGTTTATCTTATTCTCTATTGAAATATTCTAATGAAAATTCAGATCGATATCTTCGTCACAGGAAAGTTACTATGACAAGTTATATCTTGCCAACAGCACATGGTGGTGACATGGTATTTACTGGCCTTTGTAGGATAAAATAGTAAAAGAAAATAGATTTTACCTCTGGAAACCGGAGAGTCTGGGGGACAGGAGGAGTCCTTATTTTCGGGGGACAGTCTTTGCTTAGCATTTGCACTTCCCGAAATGAGTGAGGGACTGGAAGGGGGACTGGAGCCTCGGCTGTTCGTGGTTCCACCGTAAAGGGTCTGCGACCCCCGCGTGGGGCTGCTCGGACCCCCGCGCAGGAGCTGGTAGGGCACGGTGGCTCGGATGGGGTGCAAACGGCAGCTGCTGCTGCTGCTGCTGTTGTTGTTGAAGGAGCCGGGGGAGCCCGCATTGCTGCGTCTTACCCTCGGCTGCTGGAGCGAGTTGCTGGGGGCTGACATCCTTCGAAACTGGCTGTAATTCCTATCACAGGAAGAAAGACGTACTGCCAAAGTTGCTGCTTCTCTGGAGGAGGAGGTGGTGTTGGGGGAACGGTAAGATAAACATTAGCTAGTTAGCAACAAAAAACGTTAGCTTCCTTTTTTTAAGTCAACTCATGCGCTCAAAAGGACAAAAACTCGCAATTGTTGGTGATAACTTACCTGTAAGATACTAACACATGACGAACAACTACAATAGTAACTTTAAAAGTTGTTTATGATACTTCTTGAGACGTTTAATTCTTGTTTTCAAGCTCTCTTCCCCATCATGTCCACTCACTAAATGACAGTTGTTACCGCTAGACTACTGGCTGTTGCCTGTGGGCGGGCTACGCTACTAATTTCTGAGCTTCTCATTGGATAGTGACGATGTACAGTAACTTCGCTGATTGGTGCAAGTATGTCTATGGATCGTACTTTCATCCAATCAGGTAAGAAATGTCTTACTAGTGTGGAAAGTTTTTTTTGTTGAGGAAATTGAGATGTGAAAGATATCCTTTGATTTTACTCTTTACCATTGCACCAGTGTATTATTTTTTTACAATGTACAGAAACGGCCTTATTTGAGACGTAGTATGTTGCTCGTCATTGTGAAAAATACAGTTGAGGATGCCCATTGTATATGATCTGTACCTTTTAATCATAATTACAATATAATTATTCAGCAGATGGTATTACAAATGTAAATGTTCAAATTATTTTGTTTTCTATTGAACACTACTAACTTCAGTGATTCACACTATATATGATAAATAAATATATGAATGATAAACATGTATTTATTACAGCATTGTATACACAGTTCACAGACATCGTTTGACCTGTAGAATCCACGCTGTACAATGTTCTTTCATAACTACTTATATATTTATTTGCTTATCTTTGATAAGCCTGTGTAAGCTTGATCAAACAAGACCACCAAGGTTGATTTATATTGAGAATGTTGATCAACTTTGTTTTTTAAGGTCAAGACTAAGAGTGAATTTCATTGTAACATCAACCAATATGGAGCATTTTTTCCGCATACGCCACCTGCTGAGAAACATAATGAGACTTAAAGCTCTGCAACATCTACTAATGAACCTTGAGGTAAGATTGCGTTGACACAAGCTGTTCAAACTCAAGAATGAATTTTCAATCTAATAAGGAGATGTATTACTTGCCTAGTTCCGAGGTCCAAAATCTATTGTTATGCAATGCTGTCCTTCCTTCTGCCTGCACTGCTCCGTGATTCTGTGGGAGTTCCCATGGGAGAATAATGTGACTCAATGCTTTCAAGCAAAGATAAAGAATGCACATGATAGAAACCCCACGCCATCTGTCTATGAAACTGATAATGTAAAAATAAACCATGGAAAACAACCCATTCAGCAGTGCTCCAATTTGTCAGTCGGAATTTATTTAAAAGAAACACTGAAAGGGTGAAATTCCAGCCACCCTGTTTTTTGGGACGCAACACGGCTCGCCAATTTGTCAGCTACACTCCAAAATAGTTCACAAAAGGGCACGCAGGCCTATAAAACCTCCCACACCGGGAAGAGATCCTGGTGAAAGCAGTATACAGTAGCTCCTGTGCACCCTCCTCCTCCTCCTCCATGACTAAGTGATTTAGCCAGGTCTGGTGCAGGCCGCCTCTCACTAACAATGCCTCCCTACGTTAGTGACAGAGCGGGGAGGGTGGCAGAGAAAGAGAGTAAACCCATTTACAATGCGGCTTACACACGGCCGTCCCCCCACAGACGGCACCCATCCTTGGATTGATGTGTGGTGTGCATAGTTTTTGGGTGCAATTTGGGCACCACAGAGGGAGAAAGAAAGAGAGGGCAAGTCTGTGTATGTCGAAGGCTATACGAGGGGGGTCCAGGGCTCAGGCTGTCTGTTCTCTCGCCCTTTCTTTGAGTCAATAGTGTTCCGGCAGCTGAGGTTCTTTATGGGGGGAACAATCTGGAGGGTCTTGTTAGAGTGCCGAGCAGCTGCTGTTTTCTGGCGAGCTTCTTTCATGGACCACAGGCCTGGAGTCTGCTGATGAATACAGACGCACCCTCCCACCCTTCCTCCTCATCACCCTTCACCCCCTACCTTATCCCATTCCCCATCCTATACCCCATAACCACCCCTCACACTGGAAGCCATCCCGCACAATGCCAGATGAAGAGTGGCACAGAAGAACATAAAGAGAGTGTGGCTCCGGCCCCCGGGGGACCGCCCTTCACCCCGGACAATGCTTTCATGAGGTATGTGAAGATACTTTCTTAAGACAAACACAGACGTTAAAAAGTGTATTAAAATTAAATATATCTTGGACATCTTTACAAGTTGAAATGTGATTTATTTTATTAGATGACATTAAACCATAAGCCTGATTCAGGTTAGATTGGAAGAGGCCGATTACAGCAGAGCCTCTGTCTTTCTCCTGAGTGATATTTACATTAGCAGAGCAGTGAGTTTGCATTTGCTCCCTTTCCATCTTTGATTCAGTTAGTAAGATCAGTAACACACACACACTGCCTCCCTTCTTCATATAGGGCTCAGTTACAACATTACATTCACTAGACTATAACTTAACAGCGTCCCATTCTATTTAAGCAGCTGCTGCAGAAAAAGGACCCTGCTTGCACCCTTCGTCCCTTGCCCAGTTGTCGGTGTGGTGGGTGTAGCAGTAAACCCACGCTGGTTGGCTTTGGGCGGGTGTTGGACTTCACTTTCCGACAAGCTTCTCCTGTTTAGCTGCTGTCTGAAGGCACCAGGTTCCCTGTGGTGTCCAGCTGCATGCATTTACACGTGCAACCAGACACTGGGCACTCTGTATGGTCTCTGTAAAAGACACATTAAGGTCAATAAAAAAAAGTGTAAATACAGAAGATGGCCAAAAGAGTACAGAAGGGCCTGGCAGGTAAGTGTACCTTTCATTCATCCATTTATTTGAATTCTGATATGACCATTTCAAATAATAAATCAGGCAATCTTTTAATTTAGCAGGATCCACACATGGACCTAACATTACAATTACTTTTAAAGTTAGGTGGTAATTTAGAACAGAAGTGATTTTATATCGAATTGCTTTGCCTTCCATAATAGTCACAGAGAGAATACATTATTTTAAAGAGAATGATGAAAGTGCTACACAACCGAAAGAGCAACGACTAGCTTTTATTTATTTTTAATTTTAGTTTACAATTTAAGGGCTAATGGACAAAAGGTACACGGACCATAGCAGGAAACAAGTTCACAATCCTGTCTGAAAAAAGCCACACATCTGCAGCATGTAGAGAGAGCTTACTTGAACCAGCTGAGCATGTGTCCTGCGTGGCCGCCATGACGACAGTTGTGACACCAGGTGAACCAGTTGTTGAACTGAGCGAGTTTGTTTTCCCTTGTCAAGTCCAACCTCTCGTCTGACTTCCCTGTTCCTGCCAGAAAAAAGTCAATATCAACAATCTATAAACTGTACTATCTATGTCAACTTAGTGTTCTGTCTGCTGCCGTCTGGCAGGCGGTACCGCAGCATCCGCACAAAAACCACCAGACTCAGGGACAGTTTTATCCCACAGGCCATAAGACTGCTAAACACCTGAGCTCTGTTAAGTGCCCTGATAAACATTTATGTTGTCATCTTGCAATATACTAATTTATATAAATAGTTATCACCGCAATGAACTGTATTTAATTTAGTCTTAATTTACATTATTTAATTTCATATTCTGTTCTTGTACATATCCCATATTCTATTGACAATAGACTTTTTGCACTACTTTTTATTTTGGTATTTTATTATATATGTTGCATTGTTGGAAGAGCTCAGGTCAGAAGAATTGTTTTGCTATTTCTATACTGTAGCTTTGTGCATATGACAATAAAACCTTTGAATTTGGATTAGTATGAGTAAAAGCAAAGCAATAAAGAAATAGGAACTGGATTGGCCACTGAACGTCCTGCCTCTTAATGCTGAACAAAGTCCACACAATCTGCCCTGCAAATGCTCAGTTAATTATAAACACTTAAGCTGCTTCAAGAGGCCTGCCTGCAAGTATCAACGGAGCATCTGTCCACATAGGTCAGTTTACCTGGGCAGTTAGAGACAGGTGTGCCCATGTTCATGAGGCAGAGGGCACAGCGTGGCAGCGGTTTCCTGCAGCCGGGGCAACTGGTGACTTTTGACTTGGTGGGCGAGCCGCTGACCCCGTACTGGCTGAATCCGCGGCCCTGATGAGGCATCGCCGAGCAGCTGTAGGAAATAGACTTGCCACAGAAGTTGCAGCTCACGAACACCTGTCGCACAAGAACAAACACAAAGGTCGGTTGATAAGGAACGGCGGACACAAAGGTAAAATCAACAAGCACACGCTCACCAGCTGTCTGATTTTCACTTTGAGGTGAGAGGAAGATAAGCATTAGATAATACTGCAATAATCCGAAAATGCTTAACTGTGAATATTGGAATGTCATTCGTGTAGTTAGTAGGTCGTGCTAAGGTTCGCTTTGTACTCATAATCGCACGTAGAAATATTTTGTGCAGTATGTGTACTAACTGGAACAGAGAGAATAACTAAGATTGTTGTGCTAAATAGAACAGGTTTTATGACAAGAATTGGAGAGCAGAGCAGTGGGTGTTACAAGCTTGGCACGACCTGCCTTTGCTGTAATAAACAGTACAAGCGTCCTATTTCATCATGAGGGGAGTAATATCCAAGACAGCAAAAAAACAGGACAGACGGCTTGTGTTTGTCAGGGCCCTATCACATTAAAGTCAAACATGCATTTTCAATCAAATACAAAAATATATTGCTGCATCTTTTGGTAACATTTTTTCTGATATTGTTTATCTTGAAACGGCCCGAAATAGTGAATATTGCTCTGGAAGAGTTTCAAGAGCCAAAGGAATGCTTTAAAAATTCCTTTCAACCTTCATTCACTTTCACTTAAAAGGTAGGTCATTCACTTCAGAAACACTTTTTGTTATATTCCATGGAATGCTCTTAACATCCCGATAGCAATGAATATATGAAGTGCTTTGACAATAAATACATTAAAAATGTTCATCTGTGGAAGCCGTAGTACTGTAAAAAGCACGACCAATCATTTTCACCGGCCCGGCTAAAATAACTGGATGGCCTACCTGCCTGTCAGCCTTCCATCTGTGCACAAACTTATCTCGTGCCCTCATTGGTCATGTGCACGTTCGTGTGTGTTGGAGGAGGGGCTCTGTAAGGAAGTCTGAAGGAAGGGGCAGATTTTTTTCGGCTGCGTACTTTCAAATTCTAGCGCACTCGAGCTGGTTTCTCCATTCTTACCTACCCTGCCTTTAATTATACATTCAACCAGCAATGACATAAAACATAGAGTAGAAGCAAATCCTCACACAATAGAAAGCCTTCTTGGTTGATACATTTCTCTAATGAATGATCCATTTTTTTAATTTGTTGTCAGTGGATTTCATATCAGCCCCACAGTTAATAAATATATTTGTATTATACAATAATAAAGAAATCTTCCCCAGATGTGTGTTACCTGGGCCAGTGGTTTGGAGCTGGGGTCCAGTTTGCCTCTATGGATGTCAAACTCGGCCCGTTTGTGCCAGAATCGCCACGCATCCAACAGGTTGCGGTAGTTTTCGATCCAGCATTGGACTCTGGGGTCTTTCAACACTTCACCTGGGGAACCCTGATGGAAGAAACCTTATATCAGCCTTATTTCACATTCTCACCTCAGTTTACACAAGGCACAGCAAAGTACATCCCTAATACAAATAGACAATGTGTCCTGGGACAAAATAACTTCTAAGTTTACTCTTCCTGCACCCATCCCTCTGGAGGAATGTGTACATGTATGTCAGGTAAATGCAATTCCTAAAAAGGTGCTGGTGGATGCCTTGCACACTGCAGTTTTCTTTTGGAGCAGGTTAGAACAAGAAAGTAAAGCAAACATTGAGTAGTTCTCCAGAAGTTTAAATAAGATATAGACCTGTTCCACCACTCCTTTTATTACGTTTTCTTTATAGAAACAAAGGCAACTCTAATGAGGCTTGCATAACATGTTATTAGTTTTGGCAATTGTGTTTAGAATAACAGCTGTGACCTTTTAGAGGCAAGTTTTAGCATATGCTTTGATTTTTCCAAGGGTGTGATCAGACAAAACCATAGACAGTTTGTGTTTGCCGTTTTGGGTTTAGTTCATTTAAGTTACTAATGATTAAACCATTTATTTGTGGGTCTCTTATTGCCGTGTGATGGGAATGTTCTGTGTGCTTAACCCATAAGAATCAAGTTTGCATGGCAATTAAAAAACTATAATTTAATCTAAAAGAACATCAGTGACAGTTACAGACATCACTAAATGTATTAAAGTAAAGAATCAACCTGTGCAGGGATGATACACTCATTTAAATTTGAGATGGAAGGCAATATACTTAGGCAGCTTATGTAGGAGACTTCTGTCAGTGTTGCTATAGGGGTTATTTCATTTATTTTAAGTGGATTATATTACTAATCTGGAAGGTTTGTAAGATTTCCCCAGGCACAAAACAAGCCTTTTTAGCATCAGTGTGCACCCTTCTCTTCACATGGGGGCATTCATCATTATAAGCTAACACTAAGCAAATGTACATGAACTTCAATTTTAGATTATTATAGTAGTAGCGGGGAGACAGAGGGGAGCAGCACATGCTCATTTATTAATGTGATCATTTTTAGTTGGAGGGCCAATCATACTTTGTGTGAAAAGAGTGTCCTTCTCACAATGATACACTACTTTTCATAACTTCTCTGTGTACCTTCAGCATGCAGAAGCTGGCGGTCTGAACGTCTCCGGTGAGGTCCACGTAGCTCTCCATGAGGTCCACGCCATCTTTGGTCAGACCCGTCAGCAGGATGCCCTCCAGGTTGCCCGCCTCCTTCATCTCATTGGTTAATTTGTCAATGTATCGAGGCAGCTGCAGCCACAAATGTATCAAGTCAGAGAAGAATGCAACATAATCATGCACTTGTAAAGCAAGTCATCAGGAAATTGTGTAAAGGGATGTGACTTTACACAAAATATGCATGATAACAGTGTGGAAATATGTGCTTTGTATTGTTTTACCTGTGCATCGCTGAGGAACATACAGGCAAAGGCTACTCGGTCCCGCACAGCAACACTGCTCTCATACTGAAATAAATCAAATACAAAATATACATTTCTAAATCACAATTGACATAGTACATTGCATTCATGTCTCCATATTGGCACAACAAAAATGCTCTGCTTGTTCATTTAAAATCTCTGCTTTTTGTCAAGGGATTGAAGGCAATTATTACACCCAATTATTCTAAAAGCCAAGATCGTCAAAGTGACTGAGTAAATGTTATCATCCCGGTGGGGTCATCACTTCGGGCCGGGAGAGATCTAAAGAGATAAATAAATGAGACAGCAGCTGGTGGCCAGAATCTGATGTAACTGAAGGAGCGCAAACATACACTCTGTTCTCCAAGGACCGAGTGTATGTTTTTTACTTTTTGCTAGGTGTTTTATGACTCGAAACAAATGTCTTCCTGTACACCGGAGTAGGGATGTCCCGATCACCTTTTTTTGCTCCCGATCCGATTCCGATCATTTGATTTTGACAATCTGCCGATACCGATTATCTTTATGCAATGGATTAAGAGGGAAAAAAAGGAGAAAAGCATTCAAGTTGTCCCTTAAACCCCACATTCTCCACCACAGATAACGGCTGGTCATCCAACGCGATGAATTCAGCTATCTTGGCTGTTATTTTTTTGGTCTTTTCACTGTTCTGGGGCAGTTTCTCTTTCCTTTTAAAAGTCTCTGAAAGTGTCGGTTGTTTCAGTGCCGTTACCTGAGTGGCCGCTGTGTACTCGTCGTGTTGTTGTTGGTGGTGTTTGTATTAGATTGGTCGTGTTGAACGTAGCTCTGTTCTTTCCACCACGCGGAACCTCCGCCTTGCAAACATTGCATCTGGCTGTTACACTGCCTTCGCTTTCAATTTTATAATACTTCCAAACTCCTGACATTTTCTCTGTCCCGACTCCCGAGTCACCAGCTGAACGTAGCCTCTTGTTAGCTTACTGCTACTATTAGACACTGCGCCCTGCCCACTCTGTTGCCAGATTTGAGAGAAATAAGCAACCAGGTCTATGAAAACAAGCCCAAAAGAAGCAACACATACATGATGTTGTGTAATTTTAAACCAAAACTAAGGCCTCAGGATGACTTTAAGACGTGAACATGGTCATTTTTGTTTTGTAACATTAAATGAAATAATTAAAAAAAATTATAAAAAAAGAAAAAAAAATCCCGATCCCCGATTTTTTTCTCCCGATTCCGATCTTTTGAAAATCACGTGATCGGCTCCGATCCCCGATCACGTGATCGGATCGGGACATCTCTACACCGGAGGATTTCCCAATAAAGACGGCTGGAATATTAACAACCTATTCATCACCGTGTTAAGAATATGAAAACTTTTTCATCAAATGGGAACAAAACAGGTACTGTTCTGTGAGAAATGAGTGCCAGCTTTAGCGCTTTTTCTTTTCATTAACTTTCCTGTTTGCAATAGAGCTATGAAATTCCATGACAGTAAGATATTTAATACCAGCACGCCATCATAGGCTCCAGGTTCACTGGTGAGAAAGGCAAACATGACGCAGAGGTAGGGGTT
Source organism: Trematomus bernacchii (assembly GCF_902827165.1). Lineage (NCBI taxonomy): Eukaryota > Metazoa > Chordata > Actinopteri > Perciformes > Nototheniidae > Trematomus > Trematomus bernacchii. The sequence continues at coordinate 4,939,716 of NW_022987840.1, read as the reverse complement.
CTTCAGCTGCAGCCTCAGAGAGCTGCACATCTCCCTCCACAGGGAGGACTTCTCGTCCGTGTAGCCGGACAGAGCCATGGCAACCACATTCAGGTTCAGGTCACCTGTGAATAAGTCAGACAGGCAGGTTTATCCACCATGTGCAAAGTCTGTACTGTTTATGCTGGGCTTAGGACGGAAGGAAAGTTTGATTGAGCTTCTGAGACTATTGTTCAAGGTGAGCTAGCTTTGTGGTTCAATTCAAAATAACAATAAGACTTTTATGGTTAGGTCAAATTAATAACAAATACCACTTGTATGTCTGCAAGCCAAGTATATAGCTACAAATGCAGAAGCCAGGTAGCTTAGCTTAGCATAAAGACAAGACAAAAGGTTCAACAGAACGCTTTTTAAAAAATCATTTACCAGCACAATTACCACTCTCTTATTTTTTTACAAATTAGCTTTGTACATATTCAACAAACAAGATATAACATGTTAATAGAGCACAAGAGGGTGTGTTAGTTGGATATTTGTTCAACCCTTGGAACATGTCAGAATAAATGATGACTATATGCTTGTATATGTTTGCAGATGAGAATCAGTTCATTGAGCCAGAGCAGCTGAAAAAAACCCTGACCCTAACAGATGAGATCTCTCCACTGACACTTCTTATCTAATGAGTCACCTCATCAGTCATGTGCAGGAAACCTTCATTAGAACAAACAGCAGAGAAACATTTGACCTACATTGGTGGAATTGTTCTTAGTAAGGCGTGTGTAAACAACAGCCTTCTCTCATTTTCATTAAACCTCAGTGTGAAAAGCACTGCAGGATAAGTGTTGTGTGAAAAACAAGGTTCTCCTGCTGTTACTGTACATTCTTGAAATTCCTCAAGACATTATTTACTGAAAGGCTCTGAAGAAAAACAGGCACTTTATGTTTATCAGGAATTATATATTAACTAGACTCTTGAGTTTTAATTTACTTAGTCGAACTAAGGCAACAAACCTTTATAAATGATGCTTACATAATAATTGTTGAAGCCTGTATATACAAGGTTAAGCATGACACTATAACACATAATAATGCAGAGGCAGACCACTGTAAAGTGTTAAAGAATGGCATTTCAATTAGAGAGAATTTAGGTGGTTTAAAAGTGAAAGGTTATTTACTTCTTTCATTTCCACTACAATTAATCTTTGCCCTATAAAAAGTGAAACTCATACTGTAAGACCAAGCACATAAAAGCGACAACAACTATTCCATAAGTCAGTATATTGATTAAATGCAACAATTCCATAACTGATACACATTTCAAACAATTTTGTCAAATGTGAAAGTGTGTTGTTTTTCTGAGTCTTTCATTATTGTAAATTCAATATTTTGCAGTTTCTGACTGTTGGTTTGATCTAAACAAGACCTTGCACTCTGACTTTGGGATTGGTATTTTTACCTTTTTTTAAAGATTTATAAACAAAATTATAGTTGTTATTGTATCAAAGGTTTTGTCAATTGATTCTGAAGCATAACTCTGCAGATTTATCGATTATGAAATATTATCTTGTTGCGGCACATAAATGAGTTAATATGAATTTATGCACATTTAAAAAGACCCAACATTTTACATTTACATTTTAGTGTGTCAGACAATCTTCCTTCAGTCTTTCCCTGAACCCCTGAACCCCTCCTCCCCCTCCTCTCCCTCCACAGGGCGGCAGCACTCACCCTTCTCGGCGGTGGCTCCCTTGTTGAGGATCTGGATGGCCCGGCGGATGTCCAGGTTGAACAGAGCCACGGCGGCCGCCCGCTCCCACTCCCGCTCCTGCTCCAGGGATCGCAGGAATACCTCCACATCGATGTCGGGACCCCTGCTGATCCAGCCACAGAGCCTCAGGGAGAGGCAGCGCTCCTCGCTGTGGTACCGCGGGACGTCTGACTGCCGCTCTGAGCCGCTCCAGCACCTGCGACCCTCTGTCGTGCCTGGGGGAACCAGGAAGACACAGAACATTCAATGAGTACATTGTCCCAGTTGTGCAAAATACTATTCACTTAAGATAATAACATCTTAACAAAACTTACAAATACTAATAAACCAAGGTCTGATTCTCCAACATTCAACATTTTGTGATTACATTTGTAAGGGGTTCAGAGGACTTACCTGAGGTGGTCTTAACAATGTTCTTGATCCCCGAGTAGACGACGGACTGTTTGTTCCCCTGCAGCTTCAGCTCAATATCCTCTGCACACTGCTTCATATGTGATACTTATATAGGAATTGTAACTGATATTGCAGTTGAAAAAACATAATGACTTAACAACTACTGCAACACTTTATCAAAACAATCAACAGTTGAACTGTGGCTAGAAATCATTAGACCATTTTACTCTCTACCATTATAAAAACAAGTCAAAAACCTACAGTAAGCCTTCATATATCCTACACCATGAAGATTGTCTTCTATAGTTGGTTAAGCACAACTGTTTAACATGTATTGAGCTGTGTTGCTATCAAACCCAGAAGTTCCGAATGCCAGGAGTTTGTCATTGATGTCAAAAAGGATATAAAACAGATCATACCAAAGTGACTTGAGCTGGGGGTCGCTCCCTCCCGCCAGCAGGTGGTTCCTCCACACCTGGACGGTGTCGTGCCCGTAACTGGACTGAGCCCTCTGCCTCATCTTAGTGGCGATGTCTTTCTCAATCACGCTGTCCACTCCTTCAGCTCCGTCCTCCACGCAGTCGTACAGGTGTCTTCCACACGCCCACATGAGCGAGGTGGTGGAGCTCCAGGCCAGCGAGATGCGTTCGAACACGGTGAAGTCAGTCATGACCCGGTTGGCTGCAGAGACCACCACCATGCGGTTTTGAGAGGACGGGTGCCAGGCGAAGCTGCCTATCTGGCTTTCATAGGGCTGCACGCTTCGCTCGATGATGGTGGGCTCCGTCTCATCGCCGATGGGTGTAGGAGTGTGCTGCATGTCGTACAGGCGGATGATGTTGCTGTCACGAGTCAAAGTGGCCAGTAAGCCATTACGGGTTGGACACCAGGCCACCTGAAACAAGAATGGAAAGCATGGTTAAACGTCAACTTAAAGGGGACCTATCATGCAAAATGCACTTTTGTACGTCTTTTATACATGAATATGTGTCCCTGGTGTTCCAGGGAACTCACCAAGTGTCAGAAAACACAACTCTCTCTATTTTCCTCCATACCCAAATCTCTAAAAAAGGGGCTGCAACGGATCTGATACAGACTGATCCAGATTTGAACACTTCTATGACGTCACAGAAGTGGCGCTACGGCTATTGGGCCAACTCTCCACCTATCAGGGGAATGTGGGGTTGGGCCACGGCCACGGCCATTGCCGCTCGAAAGCGCTGGAGACGCTGTAGTACATATGCCAGGCCTGTAAGTGGCGCTGTAATCTGCCACAAAAGCAGCGAAGAAGACTTCCCGCCCATAGTTACCATGGTTACCCTTCTGTTTATTCTCCGCTGTGGCTTTTTTTCTCCCTCCCCGAGGCAAGCGTTTGCTCCTGCTGCTTTAATTCAATGCAATCCCTCCCCGTCGAGGCAAGCACTGTAATTCTCTCCGGTTAGTCCACCAGCAGATGACAAACACCCACCTCTCCGCCTCTTCCAAGGAACGAGGGGACCGTGCGGCAGAGTTTCAGTTAGGATTTCTTTCGCCGGTCAAGATGTCCGTTAAAGTTTAAATCTTCTGGACAAAATTAGAAAAGTGCCGGTCAAAGGTCTTCTTTGTTATTTATTGAGCTTTAAAACAAATGAATAACGACTCTATATAATAAAACACGGAGGAAGGAGATCTCTTTTTCTCCCCCTCTTCTGACAGCCCAGCAGCTGATCAGAGCACGGCTCCCCTCTCCTGCAGGGGGGCGTGGTCAGCAGAATCAGATCCGTAGACAGCAAACAACACATAGAGCGAAATGAGGCATGGCTATAATGCATGATCTGTTTGGTATTTTGAAAACAGAAACGTATAAATATACCTTATATAGGTATGGCCCTACAATATATCATTTAAATATAGCATGATAGGTCCACTTTAAGTGACTTTAAATTGTACTGATCTTTAATATTTTAATGAACTACTTGCGGGGTAAATCACAAGTTTTATCACAATACAATATCTGCTCAAATCAAAAGGCCTGCCATGAACAATTTTGATTATATTCAAATCAGGAGCCGGCTATTGACATGAGACAATATAACATCCAAATTCAAAACCCAAGTTACATTGTACATTTAACTTTACATTTTTCAACCAACCAAAAAAACAGAAGTGCCATGGGAGTTTCAAAATAAGTTGATGATATGTATAAATGTTTTCACTTTGCTTCATGACATTGGAACGTTAATCATTGAAATAATACATTGATCCAGATTGATAAATTGTTACATCCCTAAAAACTACATCCTGAGAATCAAATGAAATCCATAAGACACAATTCTTTAATTAATTTAACTACACCAAGTTCAAACATTTTGCTCATGTCTTCAGGATCAAACTGCATCCTACCTTAGTGAGAGGCTTAGGCTGCTCAGAGAGCGTGAGCACGGGCTTCTCAAACTTCCTCAGATCCCAGATGGCAACCTGGCCCTCGTAGAAGGAGGCCACACGGTCATGGAAGTGCGGGTCGACTGTTACCCCCTGGATGGCCTTAGTGTTGACAAACGTTTTCTGGCTCGTGTTTCTCAGGTCGAATATTGCCAGGTTCCGGTGCATGCCAGCCAACAGCAGCTTTGGGTCACGAAGCAGCCAGCAGAGGGAGAGGCAAGCATCGTTCTGACCTAACTCATACAATGGTTTGGTCACCACTGAGCTCGAGTCCAAATCCACAGATGAGAGACGAATCTTCTCAGAGGATACACTGGCCTCTGGGGAGTACTTACTGCTAATGTCCCAAATGAGGACAGAGAAGTCTGCTCTGTGCTTGTCCAACCCAGCAGCCAGTAAGTTGCTGTCCACAGGGTTCCAGGCTAAAGTGTTGCATTGACGGGCGTGCTTGGGTACAAACTCTTTCCCAACAAGCTCTTTACATGTGGAGTTGTGGCTCTGACCCAAGCTGGTGAGCACCACTCTGCCGTTAGCTTGGCCCACAGCGAGCAAACACTCAGGCTCATGCTTTGGGTACCAGGCCACACATTTCATGTACGGGGTGTCAGAATTAATGGCGAGTAAAGTAGCAGCAGTTTCTTCAGAGAGAGGGAGAGTGCCAGCCTTGGTCTCTGAGCTTCCCACAGGTCCAATACGGTACAGTCCCAGCTCAGAGTCACAGATGACATATCGGTCCGGGTGGTGGGGAGACCACAGGATGTCCGGCTTGGAGCCACTCATGATTCAGAAGCAGCTAGAGGGCTCCCAAGGAAATCTGCCTTCTACAACCTGGAGATTGGAGAGATTGACAAAAAGTTTAGCACATGGGTCATTCCATAACAACTTGCAAGTTCATGTCATGGATTTGATATTGTGATCCTCATCAATTGCCAATTTTCTACTGAATTGGGTTGAAGTTAGAATTGAAAAAAAAAGATATGCTAAATTATTATCATATTTTGATATCCGTGTTAGATCAAATACATACAAATCATTATAAATATTAGAAAAGCAATACCTTCACAACTTTTTTCTTTGAGATCAGAAGTTATTTGGTCCTGTATAAAATTGTTATGTCACATATCTTACTATATATATAGCTTTAGAGCTGACACACCCACTTTCAAAGATATTTTAACTGTATATTATGCCAATAAGGATTACTTCAATTTCCTTTCTCTTTTTTTTTATGGAAAAGTGTCCTTTGTTATTTGTTGTACTTCTCCCTGGCTGATTTATTACATTCAGAAGTAAGGTAGATATTTGGACTATGTTGACTTTAAAGTTTTCTATCTTTTTCATCTCATGGGCAAATAATAGTGACATTTCACACCTCGCCTTATGGATGGGTGCAGTAGGCTACAGGGCACTGAGAAATAACATAGAGATGTTACAGTAACGTTGACGTGTAAGTTAACTGCTCATGTAAATCTGAATTACTGCGGTCGATTCAAAAAAGTTAGAAAAACCATGCTAACTAACTAGTTAGCGACGTATTGGTTTAAGGTAAATACGCCACTTGAAGATAACGATGTAGTTAATTTTCGCGAATGTGTTACAATAGTTAAGACCAAAGTCTAAAGTGTGTTGACATGCTAACTCAACTAAGCTAACGCTAATGCTAACGATTGAAGGGCGAGCTAAACATGGCAGTTTAACCAGCAACCGAAAACATTTGCTAACTCTTTGTAACATTAACAATATTGCGTTACTTACGGAGAGTCTTTAAATGAGCGGAGGATTTGCGATTTATCATGCACATGTCTTACAGGGACACTTCTTTTGGAGCCCCTCTGGATGTTGTTGTGTGTTACACCAAAACATATCCGTCTGATAGAAATGTCACATTCCCAAAGTTCCGGGTAAACGAGGTTACGCCTGCAGTTCACCACCAGAAGGCGCCGTAACCAAAGTATAAATACACAGAAAGGAGAGCCTCATTCAAAACCCATCGTGTCATTAGAACATGTATGATAATGGATTAACATTTAGCAGATATTTAAAAAATATTTTTTCCAGAAAGTAGTCAGACTAGGCCTACGTGCATAACTTACAAATAGGGTGTATAGCTGTAGGCCTAGTTAACATAGGATTCATGGGCTACTGCATCTGGCTTTAGCATGAAGTCGTCAGTGGAAAAGGAAAATATTTTCATGTGGGACCTTTATGCACAGCATCCAAACAGTCTCCATGCGCAACAGCCCAAAACACAAAGCAGAACCTGTATTTAACTATTTACCCATCCAAGTATTTCTAAAAGTGACACAGATAGCCTGTCGATGAGAATAAGAAGCAGTAATTGCCTGACAAAAACTCAGTAAGTCTTCTTTTATATTTGTACAGTGCCTCTGTACTATTGTAAGGTGCCTAATGTTCACAACTTGCTGTAGGTTGACATTATCTTAGAGTTGAAAAATGTAAATAGTGTGTTTACATTATTCTAATATAATTCAAACAATATATGTATTAAAATAACACAGGCCATTTGCATTCCTGCAGGAGGTTATTGTGAACTCATGGCGTCAGTGAATAACCACAGAGTCAGTCAAAAATGAAGTCCTTTCGGTCAGTAGTCATGAGCTCTAAACTAGCTCTGAAATGTTGGAGTGGCCCCAGAGCCCCCGGCCACACAGACACACACCAGCTCATCTGCTGGTCCTCACTTTGTCCCAGCCCGGTTTACTGGACATTATTTTGCAGCGAAATGCCACCCATAGGACAGCTAACTGGATTACAAGCTCTGACTGCAGCTAAATGAGATTCTAGGTAAAACAACTATTTTTTGCATGACTAAAACAGTATGCACCCTTAATGTGTGTACAAGTAGTTTCACGTTACAGTTTGAATAACAGCTCTAATGTATGTTTTACAGCTTGGACAAGTCAAATAGGCTCATGTTAGCCAAACTTTAACATTTAAAGATGCTTATTTACCATGAACTGAATAACTTTGTAGATTATTTAGGGTTGCAGCATTTGAGATTTGTGTAGATCAGTATTTGCACATAATAGTCTGGCTTTGAATATTTTCTCTAATTTTAGGTTTATTTAACTCAGTTTATGAGCAGTAGAATTTGAACAATTAACCAATAACTTCACAGCATGTATGGTTAGAAGGATGCACGATTGTAACATATCAAACAGGTGCATTTTGCTACTGCTATAATTAGCTTTGTTTAAGCACTTTATCACTTAGTGTTACTTTGTTTTTTTAGCTAGAATGAAAATGTTGCTAAGGGGAAACGTGAGGAGTGGATTGGGGATTTGCCTTCTGTTGTTGGCTCTCTCACACGAGGCCACAGGACAGAGAAGAAGGAAAGGACGCAGGAACAACAACAGACTGCGTGACGATGGAGGAAATGGTAATTATTTATATGATGTATACAATTTTGGTGGTGAAGGTCGGTCAATAGATCCTGATGTTGTAAAAGAGAAAGTTAGTAGGATCAGACATTCAACATCCACAGCTCAAGATACACAGCTTAAAGGTCCCCTATTATACTGTTTTTCATCAATATATTATAGGTCTCAGATATATACAAACATGTCTCTGAAGTGTTTGGCTCGAAATACCAAACAGATCATGCATTGCAGCATCCCATAATCCCCTCTGTTTCAGCCCTGTTTCAAAAGTGCTGATTCTTTGTCGGTTACTTTATAAGGAGCCACTCCCCACGCCCCTCTGAGAGATATCTGGTTAAAAAGAACACAATTGGTGCTCTAGGAGGAGATTCATGTGATAAGGTTGGTTATGGGCTAATGGTTATACAAGCCAAAACATTGTTATGGCATCATAAAGTGGCCAACATCTGATTAGCTCATTTTCAGACAGTTTTTTATATAAATGGATCAGGACAAAAAGTGAGCGAGGTTTTTTCCTGAAACGTTCAGAATCTCTTTACACATAGTCCCACATGTTTATGTATAAAAGACATGAAAAAGTGGATTTTGCATAATAGGTGACCCTTAAATCATAAATAGGAAGATTTTGTCTGGATGGCATATGTTGAGAATCACAAGAATATGGACATCACCCTCTTGTATTTCTATTCAACGTTAGGTTTGTCTGAAGGGATCCGTGCAGGTACAACCTTCAGAACCTTTTATCATCCCCAACAGTATTTTACAGTACAGTATTTTACAGGTTTTTTTGTCGAACTCCTTCTCTCACAGGTCTGACGTGTTCACTGGAGGTGGCTTTCATTCTGGACAGCTCGGAGAGTGCAAAGATATACCTGTTTGAGAAGCAGAAAGCTTTCGTGTTGAGCTTCAGCACTCGCCTGTCCATGACTCAAATAGACGGCTGGACGCTGAAGATGAGAATGGCAGCTCTTCAGTACAGCAGCTTTGTGTCCATGGAGCACCGGTTCTCAGCCTGGAGAGACCTGGATTCATTTCACAATCAAGTAAACGCCATGAACTACATCGGCCACGGCACCTACACCACCTACGCCATCACCAACGTCTCACAGCTGCTGGTGGAGGAGACGCCGGCCGACAGCGTCAGAGTTGCAGTGCTGATGACTGACGGTGTGGACCACCCCCGGAGCCCTGATGTGATCGCAGCTGCAGCAGAGGCCAAAGGTCACGGCATAAAGTTCTTCGCTGTGGGTTTATCAGACATCGGCCAGCAGAGTAAGAATAACGCCAAGCTCCGGGCCATCGCCAGCACACCTGCTCAGCAGTTTGTCCAAAGTCTTCTCGATCCTCAGCTGGAGGAGAAGCTGATCAAGGAGATGGTGAGAGGTTACTGTGTGTGACTTTACAAATTGACATTTTACACAACATGGAAATGAGCTGGAACTTTCCTAACATAATAATGATCTAGTTTTTATTTGTTTAGATTTCTTAAAGGGGACCTATCATGCAAAATGCACTTTTGTACGTCTTTTATACATGAATATGTGTCCCCGGTGTTCCAGGGAACTCACCAAGTGTCAGAAAACACAACCCTCTCTATTTTCCTCCATACCCAAATCTCTAAAAAAGGGGCTGCAACAGATCTGATAAAAACTGATCCAGATTTGAACACTGTCCTGACGTCAGGACAGTGGCGCTACGGCTATTGGGCCAACTCCACCAATCAGGAGGAGACAGCCACGGCCATTGCCGTTCGAAAGCGCTGGAGACGCTGTAGTACATATGCCAGGCCAGTAGATGGTGCTGTTCTCACTGAATCTGCCCTTGCAAAAACAGAGCTAAAAAATGTCAAATTGAGCAAAATGAGGCATGGCTAAAATGCATGATCTGTTTGGTATTTTGAAAAAAAAAAAGTATAAATATGCCTTATATAGGTATGGTCCTACACTATATTATTCAAATATAGCATGATAGGTCCACTTTAAATTGCAAGAAACATATAGTTTAACTACTTTTTTAAAGAATACATTTGCTATCATGGCTGTTTCTTAAAGTTAACTTGTTCTCCCATAGCTTTTTATATTTTTCTGTAGTTTTTGAAAGAAATGTTAGTTGCTTATGACCACTATTTTGCCTAACAGTCTGCAGTCATCAATCACAACCAAATACAAGGCATATTATTTCATGTTATCTCTTGAAGGTGCACAAATCCCTGACATTACGTGCTGTTGCTTCGATTGAAACCACACTTTCTTCTTGGCCCTCCACATGGTTAAGGAGCACTGACAATCCTATGCACACCCAGCAGCCAATCACAGAGACAGCAGCATGCAAAGGGGTTTATATTCCCCTTTTTATGAACTGTATGTCCTCACAGCAAGTTCACTTCTCAGTGACACAGTGAACTTGCTTAGGGGGGCTTTCCCGCTTGCTTTGCATTTTCCACACACACAGAAATGTCAAATATATGCAGTAGGTCAGAAGCTGTCTGAGAGAGTGGCAAGGCTTGTTCTGCTTTCCAGAAATGTGTGATATTATTCATTCACAATTATAGCTCGCAAGACAGACACAACATAGTGGTGAAAGAAGTCAATATCTAGTAAGGTTGATTTATCTTTCCTGAGTGAACTGCCATTAACATTCTGTGTCTTTTGTTTTGAATCTAGGGTGCACTTGCCTATGAAGGGGTGAGTTTTCCAATGCAATGCAGTATTTTGGTTAATTAATAACTGGTTTGTGAAGATGGAGGTACTGACTTTTGTCTGTTCTCTCTTTTAGTGTCCAAAGGCTCAAGTGTGTACGTGTGAAAGAGGAGAAAGGGGCCTTCAAGGAAGTCAAGTGAGTTCCATACAAGAAGTGTCATTTCTTACCAAAAGTATAGGATAGTCATTCTGTATTCCCTCATCACCAACATGCATAGCATCATCTCTTCCTTTAGCATCTGACCAAGACTTAACAATTGCTAATTCCAGGGTAGAAAAGGGGACCCAGGCTACACAGGGCCACCTGGTGTAAAAGGAGCGAGGGTAAGTCATCACACAAAGTCACAAACTATGTTAGTGTCTGATTTCATGCGACTCATTGTAAGCTGGTTTCTTTAAGGGGGAGTCTGGCTCCAACGGTCGACCTGGAGGTGATGGTCCAGAGGTAAAAAAAAAAAATGGTCTGAATTTAACAACAGACATTGTTATAATTAGAAGAAATTCTGATTTTACAACTTTCCAACATTTCACAGGGCCATCCAGGTTATAAGGGCAACAAGGTGCGTGACAATTATCTTTTGCAACATCATTATCAGTTGTTTTCTTCTCTTGACATATATTGACAAGTCCTAAGAAATTCATCTTTGGTTTGGTCTTTTAGGGGGGGACAGGAGACTGTGGCACTCCTGGGGAAAAGGGTGACATTGTATGAACAGCATCAATAATATTATTTTTTATCAATACCACAGAAAGGTATGTGGGTCTCTTGTAATGAATTGAGTGTCATTTCACAGGGACCTGAGGGACCTGCAGGCCAGCGAGGAACAAAGGGAGAACAGGTACAGCACATTTATAGTTGAACACTATAATGTAATGTTGTTGTGAAAATGTTTGACTCTAGAAATATAGAAGTTTTGCAGAGAAATTCCAAATTTAGAAAAAGAAAAATCCTAAACGTTTGTGATTTTAATATAAAATAAGGTAGAACTTATATTAACCTAAAGGAAATTGTTGTGTTGCAAAAAAAAGTAAAGTGTGCAAAATAAATATGAAATAAATGAAGTGCCATCATAAGGTTGAACTTTAAATTGGTACAATACGTTTATTTGTGACAAAATACCTGCAAAATATTGACAGCGGTATTTTGTGTACTTTGCCTTTTGCTAAATGCTTGACACTTCTATAGCGAACATGGAAAATATGATAGATGCTAAACATGTTAGCATTGTCACTGTGCATATGTTAGCTATAGTTAGCATTAAGGCAAGCAGCCTCAAAGAGCCTTAGTCTTAGTTTCATCATTTTTATTGATTTATAATATGATACATTAAATCACTTTATTATTTGTCAACGTATTCCACACCAGTTTAGCAGTAAAGGAGCAATTTCATACATCACAATGAGTCGACATAAGAAAGTTCATTCTCTCTTAAATATGAAAAATGGAAGTGGAATTTGTCTCTCATTCATCTCTGCACTAATGGAATGTGAATATTGGCTTATGGGTAATCCTGATACTAATGTGGCTATCCAAAGCAGTGAATCCAGGCTTGCAGGATATTATTCTTCTGCAGGAACAGACTTTGTGTGGTGGGATTAGTGCACGGACCTGGCCGACCAGAACTTCTCTTCCTCCTCTGTGCTACTGGCATAGTGTCTGTCTGATCTTTCTTTGTTTGAGCTTGGCCGGAGAATTTAAGGACATGAAAGCTGAACATGTTGATTTGAGTGATTTCAGTGGTGTTGGCTTGGTCATATGAAGTGGGGGCCCCCAGTTGTTTTGAGAAGACACTGTACAGATAGTTATGAGTGTTGTTAAAGCTAACATGTATGATGTATTGAGGAACTGTATAAGACTTTGAATATGTTTTTCAGGGAGTACTAGGATTTACAGGAGACACGGGCCCTGAGGGACCAGCAGGACCCAAAGTAAGTTAACACAAGATCTTGAGATGCATTGACATTTATGGAATTTTAAACTCTGTCTGCTGTCATTTTCTCTGTGATAGTTCCCAACAGCAACAGCTGGATTGGCTGGATTTAATTCAGAGAGATTTCCAGACGTGACAACCCCTAGTGGTAGTAACAAAAAGGATAGTGGCAGACAGCAACGTGCTGGAATTGTAGGGATCTGTTTTAGAGGATGAAGTCAGAATCCATATATTTCTTTTTCAAGTTTTTACCCAAAAACTTCTACTTATCATTTCTTTGAGAAATAAAGTTAGAAGTTTATTTCTTGATGATAGTAAACTGTTTCATAAACACACATTCCAAAATGCAGAGCAGTCAGTTACATCATGATTATAGTCAACCAAAGGATTTAGTCATTTAAGATCCTTTTGTAATTTGGTGATATTTTTCAATAGTTCAGCTTTCCCAGGACACTTTCCCACGTATTGTTTTGTGAGATAGAAACAACCTTTAAAATGTGTGCCCAGGGCTAATGAGATGCTGAAGGCTTCATCACCATATCTGTCCCAAAGCTTCTTAACAAAGATGTCTTTATACAGATGAAATGTAATATCATTTATAGCACATTTAGAAAAAGTACAGACATTAGCCAAGTTTTACAGAAGGAACAAAGGACTGGTATTTATTTCTGAAATGCCACAAAATGTTGAATGCAGACTTAGATTTGTTTGTATTATACCATATTTATGAAATGAATACTGTAAACAAATATATATTTTAGTGCAGACAGAGGCATTTGTTAACTTATTTGCATTTATCTAACAACTCTTTGAACTGCCATCATGTGACATGCAAATCTAAGAACCTGTTTCCTTGCCACAGGGCGACCGAGGGCCCAGCGGTGCTGCAGGACCACCAGGGGACATTGGTATTGGATTTCCTGGAGCCAAGGTAACACTTTTTAATCAACATCACCTATTAAACATCGTCTATAGTCATACAATCTTCATAAAACAAATGTATGACTAAATATCTTCAGGGTACCTTTTTCTTACATAATGTAATGCATGATATCCATATGTAAATACCACGATGGGGTAAAATCTCTTTGTACTTCTCACTGGAGTCACAGAACATTTAAGGACAACTCAAGCAGCCAAAAGTATTGTTGGATTAGATAAACCTTAAGCTGCTTTCCCCTATAACACACATCTAATAAGGGCCAGAGATTGAATAAATGATATCACTTTTTAATAATTTACTGAAAAACGTTTTGACATAAAGTGTTGAAAGTTGTTGAGTTGTGCTGTGTAATGCTTACAGGGTGAAAAAGGCCTTCAGGGAAGATCAGGTCCTTCAGGTCCTGTTGGGATAGGAGAACCAGGACTACCAGTGAGTATGAAAATAATCGTATATTGTACCGACACATCAAGGTGTGTAAATTGCTTTAATGCCCATTCTATGCATAACAGTGTCTTGATAGGATAACACTTTGTATAATACTCTTTTACAACTTTCAAATGTACTTTAGTATATGCCACAATTAGGCTGTCATCACAAAAAAGTTAATCAAAAGTAATAGTCCTCATGAGGCAGAGAGAGTTTCTCTTTTGAGAAAGTTATATATATATATATATATACATATATATATGTGTAATGGAGTAATATTACTTACGCATTGACGCATAAGCACATCTTGTTGAGGTGGAGTTCATTTTGACTTGATTATACACTGTGGGACAGTTAGATCTATAACAATGCTTCAAACTTTATAAACTGATCTCATGTGTTGTTTTAATAAGAACATTCAAAGCAAATAGTAACTTCAGTTTCCAGAGAAATGAAAAGGTTCAAACCTTTCCCCCTGAAATAAAGAAGCATAAAATGGAAAAACTCAAGCAAAGTAAAGGTACAGTGAAATTGTACTCAAGTACAGTACTTGAGTACATGTATTGTAACCTTCCACCACAGAGAGCCATTTTTATGTTGAAAATTAAAGATCTGAATATAAACTTTATCCTGAAGAGCGAAGAAGATAAATCACATATATATGGAAGATTGTTTTTCCATCTGTTTTCATTTGTTATTACACATCATTTAAAAGTTTCCAAGTTGTCAAACATAAGCACACATGAGCAAGTTCAGAGCACTTTCCTCACATCCAAATATGCTGGGAATTTAAATTTGGAACACAATTCAACTCCATGCTGCCACCTGGAGCACACAAAATGAATAGTTGCTCAAGAGCGCACCTTCACTCTGTCTTGTGTTAAACCAAATCTATGTCGGATGTTGGTATTTATTGAGGCCTTCACAATATTATTAAGACTTTTATTAAAAGTTGTTTTTTTATTCCAGGGTCCACCAGGACCAGCCGCAGCGCGAGGAATCCCCGGACCAACGGGCGAGGGGCTTCCAGGGCCGAAGGTGGGTTAAGTTTTAAACCATGTATTGACCGAACCAATGGTTCTCAATAATGTGCAGATAGGACATACTTGTCATTCTTCAATTTGAAGCAACATTTGAAGTAATGGTTACATTGAGTTAAAGGGGGCCCTACAGTGCTTGAATTCATGCAAATGATTTGGTTGTAAACAATTGAATATTCTTTATTTAATATGTTTAACACATTCCATCCTCTTCATTTTAAACACTGCACAGATTTTTCTATTTTAAAACAGATACATTTTAAGATATATGTTTTAAGTTTTTCATCTTTTTGATATTTATGATTCTTGATTTCATTTTGTTCACATTGACTTTTATGTGACAAAATACCAAGGCACATTCCTGCAAAAAGGTTATGGTCAGTACTTATTTCTATTAGTATATAATACTTTGTATGTGTACTATAATTGCTTTTTCATATTTGTTATGGTATTTTTATTATGTCTTCTTTTATTCAGAAGAGGGGTTGAAATAGACGGTATCATTCTGCTTTTTGAAATGGGAGTGAAGGAACGCTATAACCTCTGTGCAGTTGCATCTCTTTATATTTATTGCAGGTGCATAGCAAAAGAGAATGAATTACATAAACCACAACCAGAACACGTGTCACTGATTGCTGAAAAACAATGTGTAATTGCTTAGGAATTTACATTATTGGCTTTTTCATAACGTCACATATGAAACATGCTGCACACGTGTGAAGCTTATGGAAGAGTGTGTCTACAGTACGTCACATTTTCAAACTTTTCTTTCAGGGGGATCGAGGATATGAGGGTCCCAGAGGAAATCGCGGGCTTGCTGGCATTGGGGTTAAAGGCGACAAGGTATAAATGTCTTATTTGTTTACTCAACGTGATGAAAATGTATGCGGATCCTGCAACATTAACTATACTTCGAGTACTCACCCAGGTCTCATAGATCACTGCATCTCTTGAATATAATCATCTTTTTTCAGGGAGGTTACGGGCCGCCTGGGTTTCCAGGTCCAGTTGGTGCTCCTGGTTTAGGAAATCAAGGAGAAAAGGTAAAAGTTACATTAATGCATGCCAAACTGTTAGGTTAAGAAAATAATCTACACCTTTAAATTAAAAAAACTGATTAGAAAACATTTAGATCAGCTTGAAAATGCATTGTCTCAAAGCCGAAAACAGGACTGTTTTTGTCTGCATCTCTTTTGAGAGATGCATGGTTATACTGGACAGTAACAGGAGATATTTCAGTGAATACCTTGACTTTTCATACTTTCAGTAATAATATTGACATACTATTAAATGCAGGGGGATCAAGGCCCAGTTGGACCTGCAGGCCCCAGAGGAGCTCAAGGTATCGGAATAACAGGAACAAAGGTAAGACAAAACGAGGGGCCCTCCTTGTACGACTATAGCGTTTCAGAAACAGAAACTCAGATGCTAATTGTGATTGACAGTTGCTGATTTTCCCTCCTGATTGCATCTAAATCGTTTTGAATATTTTATCTAATAAATATGCCTGCGACTCCCAGCTGACTTGTCAATCAAATGCAGGCGTGTTTCATGAGGCAATTTGTGAATATTTAGTTGAATACATTTGTCCTTGGTTGTTTTCAGGGGAATCAGGGACTCCCAGGTGAGCCTGGACTGACAGGTGAACGAGGTGTTGGACAACCAGGACCCAAAGTAAGTCCTCTAAAATGTACCGCACTACGTTCTCATCATTCTATACAGTACCGTATATGCCAGTGTGCCATTTTGTTTAATATGCGTTCTTGCTGAGAGTTAGACAGGAAGATTGATTCCACTTTCATATGTGTTTGCTTAATACAATACGAAGCAAGAGCTAGAAGCCCGGTCCAATGTTATCCAAAAGTGACTTTCTGTCACGATCTTATGAAGGACCCAAATGCAGCACTCGAGAAACCAAGGAGTATTGGTAATGTACTTTATTGGTAATACTACCAGAGCAGAGGAATACCAGCAGAACAGTATCAGCCGGATGATGTGCAGGCCGACGAACCAGAGGACAGCGGGCAGAAGGTGAGTCAGGGCCGGGCAGAGGGTCAGGGAGCAGGCGAGGCGGTCAACGTAGGTACAGGCAGGGTCAGACAGCAGGCAAGGCAGGATAGTCCAGGGACAGGCAGGATCAGGGAACAGGCAGAGCAGGCAGGTCAGGGACAGGCAGGGTCGGAACCGGGTGGGCAATCTGGTGACAAACGCGTGAAAGACTAGCATGAAGACAAAGTACGATCTGGCAATGGGTGTGTGTCTGGTGAGGGTTTAAATACTGGCAGTAAAGCTAATGGGTGCAGAAGAGAAAGAGAGTGAGCAAAAACGTGGGTGTGGTTAACAGGTGAGACAGGTGAATGGAAAACTACTGGTGAATGATGGAGCAGAACTGTGACACTTTCTAAATAAACTGGTAATTTTAATATTGCTTTCATACTTTTGTTCCATATCCTCAAATACACTTGCTCCTCCCTTTTCTCTTTTAGGGTGACCCGGGGTCCGAGGGGCCACCAGGTATACCAGGTGAGCCAGCAGAGGATGGGACCACAGGACAAAAGGTGACATTTTTTCTCATACTGATATTCTGAACAAACTGTGCTGTTGTATTTGCTGTAAAGTGTCTTTACTGTAGGGTATTTTTATTATATGTACAGCACTTTGGCTCGACCAAAAATCGTTTAAAAATGTGCTATATAAATAAAACTTGATTTGATTTGATTTGATTAAACCTAAACATGTTTTCTCTTGTGCACATAGGCCTACATAATACATCAATATTTCTTACCAGTCTTTGCTTCATTGTCTGTTTCTAAATGACGGCAGGGGGACGTTGGGTTACCGGGGCCCAGGGGACCTGACGGGGCTCCTGGTAAAGGCACTCCTGGAGGGAAGGTAACAGAATCACAGTTGATGTGTATAGAACGTTTTTCTGTGATTTACAGATATTATGATTCAATGATCTTAAATGATATGATCACCTAAAGCTTAACTCAAAGTTGATGATTTTGAGTTATTTTGGCAGGGGGACAGAGGGGACAGAGGGAGCAGAGGACCGCCAGGTGCAATCGGTCCTGTGGGGCCAATGGGGTCAAAGGTAAGAATAATAAATAAAATGTCTTATACAAATTTAAAATAGTGTTACGAATTTCGAATAATGCTGCCACATCTCTTACAATAAGTGAAAACATACAGTGGCAAGAAGTAAGTTCACCCAAGTTCAATTTTGAGCACCTTGTAGTGTACATATAACATTGTATGTAATATTTATATTTTCAGCTGCTTTCTAGTAACTTTTCAGAGGGAAACATTATATGTTTTGCTCGAAAAACATTTATTTAAAGAATGTTACTCGAGCAATGTTGATCATAATTACAAAATATGATCAACAAATAAAATATATATATGATGTATAGATTATAATACAAAGCAGTAAATACCATATATTGACTGCACATGTCTGATTCCCATGTTCCCATGTCAATTTCAAGTCAAATGTTTCCTTTTTAGGGGGATCCCGGAAAGATGGGGCCGCCGGGGGCAACAGGACCACCAGGGAGGGGTGTAGCTGGAGAGAAGGTAAAGTCCATGTGGTGCAAACAAACAGCTGCTGTAATAGTAATAGTAGAAATACATTTTGGTCTTTAACACATTTCACGAAAGGAATACTCTAATAACAAATAGAAATGTAATTAAAGGGAACAAATATTGACCACAAATGTGTAGTGTGAAGCCTCAGGTTTATATACCTTTCTTTTTTTCACACAAAACCTTTTATTAGGCTTCACAACCAAAGGGGCATCAATTATTATGTATAAAGTGTTATATAATAATAATAATAATCCTACACATTTAAAAAACCTCAGTTTTATGTGTTTACAACCTTATTTTTGTTTTCAATTAAATTTGAAATCTGTTCATTATATTTGTCATTACACACAACTATTCCCCTAAATTCTACGTACTGTGTATTTATTTCAGTTAAAAAATAAACAGTATGTTGTTTAGTTTGTGATAACGTGATTGAAGTATTCATACAGCTCTTGGATGTGTTTTATCTTTTGCCCCATACTTCCACACAGTAGGTCATTTATTTAAATATGAAAGAACAATACTGTAAACATGGCAAGTTCTGATTCAAGATATCGACAACTGTAACTGTCAACAGCTACATTCAATCTACCTCTGGTTATTTCAGGGAGAACCGGGACTACGTGGTCCAGCTGGAGCTGTGGGAGAGACGGGAAGGGGTTTCCCTGGACCCAAGGTGAGTTCAGGTTTCCTTCACTGATCCTCTTAAGAAAAGTACAAATATAACAGTGGCACCGTTTGGTTTGTAGGGGGACAAAGGGCCTGCAGGGCCTGCTGGGATACCTGGACTTAAAGGTGACGGTTACCCCGGCCCTCCAGTGAGTATCAACACACCACAGTCCCTCTTTTAACACTTTACACTCAGCAATATTTAATTTATTTTGACACGTCTTATTAAGGGACTTCCGGGGCCCCTTGGTCTGACAGGAGAGACCGGATCAGATGGCGTAGGTCTACCTGGACCAAAGGTAACGATTCATCTCAGTAAAAAACATAAAATAAGTCATTAATTACATTATCGTTAATTTCTGTTATACAAATTCTCTTGACATAGTGGTATGGTATTTTATTCACAGTCGTACTAGTTTAGCTTTTAACTTTTTTGCTGAGTTTATTAAGATCTTGTCGTTTTATACTATTCCGCAATTATTGTCAGGATGGGGTGACATGAGGGGGTCAAAAGATCAATTTTGGTACTCTTAAATGTATGAGCCTGATATTTTCCAAGCAAGTTTTCTTTTCCATTTGTCTGAGATGAGATTACTGTGATTATTGAAAGATATCTATAAATGTTATCAATCAATTTTCTGTTCAGGGAGATAGAGGCTTGTCTGGACCTCCTGGACCCACTGGACCACCAGGAATTACCCTAATTGGTCCTAAGGTAATCTGTCCTGTTAAACATAATGGATTGTATGTGATTAAATTACCCTTTAAATACAGAGAGACACAGTTGTTTTATTTTTGCAGGGTTCAGTTGGCCAAAGGGGACCGCCTGGTGCACAGGGGTTACCTGGAGAGGGCATCCAAGGAGAGAAGGTAACATTTTCATATACCAGACGTTAAATGTTTTATTATCACCTAGCTGTATTAAGTTATGTTATGTTAAGTTACGTTTATGAATGGGAATGTATTTTCTTTGCTGCCACGTTTAGAAACCCATTAAGTCTAGGAAACCAGGCTCATGTGCTTAAAAGAAGAAGAAACGTTCCTTTAGTTCAATTTTACTCTATACATGAGTTCTCCTTGACACTGACTATCTCTCTCTCTCTCTTTCTGCAGGGGGAGACTGGATTTCATGGGATCGCTGGACCCAGAGGTCCTCCTGGACAAGGTCTGCAGGGGGACAAGGTAACAATATAATGTCAGCAACTGTATTATGAACACACAAAGTGACAGTAGACCTGGCAAAAATGAAAATCTGCATGACATTAAAACTAAATGTGTTATTTGAGAGGCTTCAAACAAATGGGAAACAAAACTGCATCACTTAGAAAAATATATCTAGTAAGATGCATACAGAAAGCATACACCATGCTGTTGACAGGATGCGATATCCCTTTCTATCACAACCCTACTGTGTGATTCAAGATAATGTTTCTTTCCTCTCGCAGGGGGATCGAGGGTTCAGAGGTGAGAAAGGCACCAGGGGAGACGGAGGAGGACCTGGAGAGCACGGAGTCAGTGGACCTACGGTAATGGGATCAGATTCCTAAAAAGATTTAAGCCCTCATGAAATTACTCAATATGTGAACAGCTAAAAAATGTCAATCTTTTTGAAATCACAGGGTAGAACTGGACAAAAGGGAGATCCTGGACTCACAGTAAGTAAAGTGCACCACTCATTGAAGAATATCGGGACATAGCTTTGTTTTGTTTCTTTTCAAACGGAGCCATACATGTCAACAATCTGGGTTTAGGTCATGTGTGTATACAGGGTTAAGGTTAGTGTACTTTAATTTGAAAGTGTTAATAAACACATCCGATGAACATGGACGAGTCTTCGCCATTTATTTTATAGAATACACAATATTAGGGGATACACATCATTTGAAGTTGAAGGGTCTCTGAGGGTAGTAGGCGTATTATTGAAGTAAGACAGGGGATCAGACATTTGAAGGAAGTAGAAAGAAGCTGGTTGAGGTGGTTCTGGAAACGTATCAGGATGCATGCTTATCAGGACTTATGACTTGTGGTCGCCTTCCTTTGGAGATTTTACAGGCATGCCAAACTGGTAGTAGAACCCGGGGTAGACCCAGAACATGCTGAATGGTTTTTATATATTATCTGGTTTGTGAAGTGAAAGTGGACGACTGGACTAATTAGCTTAGCCTGCTGCCACCGCAACCCAACTCTGGATAAGCGTTAAAAAAAAGGAATGGATGTTTGAAGGTGGTCGAAATTATTTTCCAACGGATTTCGATTCAAACATCCTTACATTAAAGGTGAAAGCAAGAAAAAGCTAATGTCTTTACTGTAACTCAGAGACAATTACGTTTGTATTACAAGTATTGCACTTTCTTTCTTTCACAGAGGGAAGATATCATCAAAATCGTGAGATCCATATGCAGTAAGTAATCAGAAGCTGCATTTTTGTCCATCCTTTATGTCCACGTGTCTATAACCTGTCGCTGTTTCATTAGGTTGTGGACTTACATGCCGCAAAACCCCCTTGGAGCTGATTTTTGTGATCGACAGCTCTGAGAGTGTGGGCCCTGACAACTTCAACCTGGTCAAAGACTTTGTAAACTCCCTAATCGACCGAGCCTCTGTCAGCCGGGACACCACACGGGTGGGTGTTGTCGTCTACAGCCACATCAACATGGTGGTGGTCAGCCTCAGACAGGAAGCCACTCGTGATGAGATCAAGTCTGCGGTGCGCTCCATGACCTACCTAGGCGAGGGGACGTTCACAGGCAGTGCCATTAAACAGGCCAACCAGGTGTTCAAGGGTGCGCGGGCAGGTGTGAGGAAGATGGCCATCATCATCACCGACGGGCAGGCCGATAAAAGAGACAAAGTCAGTCTGAAGAGTGCGGTATCAGAAGCTCATGGGAGTGACATCGAGATGTTTGTGATCGGCTTGGTGAATGAGAGCGACCCTCTGTATGAGGAGTTCAAAAAGGAGATCAATCTCATGGCCTCTGACCCCGACAGCAACCACGTGTACCTGATCAATGAATTCAAAACACTTCATGGTAAGCAATCCATGTTATCAAATTAGAATCATAGGTCTACAAAGAACACATGCAAGGAATTTGTTAAGAAGTGATTTGTTAAAAAAATAATTAAAAAGTGGAAAAGTGCTCAAACGAGTTGAATTTCACTCAATTGTCTCTTCCAGCTCCCTCTCAACTAAGAGGGCAGGAAACATCTGTGCTATACATCTGGTATTAAAATAAACTGCAGATGGTTCAAAATTAGAACAAATAGTTCACATTTTGTTCAATAACTTGGACTTGAGTCTGCGAAAACTAACACCATATATGATGCTCATAAGAATGACTTCTATGGCTGTAAGTACCTACACAGAGGAGTAAATGACTTCATATTTACTTTTTTGGTCTTTTGATCCTAAAGCTCTGGAGAAGGAACTGCTGAGTCAGATCTGTGAGGACGACGGAGAAAGACATTTGTTCAGCTCTGTCCCGAGTTCCAGAATGTCTCCAGGAATTCCCGATTTATCCGATAATGTTCGTGAACCTCCATACAGGACGGATACTGACACGCCCACCTTCACAGGAGACTTCAGGAGGGTTCAGATAGTGGTGAGGAGAATAAATCAGTACATGTGTTATCTACTGTGTAACAACAGTTTAGTGTATCAATGGGCACAATTAGGAAGTCGGTCATTACGTTTTATAAAGACGTTCATTGTTCCCAGAGGATACATCTTGATGACTCTAGTGATCCCTTTATTTTTCTTCTGGTGCCAAAAGCAGCAAAATCTTTATTCATCTAATTAAAGCTAAATATTTACTAAACAGACAGAAATAGGCAGAAAGTTGTTACCTAAATTCATTGTCCCCAGAAGATGAATCCTAATGAATTTAGTGATTCTCTGACTTTTCCTTTAGCTCTATGAGGTGGACATTGTGGTTTGAGTTAAATGTATCTAGAACTATTGGATGATTACAATTTTAGTTTGGGCATTCATGAACCCCTCAGGATTCATTTGGTAACTTTTCAGTAAATCATCTAAGTACGTCTCAGGGTTTTCATATAGTAAATGGAACCGTCTCAGGTGTTATAACATCATGATTGTATTATCTTACCTGGATAAATAAAGGTTTAAAACGTTACTGTTACAGCCCGGCCTTCCAGCGCCACAACCCGACAGAGAACCCATCACTCCACAGAGACCAAAGACAGACGACAGAAGCTCCTCAGAGATTCATAGATGGCCATTCTTTGACATGGATCCTTTCAGACCCGTCACAGAGTCCTTCCCACAGTTTGACATGAAGGACCCCAAACGTGTGGTGATGACGGGAGTTATCGGGCCGGCAGGTCCAACTCTGATGACACCGCCCCGGTTTACTAGTATCCTTCCAACTACTCCACTGCTGCTTTCTGAAACCAACATACCTGGTAACTGCTGAAGAGATTAGAGAATGAAGAAATAATAGGTTCAAATGTTACAAATCAAGTCGTAAAATGGTAATGTCCAAGCGTCTGAAATAAGAAAGGTTCAAACACAAAAGTATGCAAAAATGTAAGGAATAGTTTAACCTTTTATCCTCACAAAACGTTAGATGAGAAGCTTGTTATTATGTAGCTGTATGTATTGCAGTTGGGAGCTAGTTATCTTAGCTTGGAAAATATAAGTCAACATGTCAAATATCTACATGAAAGTGGTAAACCTAAATTATCTGTAATAACAAAAATTACCATTTTTGAATTGTATCTAAAAAGTGTTACTTACTAGGGATGGGAACGATTAATCGAATATTTGAAATTATTCAGGTATTCGAATATGAGAAATGAATATTTTTATTGTAATTTCTTCTTTTTTTTTAAATAATTTCTTTTGGGTGGGGTGCATAAGTTGATTACATATTATCAAATGGAATAATTCATTGTATACGACAGTGCCATAGCTAAGTGTGTTAGGTCTAAAGGTGTGTTTTGCTCCGCTCACCGGTCCCTCACAGTGGGCAGAGCTGCAGGTGCTGGTCTCTCTCTCTCGCGCGTCAGGTTATACTTCACTCGCGTTTATATCCAAATCCATCAGAAAACCAAGTTATGTTTTAAGCATGAAAGGCCTATAGCTGTCAACTGTTCAAACTGTGATTACCAGTTCAATACATTTGACAAATTCGACTTGGTTTCTATACTTATTTGAACATGTATTTATTTATTTATTTTGTAAAAATGTTTCCCACATTTTTTATTTTTTTTATAGGATATGTACATTTCGGTTAATCGGTTAACTATTTTTTGGGGGGTCGAATATTCGAATATACATTTGCCTTCAAATTCCCATCCCTATTACTTACATGTTTCTGTAGTAACCGCTCACACATTTAAAAATAAGCCTTGCTAGCAGTGAGGCTCTAGATGTGGTGAAGTCAATCTTTTGGTTTGGCCCAGACTAAAATCTCAGCATCTCCTCGAAGTGGATTGATTTGCACGGACACTAATGGTCCCCAGAGGATGAATCATACTGACTTGGAGATCCTCTGACATTTGTGGCAGTAAAGGAAGTGGTAGTTTTAAGTAAAATATCTCAAAAACTATTGCTTGCAGACTTTTCTTCTTGCAAAACTATCTGGAAAAATGTTTAATTTGTCTAAACATTATACCTGTAAAACTAATTTCAAGTTTGACTTTGTATATAAATATTTAGTCAAAATGTTTGCCTGCTAACCCACTACACTTTACATGGCTAAAGAATTTTTAAGTCTACTTAAAATGTCCGCTTCTTGTTTTTGTTGTCTAGCTGAGGGCTGCAACCAGGCGCTGGATCCAGGGCCGTGCCGGGACTACGTGGTGAAGTGGTACTACGACCCCATATCTAATTCCTGCGCTCAATTCTGGTTCGGAGGCTGTTCAGGAAACAGAAACCAGTTTGAGACTGAGAAGAGCTGCAGAGGAACCTGCGCCAAAGTCTAACATCCCCATGTATCTCCAGTCACAAATAAAACCTTCTGTTGTTCCTCCACAGTTGCCTTCGTCATGAGGATCACTTCAAAGTCAGCGCCTTAGTATTCTTCTTGTAGCTACTGTACTTCGACATTGATCGAGATTAGAAGATAAACACCATTTATTTTATAAATGATGCATCATTAAACCTAATTAGCCCAAAATGTTGATTGAAGTTCTACATTTTTCAGTACGATTAGTACTCTTAAATGTGTTTTTTCCTTTTGGCCTGAGAGATGTGTGTATTCATTTTGTAAACTAAGCTAATGCAGAGAAAATAATGCCTGTGATGTTACTTACATACTGTGGAACAGTTCTGCTGAAATTAAACTTTGTAACCACTAACCTTTCTATTTAGAAAAAGTAACCATTTTGTATGTTGCAATGATGTATTTTTTACTTAATGTTGTGAGTTTATTGTATTTGTTTATGTTTTTAATACTGTGAAATGTCATTAATGAAAAAACTTAAGCAAATAAACTTATGTCATGCACTGAAGGTAGACTTATCTTCGTTTTAGTTGTTCTGGACCTAAATAAACACAAGATGAAGCATACCTATATACATGATTGTATTTGGACATGCAACTCAGAAAATGTTTCAATGTGAATTTGATCACATAATTTTGTTTGTATTTTTTAACTTGAATAATTGCATTGGAAAACTGAATCTGAATAGCATCATTTGTCATTGAACACATTAGTTTGGATCTGAAGTTCACTACACTTCAAACAGAATCTAATACTTTGGGGAAAAAATGTATTTAATCCTCACACAAAATGTATTTCTCTATATATTTCCACATTCACTATATTTTTTAATAGATAACTCAACTTAAACTGTGAGCTACTAACTAATAAATTACATTTGAAATGATCTCCGATTCAGTCTTTCAATGCAAATGATCAAATTAAACAACACCAATTCAAATGTGATTCTCATTCATTTTCTTCCGATATAAACCTGCTTTTTAAACATTACATATCTGCAGTTGGCCCACCCTCGCTACACAAATCGGTTCAGAACCGTAAAATAAAATAAAAGAACAAAAGGGCAGGAAGATGACTCACTGAGAAACACTTAAATCACCTCAAACTTTCAAGTTGGACATGATTACATGTCATTAGTGAGGAGAGGCTGCTGCTCTCAGAACAATGCATCTTCAGCTTAAAACTTAACAAGCACATGGAGGAACTACTCAGCTGCAAGGCTTCTTGGTGGAGACTTGGGGTTACGTCTTGAGATAAAATGCAAATGGAAAGACCATGCTGGGCGAGAGCTTGGTAGGTGATATTTTCCATGAGCGCTGTTTTTATCATTTGAAAGCCTCTAGATAATCCATGTCTAGTTAATGAAACCAGAGTCAAAGTAATGGATACAGTAAATAAAAAACGTAGAAAAATACTTTCTATATTTGACTTCGATCGTACATCCAGTGTTACATTAATTATTTGAAGTTTTCCAAATTGGCATTATTTGTAAAAGACAAGAAGAGAAGACATGATGATGTATCCAGGATCCTGAGATGGATTAGGATCCTTTCCTTCGAACAAGCCAAAGTAGACAATCGTGTTTGAATTAAACTCGCTCATGTTCAGCTGAAAGAGGACAGAAACAATGAGGTTACACACACTCAGTAAATATATACAGAATCAGCGGTTCATTTTTTTTTATCAAGGGCCGTACCTGTGTGGTGATATCCGTCCTCCAGGGGTCGACCTGCAGTCCATCACACCATCCTCCTCGTCCGTACAGCCATGTGCCGTGCTCGTTTGGTACCGCGCCCTCTTTCACTCTCAGGGTGCAGCCCAAAGGTGATCCTAATGGTTCCCCACCAAACAGATATGAAAAAGGACAATAAATTAATTTAAATGGAACTCAAAAGTAGGATAGTTTGTCAACTACCTTCAGTAAATGTTCCTTAAAATATTCCTCACCGGCAGAATCGAATATGAGAGTGTTGTTAAAAACATTGTTGATCAAGAAGTTGTGGGAGGTGATGCAAAATTCTCCACAGTGGTTGTCATCGTAGCCGTGAGCTGTGATGATGGCGTATAACTCCACCTGAGGACAGACACACAGCAGCTGACGGACAGGAAATCTTTCAATAGTTAATAATGATCGGCATCAGAACTGTTACCTTTTTGGTTGATGCCGGGATGTGGACTTCGGTTGGCTTAAATCTTTTGTTGTAGTTTTTGTCAAAGGTTCCCCCATTGAACAGTGCCATTACTCTGAATGGGCGGAGTGTCTCTACACGATAATCTGCAACACAAAATGCTTTGCATTTAATTAAAATGTTTACAAAATACTAGGAGGTGATAAAGTATTGATCTAGCAAAACCACAGAGTAAAGAAATACTCTTTTACAAGTAACATTCCTTTATTCAAGATTAAATAATAAGCATCCAAATATACTTTAAAGAAGAGTAGGTGTATATTTTGGTAAGGTTTTTTGGTTGGCGTTGTGCTGGCATAGATAGCTTGTGAATTTCACAAAGGAATCATCAAAGTCTTATCTTTATCAAAATTAATATATTTTGATGATGATTTATTTATTGACAACATTTGTATTACTCTGAATCTGCCAAGTTACTAATAACTCATGCTGTCCAAAAACAAAAGTCAGTAAATACACAATTGTTGTTTGGGATGTAAACAGTTAAAACAAGTAAAGTGCTGAAATATTTTTTGGGGCATAAAATGTGCATCTTATCAAATTTGATTTAAAAATAAATAAATTCATAAGCTCAAATCTAATTATCTAATTTCTAATCATGCCCAATAGACAGACTCCTGTCAAAACATCATGTGTCCTAAACAGACAGGCTGCACTCTGTTTTTAAGGAAGCTGAGTCAAAGTATTTCCAGGAACTAAATGTGTCACTTTTATCCAGACATCTTCCAGTAACAGACTGTTCCTTCCTGCAGAGAGATTCCTGCGCTCTACTTTTGAAAGATCCAGCAGAGAGAGAAAATGGATAGAAAGTGCTCTGTGATGATTTTATGTCAGAGGGCAGCTCTCCATTGTCACAGTGGGAGGGTTGAGATCTGAGCATGAAATCTTCTCTGAGCTGGTGTTAAAAAAAACACATAGCTGGTGTTAGTTCTGACAACGAGGGTGCGAGATGCACATAGTTTTAGCCCAAGATATTGGATCTTTTGGATTTGTGATGTTCCTGAAACAAATCATGAGTAACGAATGCTTCCTTCAGTAGAAATGCCCAAATCTGACCTGGTCTAATTTTTTCTAACCGTTTGCACTAACCACAGCCTGTAAGAAAAACAATTCTGTACTCCTCAGATTGAGCACAAATTAAAAAGTTCACTGTGTTATGGCACTTTCTACCGGTCTTGTTGCCGACACTGAACCTCAGGTTGAGGGAGGCGATCCACGGCATCGCCCACCACACCGTCTTCATGGTGAGGGTACACCTGTTGCCGTCCAGCAGGGGGATCAGAGGAGACACGTCTGTCAGCCAGCGCCCAGTACCTCTGGAAAAATTAAAAATACAGAACCATCAAATCACACATATCAGAAAAAAACAGGCTGGTATTTAAGAGGAATACTTTGACATTTTGGGAAATGCGCATATTTGAAAGAAAAGTAAACTAGAGCAGATGATTGTTATTGTTATTAGGGGTATCAATCTTTTCCTTTAACTCCAAGGAAGAAAAGTATCAATGAGTAGTTTCCAAACTGTTCCTTATATATTCTTATTGTGTGTGTTGTGATACCATGAAGCTAAATAAATGTTTTCTTTTGTTTTAACAAACCACAAAAGCTGTAGATTATTGATATTGTTGGGGAAATACTGAATGTACTCTTCCAATATCATGATAACAAAGGCCCAACTGTAGCTGTGTACGTAACAGGATATACGATTACCTAGAAGAGCGTCAGGACACACTGTTTTAGGAATATGATAGCTATGTGACAACGATTAACATGATGATTCAGCCTCTATGGAGATAGACATATGACAAGCATGATCATTTCTGACGTGGGCTTTAGCTAATCTAAACTAAACATTGTATACTGCTTTGAACCGGTATTCCTGCATCTTGTGACTGTGTAACACCCTCTCTTGTATATAAGCAAGTCAAGGACACTGTTCTGGGAACTATTTGTCCCATGCAGCTCTGTGTGTGATGACTACTTCCATTCTTGCAAGGATAATAAATACATGTATCCTGATATTGAAGCTCAAGCCGGTGACGAGTGATATTTTTCTAACAGATATGAATAGTAATTGTCATGATCATCTTTGTATTCATGCCATCCGATTGTTTTCTATCAGCATCTTGCCTGCGGAAGGCTGTGATCCATCGACCAAGCTCCATGTTGCAGTGCGGGCCGAGGGGATCGCAGCAGACAAACAGCTGCACTGTGTGATCCCAGTGAGCGCAGGACGAGTCTCTCCTGCCGGGACACGACAGAGACGCGTCCAGCTCCAGCTTGTCAAAATTTGACATGGCTGCAGAAAGACATAATGGAAAAATGTTTGGGTCATTAAATTGCTAAGGTTCCCCTTGGGCTGCAATAACTGTTCACACTGATGCTCCTAATTCCTTTTACTTTTCACTCTCATTTTGTTTCGCAGAACAGGGTCAGTTGTTTTGAACGGTCCCCAATCGATGCTTTGGACAAAAGTATCCCATAAATTTGATTTTATCATCAAAGTTAGACTTAAATCTATTTGATAGCCATCGCATACAACAGCTACACAGACAAATGCGTAAAACCTGCAATAAACTGTAAGTTTCTTTGCACATTTCTAGTTTCCCTTCTGTTACTAATTTCACTGTGCAACTGGACACCAGAACTTGAGGAATAGCATTGGGAATTGCTGGGGTTACCTAGCGGCAGGTCGACTGTAGCCACTGCTCCTTTCTCCCCCTGCATTAGGACTTTGTCAAAGACTGAAATAATCTTTGCAGGACTTTGAAGTTTGGTCTGAAGATCTGCATAAAAATCAAACCTCGAAAGAGAGAAAAAAAAGATAAATGTCAAAATGTACTTTTCGCACATGGAAACTCTTACAATGATTATGTAGAGATGTTGCTATGGAAGCCAAACACCTCACATTCCAATTTCTGAAAAACATTGATTTATAGAAAAAATGATAGAATTTTGAATAATTAGATTGTGTATTATTTATACATTTAGAGATTATTTCAAGAGACTCAAAGTAAAATGTACTAAACAATACTGAACATATTTGCCGTATGCACTTTGTACAATTTTACTTTATGATCTCTAATAATAATAATCTCCGTTCCTAGTTTACCAGCCTGATTCTCAAGCTCTTTATGAACAGACATTCAAAAAGCCCCTCAACACTTTCCCCTCAGGGAATCCCCTCATCATCTGAAGTGCAGATACATTATTCTGATCATTTGCGTGAATATAAACATGAAATGTATCCATTCAGACCTTCATTTGTGTCCTTACCACTGTGCCTGCCAGTTGATGAAGCTGAATGAGGGGTAAATGAACCAGCCCATCTCAGCCAGCAGCCCCTGATGGTCAATACTGATGAAGAAGTTTGGGGACGGAGTGTATTGGAAGGACACAAACACCGGCTGTCCAAACCTAGAAAAGACAAATTCAAAAAAGATGTCAAATGTAAACATGATGGTACAAACTTTCAAACAATTTACAATGAGCCTAAATCAGCAGATAATTCAAATCCAGAGATATGGAAAGATGATTTTTAGGAGATAACACTTTCCCCCTGAAAAGCTTATAAATTATTTTGGAAACGTTGGTATAAGTTGCGACAGCAGCTTCATTAATTAAAGAGGAAGTAAAACAGATTTAAGAGATGAATTGCTTCAACCTTTAAAGTGTTCAGTTAATCTATGTTCAAGGCTGTTAATCATCAAAGTGAGGAAGCGTCTAATCCTCCAGGTGAGTTGGCCTTACTGAAGCGCCTGGGCGACGGAAACCTCCAGATGCACCATGGCAGCGGGGATGCCCAGTTTCGTGTCGCACTCATCCCCGACACAGTTCATGTCCTGGATCGGGTTACCGGGCAGAGTGTAGACAAGGACACCGGAGGCGTTGGATTTAGTCATGCTCTGCACCTGGAAGGTCAGGGTTAATGAAGTCATATCAGATAAAGGTCAATACTTCCTGTGTGTTTACAAAAACATGTTTGGAGGCAAAAAATACAGAAAAGCAGCAGGATTGAGACAAAGAGCTATTTTTATTATCACTTCACTCTGTTTATTATTCTATTGATTAAGTTCATTAAAGGTTTGTGAGAAATGCAGATTCCATTTACCCCAAGTTAAGAATATTCCTTCAAAAGCTTGTTTTGCCCAAAAAGCTCTAATATTTAATCCAAGGATTTTCAATATGCAGGGATAGAGAACAGCAGAAAAAACAGCAATTCACATCACATTGAAAAAGCTGCAACACTTGTAAAATATTTGGTGGTTGAATAGTGTTAATTACATACCACCAACCATGCAATTAAAGGATGACCATACTCTATATCCTAAGCCAAAGCCCACAAGTCAAGTCTCAAAAAAAGGGCAAAAGAGCCGCGTTCACACCAAGTACTTTCCTGTACTTAGTTCCGGCACTAAGAGCCCTGGCGCTTTTAACCCCAGGGTACTTAGTACAGATCGCGTTCACACCGGAGTACTTTTCCCTGAGGGAAGATTACAAGTACAGTAGGTGGCGGTAAGCACCTTAAAGTTGTTTGCAACCCGCTACAAAACAAGAGAAGAAGAAAAACTGATACAGGATCTGTTTAATCGCCATGTCGGTTTTCTTTATTGCACTCTCAAGACATAACATTAAATAGAAATATTTTAAATGTAACTAAAGTGTCAGTTGTACATGTCAGTAAACATTGTCAATATAAAATAAAGTGTCAGTTGTACTATATAATAACAGTAATAACAATATAAAATAAACTCCCAGCTGTAGGGAGTCTCAGCAGCAAACCCACCTTTATTATATATCTTCCTGAGACCCACTGCATCCGTCTGCCATAAACACTATGCAAACATACATGTTAGTTTTGGCCCATAGTGGACTCCATGTTGTGTTGTGTGAAATGGGGGGAATTAAAAGTTTAGGTCAAATAATATTTAAAATTATATAAATTGTCATATTTGTGTATGTGCCCCTGCCATTCCCCCACAAGGTTGCAACATTGATGATAAATAAATGACAAATAAAGCTTTGCCAGTTTATAACCGATGAAACATGATGGTATCAGAATAATCACTTACATGTGATGTATAGGATGCTACACAGGTCACAAAAGATAAAGTGTCAGGAGAAATAAGCTTAATCGCCATGTCGGTTTTCTTTATTGCACTCTCAAGACATAACATTAAATAGAACAATTTTAAATGTAAATAAAGTGTCAGTTGTACATGTCAGTAAACATTATATATAAAATAAAGTCATAACAGTAATAACAATATAAAATAAACTGTCCCAGGTGTAGGGATATTCCCAGCAGCATGCACACCTTAGTGCAACGTTGTGTGTCGTGTGTCAGTATTTACAAAAACTATACCAAATAAACTGTTATTAAATGCAGTTTGTCGCTCATCCTGCCGCTGCGCCGACGCTTCCTCATGGCGCAGCGCCCACACTTCATCCTGGTGCTGCTGGCGCTCCATCTGCTGCCTGGCGCTCCATCGAGGTGAGCATCTTGTCCTCCGTTTCCTGGGCCTTGGTGAACAGCACCATCTGATCTCCACGCAGCGACTCATTCACCACGGCACGCCGGTCCTCCAACGCCTGGGCGGTGTCAAAGAAATTCGCATCCCGTGTCCGCTTTCCTAAGAGGGGAAAATAAGCAATATACAATATACAAGTTTAGTCGCCATGTAGTTTTACAACATACTAGGAATGTGTTTTTTGTATTTTCACAAATAGAATTAAGGTTTCACAAATCTGAAACTGTGTTATAAAGAATCTTTTGACTCTCTGGGATAATCCAGTCCAGATTTGATGAGTCTAGGTATAGTGGTTTTAGATCAGGACCTGGTCTAATGTGGTCTACATGTAAAAAAAGCACTGAAATCTCCCTTTTTTTTATTTTATGAGGCAAGTTAAACATAAAATATGATGAATATTATGAAATAAACATGATTGTGAACATCAGTTCGATGCGTAACGTTCTTTCAAGACAAAGTTACAGTGTGTGTACCTTTGCGTTTGGTTGCTGGTAAGGAGGACGACAAAGCGCTGTGATCTAGAATGCAAAGCTCACTTGTTTCCAATCCCGAGAGTTGTCCATCCTCGCCTGAAACAGACGATTAGTGCCATGAGTTAGTGAAGCAAATTACAGAAACACTGCACAGTTATTCACAAGTCAAAACGTTTTCATACAGCGGAGAATATCTAGCTAGCTAGATGTAGCTAGCCGGGGCCGGTGTTAGCCTATTATGGCTAGCATGGCTAGCTTGATCTACTGAGCAAATAAAAGTACATCTGAGACCATTATTGTGCAGATTAAAACCCCAGTGCATGTAGTTGATTTTACCTTCATCGTGGTAGTCATCGTTGGCCACTGAATCCGCCGTTTGTAGTCCTGAGTTTCTTTATATTTAGCCGGCTGTGCACAATTCCCAGGTCGAGTGAAAGCTACCGAACTGGCTTCAGTAGCATTCCCTGGGTCGCCTCCTCGGCGTAGATCTCCAGAAGCGCCGACACCTCCTCATCATTTCTTGATGCTTGCCATAACTGCTTTCAAAAACAAACACAACGCACGGAGCGTTGTGTTTTTGTAGCGAGGAAAAACAATGGCGTCTCCACACAACATTTTCAGAGTTGTACGGGCGTGGTTTGCAATTCGCCCAGCCAATCAGCACTGGGGAACTTTTGGAGCACTTTTCACCCACAGAAAAGTACGCTCTCTGAGCTGGCTCTAAAAATGGGGGTAAAAGTACCCGAGATTAAGTACGATTTTTGGTGTGAACGCGACATAAGGGGTACTCACGGAACTAAAACGCGAAAAGTACGGTGAAAGTACTCCGGTGTGAACGCGGCTAAGGTATCTTTGCAGACTTCCTGTTATTTTTCCTCTTGTTTTATCTGGCGAATAGGAGTATGACTGTGATTTCAGTACAGAGTCACTTCTCAGACGGATGGAAGGAGTGAAGGTTTTTATGTTTTATGGTAAAGTAGATGTGATTAAACACAAGACAGATGTGTTAAATAGATGTGCTGAAACCATCAGACCTTAGTGAAGAAGGAGCAGCCGCCCTCAGACACCCAGGCCAGAGCACCCTCCACCGAGGGGGAAGGTTCACACCCGTCGCCTGCATCCGTCAGCAGATACGTCCTCTGATCCCAGCGCACTGAGAGCCAATCGTACCGGGCATCAAGTCTCTTGATGATTATAGGCATGTGCCACTCTGTGAGAAGAAAAAAACAACAACTTAAAAATGATTTAAAAATAGGAACTTGCTCGCCTCTTTCGTGTTACAGGATATTTCCGTGAGACTTTAAGGGATGTTTCCTTAAAAGAAAATCCTATTTTACAGGAAAACAAAGCAACCATATTGTGGGCAAAGTAAAGACAGTATTAAGTGATTTGAGGAAAAGCAACACATGTATAGTGCAGTTATAGGTAGATAGATTATGAGAGTGATAGTGTCTTTACTTGATGTATACATTACACTAATGAAAGATAGTCCCACTCCCAATGATGCTCTTACCTTTGGATTTGAAAACGACCTGGGAGAAGACGCAGCCACGCCCCATGCAGCGCCAGTAGTAAAGCACATTGGGGATCCAGTTCCCCAGAGCGAAGACCGGCACCGGAGAGAAGTGCAGCCTGGACAGAACCTCCTTTTTGCTGCAGAAACAGGCAGGATGTTAAACGTGGTTTGTCAAAGTGGTTACCAATATGTTGGAGTTGAGCTAACTGAAATTTGTGATAAACTACACACTGAAAAAATAATAGTCTTTATAGAAGTCGTCAACTGAGGCTGTATCATGGCAATACATATTATTTCACGTTCTAGTGTCACAAAATGTGTGGAATTTTAAAATCTAAGACTTTTATCATACTCAGAATTATACACTTTAGTAGCCTTAACAAGCACACCATTTGTATATCTATGTTCTAAATCTGTTAACAGTGGGGGTTTGTTCATATATTAAAGGTGGGGTAGGTAAGTTTGAGAAACCGGCTCGAGATACACTTTTTGTTATATTCCATGGAATGCTCTTAACATCCCCATAGCAATGAATATCTTAAGTGCTTTGACAAAAAATCCATAAAAAAATGTCATCTGTGGAAGCCGTAGTACTGTAAAAAGCACGACCAATCATTTTAGCAGGCCCGGCTAAAATAACTGGATGGCCTACCTGCCTGTCAGCCTTCCATCTGTGCACAAACTTATCTCGTGCCCTCATTGGTCATGTGCGCGTTCGTGTGTGTTGGAGGAGGGGCTCTGTAAGGAAGTGGCAGATTTTTTCCGGCTGTGTATTTTCAAATTCTAGCGATCTCGAGCTGGTTTCTCCAAAATTACCTACCCCACCTTTAACAGTATGATTTATATACAAATATTTGTATTCCTTAAAACATAGACATCATTTTTGTTATGCTTCTCTGAGTTATACATAGAGATATCCATAATTCCATCTGTAAAAACCTTTTACTCATTTTAACAAAGAAAAACATAATTTTGGTTAAGAATTATATTTCAGAAATGTTTGCAACGGATGATATTGCCTATTTTGCACAAATAATCAGACATATATATTTTTTTAGTATATGTGTTCACTTGTACAGTTTACCCTTGATATATAAAACATCCCCACATCACTGTGCCTTAGGGCAGAGGTCTGTCCCGGGTCACCTGCGCATGGCGACCCTCTGCAGCTGCTCCCTCATCCACAGAGCGTCACTGACCGCGGAGTCGTCCAGCGACAGGAAGAGCACCTGGCTGCTGGCGGGGAGCTCCTCCACCAGGCTGCTCAGGGACGACTCCGAGCTCCACAGGCACTCCAGGAAGGCAGACTTGTTGGAGAAGGCGTGGATGATGAGAGGACCCCGCTGAGCACCGGGCTCGTAGGAGAACTCCCCGTCCAGAGTGGCGACCCTGAACGCGGCGGCGGGGTCTCCTGGCTCCGGGCCGTCCGGGGAAGAGGCTTTACTGGACCGGAGGCTGAGCGCCGCCGAGTCCATGGACTCACAGGCCGCCCCATCCTCGATCAGTTTCGGTTTCCCTGCAGCTTCACTCACATGTGCTGTCAGAACAACAGCAACGAGCCACAACATTGAGGGCTTTGGACGCAACAAAACCATGTTCTGCTCACGCCGAGTGGCTGTGAACTCAATAGTCTATGAGCCAAACATACCTTTTTTAACAGATTGTATATGTGTCAAAGGTCAGAATGCTGTTAGACTCTTTCTGATCATGGCTTGACGGACTTCCTAATATTATCATCCACTCTGACTGACTTTTGAGTTGGAGGCGGGCCGTGCTGCTGTCTACGGTGGCCCAACGGGGACACGCGGCCTTAAAAAACTCGAAAACGCGATCTCAATTGGTCGCCAAATTTATCCGGATTATTCACATTTCGGATCAACTTCACAGGGGCCCTTAATGCCTTGAGCAAACATATGAGGTTAAATAGTCTAAGCAAATCTCTATCGGCTAATGTATTCATATAAATACAACTATGTTGTAAAATATCCTTGTTCTGCAATATTGTGTAGCCTTTATCACTTTAATGTCGAATTCATCATGTGACCGTACACCACAAAAACATTTAGGCATCATAATGAAATTATAACAACTGCCATTACTCCATTCTCATAAAACGATACATTCGACATATATCCGATATATTTATATTTCTTTTTTTCTTCTAAAGTAGGATAGGCTATAGGTTACTTCTTAAATCAGGGACTGCTGTTGAAAATGAAACTAAACTGTTGAAATGATGGCTAAACTTGCATATATAATATATATAATGAATGAAATATTACGCTAGTGTGATTTTTACATTTAAATACCCATCAGTGTAAAGCAGTCATTTTCTTTTCGACCAGCTACATTAAAAATGCTTTTCACACTGTGTAATATGCATAATGCAATACTATCTAACACGCTATATGACACTCTGAGAGGGGCCATCAGGCAAACAAAAGTTAAGTACAATCAAAGATATGATTCAAAATGAAGCATGTGACTCAGAATAATTGGCGGAGTCGACCCACATCATCCACTCCAGCTGTGCGTAAAAGTCCCGTGGCACAATGGCGCATCACCGCGGATGAGGATTCAGAAACAATCCAGCATCGAGGTGCAGACTACCTGAACACACGTATCAAATATTATCTGTAAATCCAATTTTTTGGTTTTTACGCAGACGAATTTCATTGAAATGACGCACGGACTGATACGATGGAGCTAGTTAAACTTGTTGTAGTGTGTGTGCTGCTCCTTACAAATGTTTTCTGTCAAGAAATGGATGTTGACAACTGGAAAGAAGACATCGAAGAGGTAAGATTTATACAACGTATTTGACAAACACATTTCTATTCCAGCGTTTACCAAAAAGATGTATGGAAAAGTAACCACTGCATCACATACAATTTGAATACTAATAATGATTGTCTTTTGTCTTTGAAGTATAAAATCTAATATTATTGATATGCAGACATTAATATAATCAAGCAGAATTTAATATTGTTTTTTGCATTATGTATGTCTCTATACAAGAACAAATGTCCAAACTCTGAAGATATTCGAGCCATATTATCGAGAAGAAATCCAGGAACACGCCAATATCTCCTGGGGAAGAAAAACTCCGGTATAGGAATTAGAATGGATGTATATCTACTGTATTTATATTATCAAGTCTGATTTGTTTTCCTCTCCTCAAACAGAAAAAAACACAGAAAACACGTAAACGTGAGTATTAGTTAAAAGTGCTTAGTCAATACATTGTTCTTTGTAGATGTGTTTACAATTCTAAAGCAACACTGCAGTTGTTTAATCGGATGTTTTCATTGCCAGGACATACATTCCAAACCTTTGTGGGTCTGATGGGTAAAAGGAGCTTTGAGGATCAAGGTGTGAAAGCCGCATATTAAACAAGCTGAAGGAAAATGTCAGTGGAAATCTGCCTTTAACAGCTGATCTCACCCCTGCAGGAGCCCACTGAGCTGCACAGAAGATTGAAGATCTGCTTTGTTTTCCTACTTTAATTTAGTCTGACATTATTTATATTGTAAGTTCAGTTTGTCATTGTTCCATTAAAATAATTCACCTTTAGGCGGTGCCATCTAGTGTTGAAATAAAATTGAGTGTTAAATGCATCAGTAAACAGTATTATTTTAACAAAAAAAGTGTGATCACCTCACAAACAGTTTTCATAATAAACCCATATCACTCTTCATCGTCATCACAGGTTTATTAAGTGACTTTGTACAATACAAATGAAAAATAAAATTAAAAATACAGAGATGGAGTACATAGCCAAAGCAAATTTGCGGTGTTGACTCTTCATTTCCCACAGATCGATACCGCTGAGTGATTGACATATTGTTCTTGTAAAAGCGTCCATGGATCACTTTTTGTGAAAGCATGACTCTGTTAAACAGTCGACGCAGCTCTCAAGTCTCTGAGGGATTTTCTAAACATACAAAAGATGTTATGTCTTCAGCTGGCTCGGTATATATAAAAATAAACTAAAATGAAATATAACACTTATGACATTATAAATGGTGGTCCAAGGCTAGTGGAAATAGCTAAACATAGAGGAAAAACAAAGCGTTACATTTCAAAACAAAGTAGCTTCAGCCATTTTTGTCAATCTATAAAAAAAAGCCCAAGGAACGTTTTATTGTTTTTCTTGAATTTAGGTTGTTTCTGTTGACACCATTTCATTTCTGTTGCATTGACTGGGTTAAAGGGTTATCAGATACACTCAAAATAAAAAAGGATTAGTTAATGCCTTGTCCTCCTCCTCCCTTAATACGCGAAGGAAGAGCAGGGTAATATTCAAATACTGTTACTTAAGTTTTTCCTGTAAACGAATAAATTCACCAGAACTTGATTGTACAACAGTCAGACAGGATTCATACGTATTTTTGTTTGTCTGTGCTCTCCATCAAAATGTACACATCAGTCATTTAAAGCAACCTTGGGGTGGAAATAAAAGAGAGCAGCAGGTAGGGGCAGGGACAGTATTCAGTTATAACAACAACAATAATAACATCAATAATAATAATTAAAATAATATGGGTTTGGCCGTTCTGAAATGGGGATGTTTTTGTTACTCTTTGATGAGTCCCGAGGCAGAGGGGGCTCTGTGGTGGCGGTTCTGAGCGTACATTCAGACACCACCCCCCCCCCCACCTCCTCACATACCCAGGGTTCCCCCAATACCCCCTCTAGTGGCTGGGAGCAGGAGCACAGCTGGGCTGGCAGACAGAGCAGGGACAGGGGACAAGGGGGGCAGAGAGGGAGAGAGAAGAGGAGGAGGGGGGAGTCAGTGCCACACTCTGGTGTCCTGACCGGCAACGTTGGCAAACAAAATAACTCGGGTTGGGGTGGTCCTGCCGTCTTTAAAAGATCTTGCCTTTCTTTTTGTTTTTCTCCAGAGTCCTGCAGAACAGAAGAGAGACACACTGTATAATAAGTCACTATTCTAAAAAAATAAAATGTCAGCTCTCTTGGAAACACCTGCAGCAAATTCATACATCACTTTGTGAGCTGTGGAAATAATTAAATAGATCAGATATAATTCAATTAGAATTGTTGTAGTTTTCTTTTATATATGATTCTTGAATTTTGTCGTTGCAGTAATATTTAAATTTGTTCTTGCTGTGTTAATTGTGAACTGCACTTATTGTATGAAAGGTGCTATACAAATAAAGATTATTATTATTATTATTATTCTATGCACCAAAATACCAAGGCAGGTTTCTTGCATGTGAAAACCTTCTTGGTAATGAACTCATTTCTGATCCTGCAGAAATGTCACTTGGCCTCAAGGTGGCACTAATCCATTGCTGTCCACCATTAAACCTGCACTGGAATGTCATTCCCACATGATAGCTGAACCGCTTTGGTTTGTGTTACAGTAGATAGCTGAACCAGGGAAAGTGTGACAGTGTGTCAGGCGTACCTGGAGGCCTCCATTTTCTGCTGCTCCAGGCGCTGATTGGCCTCCCAGTTGGATCTCTCGTCCTCGAACACGCGTCTCTTGTCCTCCAGCTCCCTGTGCTGAGCCTCCAGGTTCTTCTTCATCTGCTCATGACGCCGCTGAAGCTGCAGAGAGACACGGAGGGATGTCAGCATTTTATACCTAAAGCACCTGCACAAGTGCTATCAACTACAAGCTTTTTCCCGCTTCACTTTGATGAATGCAGACAACTATGTTTTTAAAGAGATTATACTGTTATTGAATCAAGAGCTATGTTGTTCTGTAATATTTTTCAAGGGCTAGTTATTAACACTCACACTTGAAGAGATTGTAGGTAATACCCTGACTATGGATAAGTACCTCATACAACCTCACTTAAAGAACTCGTATCCTATGACTTTCAAATGGAAAGAAAATGGAAAATGCATAGTCAAAGTCTGATTTAAATAAACGTTGTTATCTCCGAGTTGTATATATACAGTCTATGGTTCCAATGCATGTTTATTTACAGACATGATCCGTTGTTAATGGTCCTACAATTTACATGTTACACGAGGGAATTGCCCTACTAAATATAAATACATAAAACAAGAAGGAACGTAAGAAGGAACTTCTGAAAAGAACATTCACTTACACATACAGTATCAACAACACACTCGTAAAAATCAATATAAAAAAATCTTCTTACAGCCAATAGGAAGGAAGTTCATTAAACCGTGTGTGTGTGTGTGTGTGTGTGTGTATGTGTTTTACCTCAGCTTCGGAGTCTTTGAGCTTCTGCACTTTTTCCTTGACTTTCATCTCAAACACCTGCTCCATCTCCATCTCCATCTTCTTCATCTTAGTCACATGATCTCGCCTTTCCTCCTCCATCTGGGCCAGGGGACTCCTGTACAAGGAGAGATGAGCGCGCACACACGCAGATTGAGATCAGCACTACAGAGCAACACAGGCATCGATGCACATTAGTTTCCTTATACATTGTGGACAGTAATGTCCCCCTGTATAAGAGTTGCTCGATTAGAAACCCACATTGTTCAACAACATTTTTTTTAGCATTCCCCCTCTTGAATTTGTTTTCATGCAGATTCAAAAACTGAGTATGATGAACATGTTTTAATATGACATGCTCATCTAACAAGGAAAGGAATAATACGCAACAGACTGACTGTACCCTGTGCGGAAGATCGTACAATTTATATCAAATTGCATCATGACAGCATTAGTCCTCATTTACGTGAAAAACAACATGTTGGGGTGCGGGAGGAACAACAGAGCGAGAGGTCAAGTTTTGGGAATGACGGGATCCAACAAGGCTGTAAGAGAAAAAGGAAACCACGATTCTTCTCTGAGAGGAAAAAGAAAGAAGCTAATGCAAGGCACCTGTGAACACAGACTGCTAGTGCTGTTGGTTAAATGTTAGTAAAGCTCATCAGGATGTTGTGTGGCAGTTGGTGTTTAGAGACCACTCATGAAATATGTGAAGATTACCTGTGATTACGGGAAGTGTGGAGTCAAACATGACACCGGGAAAAAAGCCAGATATACCCTTATTCTGATGCAATGACAAGTTATTTAAATTATCTTATGAAGGAGAGAAAAGCTAAAAGGAGTCTAAGGAGAATATTACACAATCTTAAAGCATATTAAAGTATATTATTAAAAAAAAAGGATTGTGGTCTATGTTCTAAAAGGCAAGACTTTTCAACATTATGAAATTCCGTTGATGTTGTAATCACTCTTAACTACTCCATAAATGTCATGAACATGTCTCTTGTTACTCCAAGCGAGGTTAACAGCAGCAGCAGCAGCCGGTTGAAGCAGCGATGAATGCGCCAGTGGAGAGAAGGAAAGGCTTTGTAGATGGAGAAAAATGAAGGCATCACATTCATAGCTGTCAAATACATTGGCATTTCACAGTTCTCCTCCTGCTGTTCCATCAAATATCTACTGACAGGGGGAAGTCGGTGGGAAGCAGACCTAAGTCAAGATAGAGGGAAGACAAATCGCCCGAATGCAGCAAACGGAGGAGAGGAAGAGCGCAAGCATAATCAGGGGTCTCAGAAAAGTGAAAAAAAATGACCACTTACATTCCTTCAACTGTGTCATGTCTAAAAAAAACAAAAACACATTCAACCAAACATACACACACGCACGCACGCACGCAGATACACACACACACACACACACACATCGTGCAATAATGAGGCCATGCACTAAAATAAAAACAGTTTTGTGATTTCAGATACTTATTTGCTGCAAATGTAAAAAAATAAGAAAGCTTGGAAAAATGTCGGCTTCGTGAGCTGGGTGTCAAATACATTAGCAAATGTTGAGCTGTGTGTAAGAATCAAGAGTGTGAGGCCGCTTTCCAGCTTAGTGAGTTAGCCATTTGCTTGTGTCTACATGAATGAGAAAGCAGCATGGTGCTTTGATTGAACACTTATGAAAGTCAGTAGCATGATTTTTTTGCCAAGTTGTGCAGTGAGAAGCTACAACAAAAGCAACATCTGTGTGTGTTTGTCAAACATCAAACAGAACAAATGGGCGATGGAAGAACTCCGCCAACTGGGACTTTTTCAGGAAGC